>NW_020940355.1:32101086-32542634 GCF_900497805.2 Vombatus ursinus
CACACACACACACACACACACACACACACACACACACACACACACACCCACCAACCTCACTTTGAGCCTATAAAAAAGAAAGAAAGTCATCCAGCAGTTCAAGAGTGGAAGATAATTCAGCCTAGTTGTTGCCTGTGGAAGACACACCTGAAGTGAGACGACGGAGGATTTCTATTTCCTTCTCTCCCCTAATCAACTCAGCAACCAACCTAGTGGAGAGAGACACTGCACCCAAGGGAGAACTTGAGGATTCCCTAGGAGAGAAAAGACTTCCAGATCATATAACTGAAGTAACCAGAAGCCTGGACTTACATTTGTTGCATGGGCACCTCACTGCCATTATATTGTAAGTCTGTGCCTATTTTTCCCATGGATGCCACATGTGTTAGTGAAAGTATCTTAGATTGATGGGGAAGGAAGCTATAGTTACAGCTACAGTTCTATCTATGTTACCTTAGCTGGGTTCTCAGGGTCTGCTCCTCTCTTCAGCTCAATTCTCAAATGCCATGGCTAGTTCTCTCTTGGGTATATAGATGGCTTTCCTTTCTGCTGCAAGAAGTCCCTCTCCTCCTTAAAGATGCTTCGTTCTTAGAATAACCACCTCACTGTATCTGTATGTCTAGTGTATATAGTACCACTTCAAGGTGATATGACTGATGGCAGGAAAAAGGAAGGCAGAGGAGGGGATGAAGACAAGTTCTGTCCTCCACGCCTCTTGGCCTATGTCTCTCTCCCTGTTGAACTGATGGATGGATGGATAGATGGATGGATGGATGGATGGATGGATGGAGAAAGAGAGAAAGAGAGAGAGACAGAGACAGAGAGACAGAGACAGAGAGACAGAGAGAGAAAGAATGCCTTTAGAGATGTTTACAGTATATAAACCATTTCCATTTCCTTAGGGTGTTTAATTAGGGTGGGGAACCAATGGCTCTATCTTGAGTGACCTACCTCAGTCTCTGCATGTGATTTTATTAACAATATGGTTACATCTATGTTGCTATACAGTATTACATAATTCATAGCAGGCAAAACAGTGGTTATTTGTGTCCTATTATGCCAGTCAGCATTATGCATCATCTGATGTTGTTATCCAGCACCCTATCCTGATTCACGACAACAAAATCCTCCAGACTTTCTAGAGGACACACCTGCCCTAGCCATATCAGACACACTTTTGACCCACATAATATGAACCAGGGTTTTACGCTCCACTCCAAGTTGGAACTTATATCTCGTTATATGGAACTTGTTATATAAAGTACAGGTTTTATATGGATTTGAGCTCCACATACCTAATTTTTATTGGCGCAAAACCATGCATAATTTTAAGGAGCAATTTATATGGGTTATAACCTGACTTCTTAAAGGAAAAGACATTTAGTTTAATTGCAGTTCTCGATAAATATTTGCTGAATTGAAGAGACCAATGGGATACTAATCAGCATAATGGTCTGTAGTAGTTTGCTGCAGGGCTCTGTCCTGTCTAATGTTATCAAAACTTGGATGAAGACAGGAAGCACTCTCAATCCTCATTCTCCTTGACATCTCTGCAGCATTTGACACTGTTGATCTCCTTCTCCTGGCCATCTCTCTTCTTTGGGTTTTCAGGACAATTTCTTGGTTCTCTTCATACCTGCCTGCTCCTTCTCAGTATCCTTTACTGGATATCAGCCACAATACAGCCCCCAACTGTAAGTATACCATAAAGTTCTATCCTATATTCTTTTCTCTTCTCTCATTATAGCACTGTTTCCAAAGACAGTTTTGTTAGAAAGACAGAAGAGTTCTTCTGCAGACCCACAGACTTCCACATCACCCAGGACATGCCTCTAGCTACGGTATGCTGCCTATACTTCCCCTGCTATGGTCTGACCTGAGCAAAGTATAGCATGACCATACACCTTCTTATTATTCCTAGAATCTATATTGCTCTTAATGCAGCCCAAGATCATACTAGGTTTTCTAGCTGTCACATTACATTATTACTGATATTTGGCTTATGGTCCACCAAAACCTCCACAACACAAATATTTCAACATAGTGCAAACAGGTGTAAATGAGAAACTAAACTTTTGTGAGCACAGTTTGTTTTTAAAATGTGCGCAAGTATACATATAACATATAATTTAATAAGATAACAAAACTATTTATGTCCCCTTCTGCCCTTTCTCCTTCAAACTAAACATGCTTTTACAATCTTATATTTGTAAATTTGATTTTTTTTATCCTAGTGTAATAGTTTATATTTACTCATAGTAAATTTCATTTCATGAAATTTGGCCCCAAATTCTAGTCTTTTAAGATCTTTTTAGATCCTGACTCTGTTATTCATTGTGCTAATGATTCCTCCCAGTTTTGTGACATATGTAAATTTAATAAGCATGTCATTTATGGTTAATCCAAGTTAATGATAAAAAATGTTAAATAGTACAAAGCTAAGCTCAGATCCCTGGGGGTACTCCACAGGAGACTTTCTTCCAAATTAACAATAAACCTTTAATGATAGGCCATTTAACCAGTTATGAATCCATAGAATTGTACTGTTGTCTATCCCATATCTTTCCATTTTTTCTACAAGAATAGTATGAGTCAAGGTAAGTGGAAGCTAAGAATGCTAACAAAATCTTAGATAACATTAAAAGAGGCATGGCTTCTAGCCCAGGAAAGGCTAGACTCTGCCTTGGTAAGACCACATTGGGAGTATAGTGATCAGTTTTGGGCAGCGCATTTTAAGAAGGACATTGATAAACTGGAGAATATCCAAAGGAGGAAAACCAGTATGGTAAGGGGCTTTAAGTTGATGACATATGAGAATCTGTTGAAA
This sequence comes from Vombatus ursinus, assembly GCF_900497805.2. Classification (NCBI taxonomy): domain Eukaryota; kingdom Metazoa; phylum Chordata; class Mammalia; order Diprotodontia; family Vombatidae; genus Vombatus; species Vombatus ursinus. Next base: position 32,103,914 of record NW_020940355.1, read on the forward strand.
GACCTGGGAATATTTAGCTTAGAGAAGAAAAGACTCAGGAGGGTCATGATAGGTGTCAAGAATTTGAAAGGTTATCAAGCATGATTTTTTAAAAACAATTTTTTTTCAATGGTAAGGGATAGGAAAGAAAGAAAATAGATGTTTGTTCATTGAAAAAAAATGAAATTTAGTTTAAAAAAAAGAAAGACTTTCATGTAGAAAGGGAATTCAGTTTGTTTTATTTGATCACAAAGAGCAGAACTAGCAATAAGGGCTGGAATTTTCAAAGAGGCAAATTTAGGTATGATTTAAGAAGAAATTTCCTTACAATTAGATCTATTCAAGAGAGTGGCGGAGCAGTAGATAGAGCTCTGGGACTGAAATCAGGATTACTTGAGTTAAATCTGACCTCAGACAGCTGTGTGACCCTGGGGAAGTCACTTCACCTCTGTTTGCCTCAGTTTCTTCATCTGTAAAATGGGGATAATAATAACACCAACCTCCCAGGGTTGTTGTGAGGATTAAATAAGATAAAAATTGCAAAATTGCACTTATTAAGGTGCCTGGAACATAGTAAGCCCGATATAACTGCTAGCTCTCATTTTTTAAATTATAAAATTGGAACAGATTGACTTGAAAGGTAATGAGTTTTCTCCTCACAGATAATCCTTAGACAATAGCTGAATAACCATTTGTTGGGTAAATTGTAGGAGGCACTCTTTTACAAGTATAGATTGAACTAGATGTTCACCGAAATTCCTTCCAACTCTGAGATTCTATATTAAATTTTATTAGCTCTACAATGAGAATTTTAGCAGCATATTAGATGATTAGTGACCAAATCCTTCAGCAATCAGCAGAGCATAATATACAAACATTTTGTGTTTGTTTTTGTCTGAACCTATGAGTTCATCAATGTAGGGAGCTGCCAGTATGCAAAATCCCTCTGTAAATACAAATGATGTATATTTTTTTAATCCTTGAGAATTTCCCTGGGCACCAAGGGCTAATTTAAGTTACCTGTCTATAGTCACATAACAAGTATGTGTCAGAGACAAGATTTGAATCCAAGTCTTCCTGACTTTGAGGTCTCTATTCTCCTTGAGGACATTAAGGACTAGACCACCATATTCTGCCTCTAGCCTTATGATTTCAAAATAGTACCGGAAATAGTACCGTAAAGCACTGAGTGACATCATGACCAATTAGAATGGAAGCTCCTTGAAAGCAGGAACGGTATTTCTTTCTTTCATTCTTTGTATCCCCAGGACTTAGCACAGTGCCTCAAACATAATGAGATGAACAAATGCTTGATGCTTGACTTGTTGATATGGCCAAAGTACTGGAGTTAATTAGATGCCTGCACCCCAAGGTACCCTGAAGCCCAGGAGTCCAAGAAAATCATCCTGGATTTCCCTATCCCTGTGGTCTATATGCTTTCTGTGCCTACAGGGTCCCTGGCCACATGCCACCCTGTGTCCCTCTCCTAGTCTGTCTGCTTTTGTAGGACATGAAGATATTAGTTCTGTAAGTTCATCTGTAAGATGAAGGCTGTGTCCTGGATCTGGTGTAGAGTATTTTCCTTAGGTTTTCCCTTAAGGACCTCCTATCAAATATTTCAAATAAACAGGCTATTGTTTAGTTTTACAAAAAAATTGAACTTGGGTAGACCTTAAAGGTTTTAGAAGTCCAACTATACCTCATTTCTGTAAATCCTACCTACTTGAGGGAAGCATGGTGATCTGGGAAAATTAAATTATAGACTAGATATAAGCATAATTCTTTTTGACCACCACCAGCAGTGGGATATCAACTATGCAATGAAGTACCATCTATCAAACTATTTCTCTAAAGCAGAACTGTCAAACCAGAAGCCCACAGGCCATAAGTGGCCGACCTGAGTGACTACTTAAACCAAATTGAGAAATGTTTTACAAAATAAACAAAATACAATACAAAAAACACAGGTAACATTAGTTTGTCTTTTTCTAAGTCAATAAATTTTCATTTTAATTTTACACGGGATGAAACCAGTAACTGCTATTCACCCTTCAAGTAATGCAGTAATACAAGAAACACTTGCTTGTGAGTAGCTGAGGATGCCTGCAGCAGTCAAGTATTTCATATCTACAAGCCTGTTGTTCAGATGATTATCTCTGTTGTTGCTGCTACATTCCTTAAGCTCCCACAGTGGGCTCAGTAGCACCTGATGATTTTGTACATGTCACTTAACTTCTCTGGACTTCTCCACCAGCAAAATGAGAGAGTGGTACCTACATCTCTTCTAGCTTGAAATCTTCTCACATAGGCCTCTCTCTTCTCCACACCCACACCAGTCCCCTCCATAAAAAGAGTGAGGGACAAGTAATTGTCATTGCCAAAGCTTAGTTTGATTGAAATACATGGTTTGAGGTCTAAGAGCTTCCTTCCAGAAAGACAAAATTATAAAATCCTCATCAATGGGATATGGGCAAATAAGAATAAAACAAAACAATGAGGAGAAATTTAGTTGGCTTTTCTGCTAAAAATAATAATAATAATAATGTGTTTAGATAAAGGGAGGTTGCCTGGTATAATGGTTCAGGCAATGAATTTTTTTCAAAGCCAAAAGAACAGAATTCAAATCCCTAATCTGACACTTATTGATTACTGTGTGACCTTGGAAAAGTCACTTAACTCTTTGGGACCTCACTTCTAAGTAAGGTTGGACTACATGGCCTCAGAGATACTTCTCAGCTCTAAATCTAGAGACCTAAGAAAGCTGGAGCCCTGAGAGCAGGTTTAGACAATGTCTTCCTTCCAAATCTTTTTCCACTTACCCTACTTTTTTTTTTGTAGGCAATTGTCTATTAAGTGACTTGCCCAGGGTCACACAGCTAGCAAGTGTCAAGAGTTTGGTCTGAGGCCAGATTTGAACTCAGGTCCTCCCGACTTCAGGGCCGGTGCTCTCTCCACTGCGCCACCTAGGTGCCGCCTCCCAATTACCCCATTTTTATATCTGATAGGGGAATAAAGATGAAGAGAAGAAATAAAAGAAAAGATTCGAGGAGAAGAATTTAAAGGGTAAAATGCCTTTGTAATTTATCATATTACGATAGGTTTCTTTCCCTGAGGCTCCTATATCGATGGAGCAATGGGAAAGACAGTCTAGGGCAAGCAATACCAGATTCCTGGGACTGAGACTTTACTTTTTCTCCAATATGTGGTGCCCCCCCCCCAAAAAAGGCAGAATTTATTATTAAAGAACCTTCTAAAAACAACGTTTTTCAGTGTTTCTCACCAAAGTCTTCCGTCCGTTGAGCTGCCACCTTCTCCCCTACCCGCCCACCTCAGACTTCGCTCTCCAGTTTGGCAATTTCCAAGCTGTACGTGCAGACTGGAATGAGAGAACTCTACTTTCAGTAGAAGATCCTGCTGACCAAGCGGAAAACCGGCGGGACACAGGGGCTTTCCCAAAGAATAGAGTGGCTTTTCCTGAAGCCATGGGAGGAGTTCCCCAATCGATCGCCTTGCTTCTTTAAGATTCGAGAGCGAAACTTTTCTCCCACTGTCCACACAACTAGCGCAGCATCCCGACCGTCCCTTCTTAGGAGGAGGCGTCTTCCCGGGGTGGAGACCTGGAGGTTGGCTTCGTACACAGCGAGCGGGGGCAGAGAGGCTGAGATCGCTGAACCACAGGGTGTGAGGCACTGAATCGGGTGATCCCTGCGGGAGGAGCAAGGAGGGGAAGGAAGAGGAGGCTGCGCTGAGCGGCCACTGCCAGGCACGTCCTCTCTCACGTGCGGATCCGGGGCTGGGGAGGTTTTTAAGCTACTGACGTAGCCTGACAATCTTGGGAAGGGAGGAGCGGTCAGAGCCGGAGCCAGACTCAGACAGTGTTCGGGAAGAATTCTTCAATTTCCTCCGAGGGTGGAGGGGAGCGGGGAAGGCCTCGGGTGGAGAGAAAAAGCATACATCGAGGTCGAAGCAGCTTTGGTGGGAGTCTGCTCTCGCTTTCTGGGGAGCACTTTCGGGGCTGCGGACGGGTCGAAGCACTGTGGAGGCTGTTTGGTTGCAGCCGAGAAGGGTTAGCGGTGTAGGGGAAGGAGGGACTTTACTTTCCCAGTGGGCTAAAGGGAAGGGAGCCAGTCCCCGACCGCTGCCCTCCGCGGGGAGGGGGAGAAGCACCAATGTCCGCGCTCCCGCTGCGGGAAGTAGAAGAGAAGGAGGTAGGAGCGTAGTAGCCGCTGCCAACCCAGAGCCGTCCCTCCAGAAACATCAGCCTGTCGCTGGAAGAGTTGGGGCCGTCTCCTCCTCGTCCAGCGCTGAGCCTGTGAGCGGAGCGGCCTGGCCAAGAGGATGAACGTGGATGAACTAGCCATTTCCAGCTCATTGCCCACTATCCCTTACTACAAGCTCGCCGACCTACGCTTCCTGAGCCGGGGAGCATCAGGCACCGTGTACTCGGCACGCCACTCCGACTGGCGCGTCCAGGTGGCAGTGAAGCACCTGCATTTCCAGACCCCACTGCAGGAAAGGTAATGACCCCCACCATCTCGGCCCCTACTCGGTGGCTACAGGTACAGGCGTCTCCACCACCAAAAAGCGCACACCCCCACTCCGCGTCTTCCATACTCCCTCCAGTGGCTCGGGGATGTGTCCAGGCTACACGCGCGTACGCACATGCTCACGTACCCAGGTGAGCGCTTCCCTACTACCCTTGAGCACCTCCTCCTGACTTGGGCTGACGTATGATTTGCAGTAGAAGCAGGTGGGAGAGGGGCATGGGGAAAATTTAACCTTCCGTCTTTTGCCCCCTTGTCCAGGGTAGAATCGGATTTCTGCCTATCTCCTAAATCCCAAACCCTACATACATCATTGCCATGCCATCTCTAAATGCACCTCCCTTTGCTTTGGTTTTGTGTTTGGCCTTTATGAACATGGCGTTTAAAACAGATATCTATATATGTGTGTGTCTGTATATATGAGTATATATGTAATATATGTTATGTATATAATTGGAGAGGCTCAGAAGGGTTTTTGTTTTGTTTTTGGTGGTTGTGCCTCTTGTTGATTGTCTTTAAGAAAGTTTAAATACCATAGCACATTACACTTGAGTTGTTCCTCCCATTCTGGAATTGAGGTCACTGGAAGCAGGAGAAACTGCCTCATTCTTATCGTGTGTAGTAACTGGTGAGAGACAGCCTCTAATGGCCTCTGACCGATTTAGGGGAAATGGCAAAAGTTTGAGGAAACTCTGCTTTCGATTTCAGTTGCAGGACTATTACCAACCGAATCCTTCAATTGTGTTTGTGCCAACTATAGGCATAGATGCTAGTCTGTGTGTGTACTATTCTTTCTTTTGTAATTTAACAGTACCCTACAGTCATTTTGCAATGGTCTCCCTTTCTTGACCGAAGCATTTTCCCCTCCCACAGAGTCATAGAAGGTTAGAGTCAGAAGGGACTTAAGAGGGCATCCAAGCAAGTCAACCCCTTAATTTTACGGGAGTGAAAACTGGGGCCCAGGGAAGTTAAGTGATTTGCCCAAGGTCTGATGGTGGCAGAAAACTCAGGGTTTTTTGTTTGTTTTAACTTCTAGGCAGAGGGACCTTTTTGCTACAAATGTATGTAGATTTGTAATATTAAACTACAGCATAGTGAAAGCTGTGGTGTGTGTTTTCTCTTTAAATACTCTTTTCAAATATTGCTCAGCCTCTGCCAGGTCCTGTCTCCCAGGACTGTCAGGATCTCTTCCCCTTGCTGTACTCCCCAACCCCCATTCCCACCTCATCTTCAGCTCTTAACTTCTAACAATGGGAAGTAGGCAGCAATTGAGGGTTGGGTAGCCCACTAGGCAGCTTACAGCATTAGCTGCTTGGGCGTCTCTGGAGTTTGATTCCTCTCACTTGTACTCTAGAGTCCAGTCTGATGATGTGTAGGATTTGATATTTGCTCGCTCTGGCCCCCTTTGTTGTCGAGTAACTGATGTTAGGACTTTATCTATAGCTGACTCCAAGTAGTTGTTAATAAGGGTGGAAATGTTTTAGGCCTTCCTATGCAAATATTATATGTAAATATTTTTGATGGGCCCATTAGATATTTGATATCTGATTTTGCCTGAGTAGGAGTAATGGGAATTTGAATATCACTTTATAGCTATAAGGTAACTCATCAATTCAGAGGTATTGTAGGGTAGTGGATAAAGTGAAATTGAGACCTGGATTTGAATCCTACCTTGGACATGACCTACTTAAGTGATCACAAGGGAGTCAGAGCCTTAATTTCCTCATTTGTAAAGTGGGGATAATACTTATACCCCTTCACTAAATTGAAGTGAATGTTTTGAACACCTTAACATGCTACATAAATGTGAATTGTGGTTCAAAGGACGAGCCTATGAAGTAGGGTATGCAAATAGTGTTATCCTATGTGGTAAATTAAGTGAGTCTTAGAGAGTCTCTAAGTGACGTGGCCAAGATCATAAAGCTAATATGTGGTAGCACAGGGCACTCTGATGGAGTCCTCATAATTCTAAGCTTAGTACTTTCTCCTGAACGACATTTCACCACCCCTCACCGTCTGAAAGAATTTTTAAACATCAATGAATGAAACTGCCCTCGAGTCCACTAAAGCTTTCCACAGTGGGTCCTGTTCTCTCCCCTTTGTTACCAAGGTCTTTGAATTTGGAATGCTTTCACTCTGGTCTTTAAGAAAGCAGCATTTACTTAGGCTAAGCACAGGGCTGGGCAGGCCATTGACTCACAGTTTCTTTCCTCACCTATAAAGTGAGGATAATAATGTTCTTGCTTCTTGGCCAGTGACCATTTTTCAGGACTAAAAATAAGAAAACATGGTCTGACAGAGAAATCACTTTTCAGAACACTGGTTTCAGAATCAGAGGACCTGGCTTTAATCCCAACTTACATAAGATCTGCTTGACTTTGAGAAAATGACTTAACTTCTCTGGGCCTCAGTTCCTTCATCTGTAAAATGAAGGAGCTGAACTAAATGGCCTCTAGCATTCCTTCCACCTCCAGAACTGCAATCCTTTAGCAAAACCTCACTTCTATTTTCTTGACTGTACTAGTTCTGTAAATCTGAGATATCTAGGTTCTAGAAATCTAGTTCTAGAAATCTGCGATATCTAGGAACAGTAGCTGTGAGAACTCATCTACGATTTTGTCTTTTGTTACCATAAGTGAGAATGAGGGGGTAGGAGGGGTTTGGAAGGGGGAAGGTATTTATGCTGACATAAAACTTCTTTGTTCTTATTTCAGAGACAGGGTGACATTGTGCAACTTCTACCTTCTATCCAATTAGCATTGTGGTTGAAATGATAGATCCTCCTCCTCCTCTAGAGAAGACAAAAGGAAAGAGAAAAATGGAGTGGGCAGAAAATCAGACTAGATGTTTGGTGCCCTGTAAAGGGAACAACTGATTTTTCATTTTCCAAGTACATGTTTTAATAGTATATAGATAAAATCTGATGGGCTTATTTCCTCCAGTCTGAACCACTGATGTGTGTTAAAACCATTAAAAAAAAATTAGCTCAATTCTTCCTAAAACTTGACAAAGAACATTGCTCCCATGTGCTATCTTCCCCCACCCATTTACCTGCCAAGCAAGAATCTTCATCTGACTTTTGGTACAAGTGAAGGGTCAGGGGAGAAGAGGGATCTTCCATTCAGTTCGGTAAACATTAGTTGAGATCCTATTTGCTGGTCATTATGCTAGCTAGGTATTATTTGAAGCGGAACTGAAACTTTAGGCCCAGGACTACTATTTAACATTATGTCTCTTTGTCCAGGAGTCATCAGCTCTACCTTCTTCTCTCCTGCTCTTGGGCAATGAAATTATTCATAAATGGTGTCTTGCTTGCCTCGACTTCTTGAAACAGTTCAGAGCAAGTCTGAGTGTCTGGTCCAGAATATCTCTCCTTCTCCTTAGTCCAGGAAATGCCAAGAGGTTGAAGTGACTTGAGAGTCAACCCATCGTGACCCAGAAATCAGCTCCTCCTCCTCCTGACTTTCCTGTTGTTGTTTTTCAATTAATGACACTGCCATTCTCCTAGTCACTTAGACTTGAAACCTTGAAGTCCTCTTTGACTCTTCCTGTTTGCTGTTCCCGGTCTCTGGTCAGCCCCCCTGTCTTAAGTGATTCTTCAGTGTCAATACAATCTATCCTCTCCTTTCCTTTGCTACTACTCCAAGCCCAGATCAGTCCTTCACTGAATCTTCCCTAAACTATTCCCTCTAATCTCTCTCTAAGATCCTAATTTTATCTTGTATCCTTCTCTATATTAATCTTCCAAAAGAATACCTCTAATTATGTCATTCCCCTTCTTAGAAACCCTTGTCATTTCCTCATTGTTTACCAAAGTCAATATTCTTTAGCCTGACATTAAAGGCTCTCCAGTATTATGCCCAGTTAGCCTTTGTCTTCTTATCTCCTATTTTTTCTGATACCTACTCAACAGGGCTACTTATCAAAAAAGCCCAACAATTTCCTTTTGCTATTCTTTTGTTCTATCAAGAGGAAACATTACATAGTAGTTAGAGTGCTGACCTAAGAGTCAGAAAGAGTCAAGACCAGGGTTTGCGTAGCACTTTAGACAGCTATTTGAATGTCTGACACTGAGCAAGGTTAAGCCTCTCAATCTTGTAGGCAACTCTTTCACACACAAGAAGAGGCCTGCTTGAAGTGTTTGAGAGAGTTTCCTTAAGCAAGAGGCCCATATAGCAATGAAGTCACAGGTCTAGATCCTACTAATCTTTTGTTTGTATCTCTCTCTCCATCTGCCCTCTCCCAGCACCATCTCCACCTGTCCATATCCTACTAGTTTTTCCAGGACAAACACTGGAATCCCAGCTCTGCCACAAATCACTGGATCTCTCTGGGACTCAGTTTTCTCATCTGTAAAATGAAAGGGGTGGATTAGATGGCTTCTAAGGACCCTTCTTGGACTAGGAATCAGGAGATTTGAGTTCAAATGCTAGTGTACCACTATGTGACCTTAAGCAAGTCACTCTCCAGGCCTCAGTTTCCTTATTTGTAAAATGAGGGATTTAGACTTAATGATCTTCAAGGTCCCTACTAGCTCTAATAATCCATAAATCTATAGAACTTTCTTCTTTGTACTGTAGATTTTTTCTTTTATTCCTTCCCCTTACAAAATTATAAATTCCTTAATGGCACACAGTCCCATTTTTTAAAAATCACTGACATCTAGCATAGTGCCTTGCATACAGTACCCATTCAATAAATTCTTATGGGAGAGTTTTGTTCATTCCAAAAATAAGAAAATCTTTGTTCATTCCAAAGAAATACAAAAGGGGAGGTCGAGGTAAGGAACCACCTGGGTGGGTTTCTAATGCCAGTGTTCTTTGCCTAAGTCCCTAACAAAATATAGTTTGAGGGCTTTTGAGCCTTGTACAGCTAGTCTCTTCAGATTTTCTAAATCCACAAAATTCTAATAGGATACTGAGGATTTTGTTTTGTGGGGGAATTTAATACAGAGAAAGCAAAGGTACTGGACCTAGGATGTTTTTGATATATAGGGAACTTTAAGATGAGGAAATTCTTTCTACCAGTGCAGGCAGGTCAATAACTTCTTTGCAATCTGTGGTTTAGAGAGTTGCTGATGGTGACTTGATCAGGGTCAAACATTCAAGTAGCTGTTAGAGATAGGACTGGAAAGTCTTCCTGGCTTTAAGGCCAGCTCTCTAACCTGCTGTCTTCATGTTACAGACAAATGCAATGTTTTCTTCAGTCATTTATTCAATTTACAGTGTTTACTAGTTACAGTTCACTCACTAAACTGATTCTAATTTAGGGGTTCTCCAAACACATCTTTTCTCTTGTCCTAACTAAAGCTTAATATTCATAATAGTCCCATACATCGGTCTAGCACTTCTTACCATTCAGATGCTTTCCCTGATGTTATTTTATCCCCATAACAATCCTGTGCAATGGGTAAGATAGCTGTTGCCCCATTTTCAAGATGAAGAAGCTAAAACATACAGCATTTAAGCAATGTGCCAAAGGTCATACAGCCAATTAGTGGTGAATTCAGGACTAGCTAATGGAATTGCCATAAGTACTCATTTTTCATTACTTACAATAAATTATGCATTTTCTTCTTCTAGTGAAATAAGTGATATATTAAGAGAAGCCAAGATTTTACACAAAGCAAGATTTAGTTATATCCTTCCAATTCTGGGAATTTGCTATGAGCCTGAATTCTTGGGAATAGTCACTGAATACATGAACAATGGATCACTCAATGAGCTTCTGCACAGGGTAAGGACACCAAATTTTCTGTAATCGTTGCTTTCTCTTTGTTTTGCATGGTTGATGTGGTTCATAGAGTGAATCCTGTTTGTTCAGCTTAGCTGGGGAAGGAAAACCTCTGATGAATGAAAACAAGAGTTAATCAAAGCCCTCAGTGGTAAAGCTTTCATTATTGCCAGTATGTATTCGGTTGATGTCTATTCACATAAGTGAAAATACTGTTGAGGCCACCTCTGCATTGGGTGAGAGAGGGACCACTCCCTAGTGCGTTACCTTTAGAACAACTGTCCCTTGTACTCATCTGTATTCACTTTTGCTGAGATCTGATAGGGAAGGGGCAGAAATGAGAAAGTGCAAGGTAATAGCTAGCTAGGGGTTTAACCCTAGGATTCCTGAGACAATTGTTACTTTTTCACTGTGAGTATTTACACCTCAAAAATCAGCAAATGCTACCAGTTGGACTTGATTTATTGTCTTATTGGTTGTCCAGACTTAAGAAAGTGATAAAAAGTTAATAATGCAAATTAAACTTTAAAACTTAAAAGTATTAAAATATAATTATGCTATATTTTAGACATATATTAATTATATTACTGTATATTGATATATAAACATTAAGATATAAAATACTTAAAAGTATTAAAATATATAAAATAATGTAATATAACATATTAAGATATATTAATTATATTATTATGTTAATATATATTTAAATATAAAATAATTCAAAGTATTAAATTTAAAAGTATTTCATGCATCCTTGGAGAATGGCTATTAATCATTTATCAGCACCCTGTTGTTAATAGCTTTCATCCACAAACTTTGCAGCTCACTCCTCATTGCAAAACCAATTTTATCATAAGAGAAATTTGGATTAAAAGTATAGTGACACCTATTCCTATAGCTCTGACTAAACCAGTTTAGTGAATGTATGTGATATAAATTGAAAGGATATTGCCTTTTTAATATATCTAGAATCTATTTTTTAATTTAATTATCTTTTTACTGGCTTTTATGTTTTTACTTTAAGACAAGGGTTCTTAACCTGAAGTCCTTGTTTTTGTTTGTTTTAATAGTCTGATAGCTATATTTCAATATTGATTTCATTTGCTATTATACGTATTTTATTTTACGCGTTCAAAAACAATCTCAGGACTCCATGACTCCAAAAGAGTTAAGAACTTCTGCTCTAATATAAAATATAAACTTCCTGTTTGGCTTTTAAAATCCTTCTCTACTTGGCCCCAACATATCTCTCCAGCCTATAGTACATTCATACTATTTTAAAAATCAGAATTTAAAAATGTTCAGTATTTAGAAAATCTGAAGAAATTAAGCTGTACAAGGCTCAGATGAGCTTAACAAACCATATTTTGTTAGGAATTCAGGCAAAGAATATTGACACTAGAAATCTGTCTAGGTGGATACTTACTTATCTGGGCTTCCCTTGTCCTATCTTTCTTCTATAAGAATATTCTTCCATATGAATATATTATATCTGCAGTATATGCTGTATGACAGTACGTTATTCTCCATCTTAACTCTTGAAGAGCCAAAGAAACTGGCCTTTCTGTTCTTCACACATAGCATTCCATGCCTGGAAGACTTTCTCCACCTTCACTTCCACCTTTTGAAATTCATGGTACTATTAAACACAAAGCCTTTCCTCATCCCCACAACTGCCTAGGGCCTGACCTTTCAAACTATGTTGTATTTTTAAATTACTTAGTATTTATTTTCTTTACATTTATTCAGTGTATATTACCATATATACATGCTATCTCTCTTAACATTATATTAAGACAGCACAGACTTAAATTATACATTATCTTCCAATTCTGCTATCTCTTGGAGAGTGTCAAAAAGTATAAGGAGATCCCCTCACTATATATACACACACATACATATACATACATATGTATGTAAACATACATACATACGTGTACATATAAAAATATATACATACATATACACACACATAGGGTGCTAGGCTAAGTGCAAGAGACAATTCTAAAATGCTTATAGTCTAGCCAACTCAAGCTGGTCTGCCCCATTCCCAAGGTCTATTAGCCCCAAAACTGACCCAAGGAGTTTCCCCAAGAGTAGCCTTAGGCTTTTAGGAGAGGCTGTTTTTTCGGTAACATTGAGAAAAATTAACCTAGAGCTTGTAAGGAATGATTCATTCTTGGGCTTTTATTTTAACTGGCTGATTTTATGAGTGTTTTGCCTCCCGAAAAACTATCCTTTCTTTCCTGGCCTAAAGGGTTCCTTTTAATGGACTGAAGGGTCATTTTAAAAAATGGTTACCTAATAATTACTCATATTTATGTTGTACTTTAAGGTTTACAAAGCACCTTCTTTACAGTAATTCTGCAGGTAGGTAGTACCTAAGGGTGTGCTGGGAAATGTTGAATAACCATCTCTATCCATACTTTCTACTTTTAAGTTTAATTTACATTATTAACATTTTCTCTATCACATTCTTAAATCTAAACAACCAACAAAATAGTAAATTAAACTCTGATTTGTAGCCCTTGCTGATTTCTAAGATATAAATGCTCCCACTGAAAATTTAACAATTAGCAATGGCTCCTCAATAGGATTCAGGTCTAGCACTCTCCCACACCTAAGCCATTTTTCTCACAAAGGTGCAGGAGTTAAGATACTAGGAAATTAAATGGTTTGACCACAGAAATTAACAATTTTTAAATGTAAACCCAGGACCTGAGAATTAAGTCTTCTTATCCAACATTTTTAACACAAGTGTAAAATACTATGCTATTTGGTCATCATATATGGTTATTTTGTCGTTTTGATAAAGAAAAATGACTATCCCGAAATTGCTTGGGCACTGAGATTCCGAATTCTGCATGAAATTGCACTGGGAGTAAATTATCTTCACAATATGAACCCACCACTGCTGCATCATGACTTGAAGACTCAAAACATCTTATTGGATAATGAATTTCATGTTAAGGTAAATAGAGAATTTTTGTTTTGCTTCTATCTCAATTCTAGAGCCTATACTAAGTGTTCTGTAGTTTATAATTAAGCTAGTAACTTTGATGTAAACCCAAGGGTGATGCAGTATAGTTCCTGAACTCATAGAAAACATAAGTACTCCTAAATTCTGTTTCGGAAAATAGCATTGGGTATACATTTAACGTTTGAAATTTTTTTCCCCATACTTAAAGCTTGAGAGTTGGAAGGAACCCAGATGTCAGTTGGTCTAACCCAGGGGTGGAGAGCATTGAGGTCTTCTCGTGGCCTTCTTGGTCCTTGTGTGCGGCCTTTTGACTGAGTTCAGGTTTTACAGAACAAATCCTTTTATTAAGAGGATTTCTTCTATGAAGTTTGGATTCAGTCAAAGGGCTGTACTTGAGGGCCTAGACTCACATGTGGTTTTGAGGCCACAGGTTCCCCACTTCTGGTCTAACCCCTAACCCAAACTTGAATTCTGTCTGCAGTAGGTCTGTCAGGTTATCGTCTGGCCTCTGTGTTGGGACCACCAAAGAACAGAAACTTAGGACATTACATTAATCTCCTTCCTTCCTGTCCTTAGAAACAGCTCATTCTAATTTTGGACTGTCTTGGTTGTTAAGTTTTTCTTTAAGTTAGCTGAAATCTACCTCCCTGTAATTTGAACAAATTCAGAACCAACAAACTTAACAAATACGTAGCAAGCACTTACTGCGTACAGAACACTATGCTATGCACTGATAAAAATACAAAGTTTACCTAAGATGAGATCTCTGCCCTAGGAAGCTTACAGTCTTGTAGGAGATTACTTCATTGAATCAGTGATCTCTGTGTGCACTCCTTCCAGCAAGTGCAGATTATAGCCCGTACACACCCTTTAATTTTATACTAGTATTGTCTATATCCTCACATAAATCTCCCACAGGAGATCTGCCCATCATGCCTGAGGCCTTCCTCTAATTGTCTTGCCATTGCATAGGTACCAATAGATTATATATGCTGTACATGAATATCCCATTGAATATCCATGAACAGCCTTCTTTTCTGGTCATCTGTCCTCCCACAGCCTCTCACAATTTGTCATTGTGACATTACGCATTGAAGGTCACTTGTGCCTGCCTTGAACCTCTCCATGACCCTTTGGGTGATCTTCAACTTAATGTCTTCAGAAATTTTAGTATTCTATATTGTGCCAGTATATGGCATTACTGGAAGAATATTGGTGCTAAATGATGAAACTTTGTGTCAAAAAGGTTGGAATCAGTAAAAGCTTTGTCTAGTTTCCCAAAGATAAGCCACCAGACCACTCTCTTCCTTCTATTAATTTGAGACCAAATTCACTATCCTCCTGCAGGGTTAGGTAGCCCAAATACATTTCTATCTAATTGCATTTTATAGCTTAGATAATAGGTAGTCTTTATTCACTTAGTTTTTCCTGAGTGGTAGTTACACTGAATTCTTGAGTAATTGTGGATCTAACTTAGGATACTGGACAGTATTCAAGGATGGACATCACTGAATATACAAATAACTCTTATACAAAATAGCACCCTGGGGAGGTACCAATTTCTACAAAAATAGCCAGCACTTACGGAGCATTTTGCAGTTGATAAAGCACTTCACTTCCATTATTTTATTTGATCCTCACAATAGCCCTTTTAGATAGGCAGTACAAGTAGTATTACCCCAATTTTACAGATGAGGAATAAGAGGCACAGTGAGGTTAAGTAACTTAGTGGAGAAGATAAAGCTAATAAGTGGCAGAGCTGGGATTTTAATGAAGGGTTTCTAATACCACATCCATTTTATTCTATTACAGCTACCTCTAGCAGTAAGGTGTATGGGAGGTACAGTTAGGTGGTGCAGCGGAGAGAGCACCAGCCCTGAAGTCAGGAGGACCTGAGTTCAAATCCAGCTTCAGACTAAACTTTGACACTAGCTGTGTGACCCTGGGCAAGTCACTTAACCCCAATTGCCTTAAAAAGAATAATAATAATTATAAGGTGTATGGGAGAAAATATTGTTGCTGACTCAGAGGATCAGAGAAGTCTTCAAGGAGGAGATGGTATTCAATTGGACCTTATAGGATAAGCAGGGTTTCAATTAGGCAAAAAGGTTAGGAGATATACCAAGCATAGGGAAAATTGTGGACAAAGGCATGCAGCTAGAAAAGTCCAAGATATGGTAATGAGACACAATAGTACAATTCAGTTAGAGTGTAGAGTGGATAAGAGGAAGTAGTATTACAAAAGACTCAAAGAAAAAAAAAAGATGCTAGATTAAGAATAAATGAAACCAGAACTTTAATTTTTGTTGTTGTTGAGTCATTTCAGTTGTGTTTGACTCTTTGTCATCCCATTTGGGGTTTTCCTGGCAAAGAGACTGTAGTGATTTGCCATTCCCTTTTCTAGCTCATTTTACAGATGAAGAAACTGAGGCAAATGGGATTAAGTGACTTGCACAGGGTCACATAGCCATTAAGTGCCTGAGGCTGGATTTGAAATCAGGTCCTCCAGACTCCAGTCCCAACTCTCTATCCACTGTGCCACCCAGCTGCCCAATCATTAATTAAGATATTAATTAATAATTAATACAGTAATCTCTGATAAAGTGAAATTGAAAATCACCTAAAGGGCAATGCTAGGCATAATTGAGTTGCAATATATTTCCAGTGACAAACTATGAAAGAAGGAAACAAGCATTTATTAAGCACCTACTGTTACCATGCCATATGCTAAGCGCTTTACAAATATTACCTCATTTGATCCTCACAACAACCCTGGGAGGTAGGTGCTAGTATTATACCCTTTTTATAGGTTGAGGAAACTGAGAGGGAAAGAGGCTAAGTGACTTACCTATAGTCACAGCTAGTGAGTATGTGAAGCTACACTTGAACTCTGGTCTTCCTTATTCCAGGCCCAACATGTTAGTCACTGCATCACTGCCTTGCCTATGAGGAGCGTTATGATAATAGCTGTACTGCACCCAAAGTCCCCAGACCTAAGTTTGAATCCCAGTTCGGTCATTAACTTGCGATGTGACCTTGGGCAAATCACTTAACCACCCTGAGCCTCAGTTTTGTTTTGTTTTTTGACCTGTAAAAAATGTAGGAGTTGGAATAGATGATCTCCAAGAATCCTTCCAATTCTAAATCCTGTGATTTTTGTTTCAAAGAAGTATCTTGTAGGGGCAACTAGGTGGCACAGTGGATAGAGCACCAGCCCTGAAGTCAGGAGGACCTGAGTTCAAATCCAGCCTCAGACCAAACACTTGACACTTACTAGCTGTGTGACCCTAGACAAGTCACTTAATCCCAATTGCCTTAAAAAGAAAAGAAAAGGAATATTTTGTAAACCTTAATGTGTTACTAGTAATGTGAGGTAGTGTTATATTTTCTAACAAACCTCGTTAAGGACTAGATAAAATGAAAAATAGAGAGAAGTGTATTCAAATACAGGGCATGAAAGAACCAACAGTGAAAGTCTCAGAACCTGATTTTGCCACTAACTTGGGTATATGGTGTCACTTTAATGTCTCTGTGAGAGGAATAAAGGAACAAGCATTTATTAAGCACCTGGCCTATGCCAGGCACTATTCTAGGCACTTTTCAAATATTATTTTGTTTGTTCCTCACAACAGTTCTGAGAGACAAGTGCTATTATCATCCCCATTTTACAGTTGAGGAAACTGAGGTTAAGTGACTTGCCCAAGATCACACAACTTTTTAGTATCTGAGCCTGGATTTTGAAGTCGGGTTTTGCTGACTCCAGGCCCAGTGTTCCAGCTGACTCCAGGCCCAATTTTCTAGCCACCATCCCACCTCACTTGGGCTAAGTTGTGTACAATCCTACCAAACCTGAACATTTTGATTCCAAAAATGTATTCTCCATTTCCTGTCTGCTTGGCACTGTAGACAAAAGAATTATGTTGTAATTCTCCAATACATAGAAAGGTCTGTTTGTGGTTGCATTAATGTGAGTGTTCTCTCCATAGTCAATAATCCCTTCCACCCTTAGTTCAGGGGTTCTAGACTGTTTTTGTGTGTCCTGGTCAGAATGATGAATTTAAGCGCATAAAATAAAATACATAAGATTCCAAAGGAAACCAATTGTACTGACATACAATTATTAAAATATTGTATAAACAAGTTAATAGACCACAGATTAACTACTCCTTGCCTTGGGAAGTATACTTAACGGACTCCAGAAATGTTCATCACCTGGTGACCAGCCTTCTTGGCCCTTCTCCGGTTCAGTTCAGCTCAGCTCAGTTGTTAATTACACAACTTATCACTTGATCATACTCAGAGCCTTTGCAACTTGCCAGGGACCTGCTAAAACTTGTACTCCACTAAGAACCCACGGCCACTTCTTTGCCATGATGAGACATCTGAGTTGGGCTTTAGTGGAAGCCGCTTAGATTAGCCCTGTGAACATTCATATGAGGAAGTAAACATTAGTCAGCATCAAAGGGCTATAAAAATCCCAATTCCGAAGCTTGTAAAGTTAATACGCTTTGTTATGTACCATGATTTTCATTTTGGTTTCTATCTGCAACTGTCAGTGATTTTCAGTTAATAATTATTCTATTGGATAATTACAGCAATATGTTAGATGTAATTAAGATACCTGACAAATTAATCTTGATTACAGTAGTCATAATTTTAAATAATTTGCTAGCTACAGAAATAGCAGTATAACCTGTAAAAGTTATATAATATGCATTCAAAATACACTTTTTAAAAACTGCCCTAGCCTTGTTTATAGTATGAGTATACAGTGTGTTTTCTGGTTCACAAAGGCAGTAGAATTGTTTCATTCTTATACTTTGAGACTTGATCCCCTCTTTTTGTTTTGTTGGAGATTAATGGAAATGTTTTCACAGGTGACACAGCAATGAAAAAATATTTTACTTGTCATAAAGATAGAAAATAACTTTTTACCTCTGTCCATAAATAGTCACCCAACATTTTTTAAAGTGTTGTGTCAAGTTTTCATTGACTTCCTCATGATCAGACCTACAATAGAGAGTGAGGAATGCTGGGGAAGGAAAGAGAGGGAAAGAGTCAGAGACAAACAGATGGACAAATAGGTTCCATGGAAACTAAGTAATTACCATTCATCTAAACCAAAAATTTTTACCCTGGGTTCTGCAGACACCTAAAAGGTCCATAGAGAGAGATGGATAAATTCCAGGAGGTAAGTGAACTTCTTTAAAAAAAATATTTTGATAACTTCATTATAATAAAATTAATTTATTTTGTAATCCTATTTTATTTTATTCATTAAAATATTCTGAGAAACAGTCCATATGCTTCATCGAACAGTCAAAGGGGTCTGTGACACAAAATGATTAAGAACCCCTGATAATCAATGAAAACATCCAATCAAAAACTAGATGTTGAGAATATATTAGGAGAAATGCTTTCCCTCCACACTTATTTCACTGCATTTTCTATAGTAATCTTATGATTGTAAATATCAACTGAGTAATGATATAAAATGAAAATGACAAAAATAAATTCAGCAAAATGGAAATAACAATAGGAGAAATAAAGAAAAATTACTTTTAAAAAACTTATATGAAGAACTAGGTTTCTGAAATTTATTCTTCTTCATTGTGGCAGGCCCAACAAATCTGGGTGCCAAGTACTTGTGGCACTTATTATTTTCAAAAGTAATTATTTGATAGTAAAATGTAATTTGAAGGTACAAGTTTCGGTATTAAACATGTTCATAACAATTCCATAGAGTCAGCTTCACTCAGTGGAAAGTGTTTGGCCATGAATCATGGGATTTGAATTTAATTCCTCCCTGTGCACTGACCTTGGGCAATTAATTTAACTTCTCAACACCTCAGTTCCCTCACTTACAAAGAGAAGGGAGTTAAGTGAAATGATTCCTAAGATCCATTCTAGCTCTCAATCTATAAGCCTATGAACCAAAACCTTGACTGAGACTTTTGCTGGTTACTAGTAACCAATAAGCCAGGGGAAAATCAGTTGCTGAATAGTTGGTTTTCTAAAAGTCTGTGTAGAATATACCTCGATTTCATCAAGGCATTTGACAAAGTTCATGATATCTTTCTGGGCAGTATGGAAAGATGGGTGCTGGATAATTGAATAACTAAACAATTCAGGGTGATTAGAAACAGTATGGTATGGACAAAAGAGAATTGGACTTAGAATAAGGGAGAAGCCTGTAGCAAATCCTAGTTCAGACGCTTATTAGAAAAGGCAAATTCTTAAACCTCGCTGAGCCTCCATTTCTTTCTCTGTACAAAAGGAGTGATGATATTTGTCACTATAAAGAGTTGTTTATGGACTCTAGTTTTTACGGTGCTTTGGGCCAAAAGAGATATTCACTTATTGGTGGAAATCCTTTGAACTGAATCTCCCAGGGAGCTTTGTGTCCCCTCCTCAGCTATCAAAATTCCACATTTCACTCTTATCTTCAAGAAGACCAGTCTCTTTTTAAATTGGACATGCTAGAAACGTGCTTACCCAGTCAGAGTGTATACTGGATAACATTACCACACTGTAGAACTCATGCACAGCCTTCTAGGAGATATTCTTCAAAGGATTTCCCTGCAATTAATGAGACTTTTTCTTAGTTCAAGGTATTGTAAGAATGAGGAGTTCACAAATATACCACTTTACACAGTGTATTTTCTTTTTTTTTGTTTGTTTTTGTTTTTTTTTTTGCTTGTTTTGTTTTGGTTTTTTTTTTTTTTTTTTTTTGCTTTTTGGTGAGGCAATTGGGGTTAAGTGACTTGCCCAGGGTCACATAGCTAGTAAGTGTCATGTGTCTGAGACTGGATTTGAACTCAGGTCCTCCTGACTCCAAGGCCAGAGCTCTATCTACTACGCCACCTAGCTGTCCCACAGAGTATTTTCTTAATAGGGTTTTTTCTTACAGGAAAAAAACTTTATAAAATTTAAAACACTATATAAATGTGAATTGTTACTATTATTGAACAAAGTTCTCTGTCTCTCTCTGTCTCTGTCTCTCTCGCTTTCTCTGTCTCTCACTCTCTGTCTTTGTCTCTGTCTCTCTGTCCCTCTCTGTCTGTCTGTCTCTCTCTGTCTTTCTCTCTCCGTGTCTCTTTCTGTCTCTCTCTCTCTCTCTTTTTCTGTAGTACAGTAGTTCTCTGCAGTTGGCCCTCTTCTGTTCAACATTTATATAAACAGAATTCATAGAAGGCACGGACAGTATGCTTGACAAAATATAGATGAGATAAAGATGAAAGAGAGAGCTAACCCACTGGATGACAGAATTAAGATTCTAAAAAGATAGATTTCTACAGGATAAAACAGTGGTATAAAACTAACACTTGGAGAATTAATAGAGATAAATGTAAAAGCCTACATTGATTTGTTTAAACTTAGTACATGAAGGGGAAGCCACAATAAACAGAAGTTTATGTTAAAGAGACTTCATCATTTTAGTTAATAACAAGCTTAGCATGAGCCTGCACTGTAATATGACTGTCAACAAAGCTATTATCAATGTCATTGGATACTTAAAAGTTCTGTGATTTTGTCTCTGTGGGTACTCTCTTTGCTAACACAGATCATAAACCCAATATAAGTTAGCAGATGTTTTTTAAGAGTTGCTGTGGTCAGAAAATTCCTCACCCTGGATGGTGATGAACCTCTCCAGACTTAGTTAGGCTGGTACTCAGATAACAGGCATACAGGCCATTACTAGGACCATATTCAAATACTTCTTATTCCTGTAGAACCTGCCAGAACTTGTATTCCATTGGCATGCCCTTATAGAACCCAAATCCATCTTTATATGTCACCATGAGGTACCAAAATAGGAGAGTGGGACTCCATTGGAAGTGCTCTATTAGGCCTCATTAATATAAAAGCCATGCCTGGTATGAGGATAAGGATAATTTCATTGTGGCAGCATGGTGGCACCATAGTGCACAGACTACTGAGCCTGGAGTCAGGAAGACTCATCTTCCTGAGTTCTAATCTGACTTTAAACACTTACTAGCTGCGTGACCCTGGGCACATTGTTTAACCCTTTTGGCCTCAGTTCCTCATCTGTAAAGTGAGCTGGAGAAGGAAATGGCAAACCACTCCAATATCTTTGCCAAGAAAACCCTACATGGGGTGAGGAAGAGATGGCCACAACTGAACAACAACGATTCCAATGTACTCTGTACTATTTAGACCAAAGCTTATGTTCAGTTTTGAGCACTGCATTTTAAGAGGAACAACCAAGATGGAAGGGACTCAAAGCCATATATTGGAGTTGAAGTAACTGAGTAGTGTTAGCCTGTAAAAGAAAATATTGAGGTGAACTGTGGTCACTTTCTTGAAATGTTTAAATGGTATTATGAAAGAAGGAAGGCACTAATAAGGAAAGACTTTGTAACATTGAGAGCTGTCTAAAAATGGAATAAGCTGGCTTATCAGGCGGTCAGTACTGGGCAGTGGTATTACTCAAGGTCAGCCTTGACTCAACTCAGCAAACATCTATTAAGCATTTACAGTATACAAGTTGCTTTTTTGAAGGACTATCATGAGGAGGAAAGATTAGACTTGTCCTGTTTGGCTCTGGAAAGAAAAACCAGGAGCAATGAAGAGAGATGGGGGCAAAAAAAAAAAAGGAAATTTAGGCTTGATTTCAGGAAAAAGTTCCTAAATATTAGAGCCATCCAAAAACATAGTGGACTATCTGAAGAGGTCATGGGGTCCTCGTTCTTTTTGGTCATCAAGCAGAGGCATGTTCCTTTTGTGTATGAGTTGGACCAGGTGGCTACCAGATTCTCTTATCCTTTCTATCACTTTACAGTTTCATCTGAGAAATGTGCAACTGGAAAAAGAAAGTGAGCTGCTTAAGTGATGAAGAAGGGATAAGCAATAGGCATCTCATGTGTTCCAAGAGTACCCATGTAATATCAGGAGATCTAGAGCCAGGGTTCTTTTTTTATAGTATTTTATTTTCCAATTGTATGTAAAGACAATTTTTAACATTTCATTTTTACAAAAGTTTGAGTTCTAAATTTTTCTCCCTCCCTCCTCAAAAGAGCAAGCAATTTGATTTAGGTTATGTATGTGCGATCATGTAAAATATTTCCATACTAGTCATAGTTGTAAAAGAAGAAATGGACCAAAAGGGAAAAAACTATGAAAAAAAAATAAAGAAAGTGAAAATAGTATGCCTCGATCTGCATTCAGAGCCCATCAGTTCTTTCTCTGGATGTGATTAGCATTTTTCATCATTCCTTTGTAGTTGTCTTGAATCATTGTATTGCTGAGAAGAACTAAGTCATTCATAGTTGATCATCACACAGTGTTGCTGTTATTGTGTACAGTGTTCTCCTGGTTTTGCTCATTTCACCATGCATCCATTCATATAAGTCTTTCCAGATTTTTCCGAAATCCGCCCGCAGAGCAAGCGTTGCTAAAGGAATCTGTGGAGAGATTTCAGGCAGCTGGTGAATTTGGGTGGGAAGAAAAAAGTTCGACTTTATTTTCACTAACCTGTGGTTTCCTTTGTAATCCTATGCATTTAAAAACATTATTCTGAGAAAGTGTCCAGAGGCTTCACCAGAATATCACAGGAATTTATGACATAAAAAGGTTACAAAGGTTGCTTTACAGGAAAGTATGTTGAGTGCATTCCTTAAAGAGAATTTACAGAGGGACATGGACAAGAGTGGTATGAATAATTTGCAGTTTATTATGTTGAAGAGCATGCCCCTCTCCAGCCTAATGAGATCAAAGATCCATCTGGGTTATTAAAGTGCCTTCTATTCACTGAGCACTTATTTGGGATGTTGTAGAGGGGTCACATGTTTCAGGCAGAGGCTCCAAGTGGATAATTTCAGAGGACCCTTCCAATTCTGGATTGTATAAGTATCCCCTAAAAGTAATAGACGTAAGAGAGCACTGGTTCTGAAGTCAGGAGGACCTGAGTTCGGCCTCAGACCAAACACTTGACACTTACTAGCTGTGTGACCCTGAGCAAGTCACTTAACCTCAATTGCCTAAAAAATAAAAATAAAAAAGTAAAAGACCTAGAGGGATGAAATTCAGTTGATCAAGTCCATTCTAATAGGGGTCCTAACCATGAGAAGCGAGATCATAAAGGAAAAGAAGAATCCTGACCAGATCAATAAATGAATGACACGGCCGCTGCAGTGGTGAGCATGAGACCAGCTCAATACTCTTAACCCAGAGGTGCATTGATGAGGCGGGAGACAGCAAGATGGCAGAAGCTCCATTTATTAAGTGCTAGTAGCTTTCTTTTATATCCCTCGTAACACCTGATCAAAGCATGATCTCCACGTGATAACCAATCACCAAGTCTGCTGGACACCTGCAGCCCTCGTATCAGGGGTATGAGTAGGACTTTTCTCCCAGTGAGAGGAGAGCCGAGCCAACCGTGGGAGCTGCGTGTCAACAAAGGAGAGGTCTTGCGAGACTTCCTTGTTTTTTCCACGCAACAGGTTGTGACCCTCAGCTTCTGCCAAGAGAAGCTAGAACTCCCATGGGAAAATTCTCCCAACAAATGAAAATTGACAAGTTTTTATCTTGTTATAGAATATAAGTTTTAAGTTTCATTGTTAGAAGTACAACCCCAAAACAAAGGGACTCTATTAACTATAGTCAGTTCTGCTTTTTTTGGCGCTGAAGATAACACATTCCACCTGATTCTCCCTTTGTGCTATCCTAACTTATAAATTGAACTGTTATAAGTTTTCTAGCTGGTCTTCTCTCCAAACTACCCTTCATACATACAACTTATAAAATCATCTTCCTAATGCATGTGTCCTTCCCCTGCTCAAAGACCTTCAGTAGCTTATAAATTATAAAATTCTTAGCCAGGTCCTTAAAGCTCTCTGCAATTTAGCTACAACATGCTTTTGCCAGTCTTGTTATTCCCTTCATGGGCTACTGGATGTTGCCGAGCATGCTGCTCTCTCCTATTTCAGCTCATTCAAATACTTCATCCCTCCATTTCTGAAATATGCTCTATTTACCTAGTCAAAATCCTTTTCTTCTCTAAGGCTCAGCTCAGCTGTCACCACTTCCATGAAGTCCATATCTGATATTTGTTTGTTCACCTGTCATGAATTTGCATATAAATAGAGTGTTCAGGCCCCAGCTTAGCACTTGTGACAGAAAAGTAAAGTTAGGAAAAGTCAGAAATGCACCTCAAATTTTGAGAAAACGGATTTCAAGGATTCAGGAAAAAAAGATAGGTAGTGCCTATGGATAGAGGAAGTCATCTCAGGAGGGTGGAGAATTCTTAAGAATGGGGTATTATATCTTACACCATTTACCAAGATAAGGTCAAAATAGATACATGACCTAGATATAAAGAAAGACATTACAAGAAAATTTGAAGAACACAGAACATATTAATTATCAGACTTACGGATAGGCAAACAATTTATGAATAAATAAGAGATAGACAACATAGTGAGGAATAAAGTGGATAATTTCAATTATATTAAATTAAATTTTTGTACAAAAAAAGTACCAAGATCAAGAAGGAAAGTAGAAAATTTTATAGGCAGTTTCTCAAATAAAGGTCTTATATCTCTATAAAGAATTTTGTAAAAGCTATAAGAATATGAGTTATTCCCCAATTGATAAATGTCCAAAGGATATGAACAGGCAGTTTTTAGGTAAAGAAATTAAAATAATTTATAGTCATATGAAAAATGCCTTACATCATTATTGATTAGAGAAATACAAATTAAAAACAACCTTGAGATATCATTTTATACCTGTCAGATTGGCTAAAATGATTGAAGGAGAAAGTGACAAATGTGTAAGGGGATGTGGAAAAATTGGGACACTAGTTCATTGTTGGTAAAATTGTGATCCAACCATTTTGGAGAACAATCTGAAATGATGCCCAAAGAGTTATTAAACTACCTACCCTTTGACCTAGCAATACCACTAGTAGTCCTATTTCCAAAAATAATTAGGGAAAAAGGAAAAGAACCTATATATTCTAAAATATTTATAGCAGCTCTCTTTGTGGTAGCAAAGAACTGGAAATTGAAGGGATGCCCATCAGTTGGGGAATGGCTAAACAAGTTGTGGTATATGATTGTGATGGAATATTACTGTGCTATAAAAATGATGAGCTCAATGATCATGGGAAAATATGGATAAGATTTGCATGAAATAATGAAGAGCAAAATGAGCAGAACCAAGAGAATGTTGTATACAGTAACAGCAATATTGTTTTAAGAATGACTGAGCGAATAAGTTATTTTGACTATCATAAATACCCAAATTAACTACAAAGGACTTATGAAAAAAGACGCTATCTGTATCCAGAGAAAGAACTGATAAATAGAAGTATGTATAGAATGATTTATATATATATATATAATATATTTTATTTTATTTTATCATGTATTTAAAAAGAATAGCAAGTTGTAGATAATAGATTTGCAATTTCATATGCAATCATCTTTTTAATTATATTATGGAAATGCTTGTTTTATTCCATAAATTAAAAATAATATAATTTTTTTTAATGGGATTCTGAAGACCAAAGAGAAACAGTTCCATTGGGGAAGAAGAGAAGTTGTCTAAAGAGAATAATAAAAAAGAACAGGCAACCAACTAACCAACTTGGGTTTTTAAAAGATGTATTGAAAATAGAAGCAAGGGCAAGTAGTAGAGGATGAATTCAATTCACCAAGAAATTCTGAATGCTTACTTTGTGCTAGGCGATACTTAAATACAAAAATGGAAGAGAGTCTTCCTACAAGGAACTTCATTTCTACAAGGAACTTCCATTCTACTGGAGAAAAATAGTACATCCACAGATAAATATTTTCAAAATATATAGAATAGATAAAAATAATTTCAGGTGGTAGGGGAAACGCTAACAATTAGGGGGAATCAGGAAAGGTCTCCTTTAAGAAGTAACCTGAACTTGCTTTGAAGGAAATTATTCTATGAGACAGGTATGAGAACAGAGCCTTTCAGGATTGAAGGACAGTCTGGGCAGAGGCAGGGACACAAAAGATGCAATGTCATGTACAGGGAGCAGAAAGGAGGCCGGTTTAACTGGAATGTAGGGTATATGTGGAGGAGTAATGAGTAGTCACTCTGTTAGGATGAATTAGAACCAGATTGTGAAATACTTTAAATAACATACTAGAGTTTGTATTTTATGCTGGTGACAGTAGGGATAAACTGAATCATCTTAAGTGGGAAGGGATTGGAGGGAAGGGAGGAGAAGTGTGATATGGTCACACCTGTACCTCAAGAATGTTGTTTAAATATCTATTGAAGACCAAGAAAAGAATGCTCTTGTCCCCAAGGCCCTTGGGACTGTCAGATGGTTTAAAATGAGAAACTGACATGATTTTCTCAGTGGAAATGATGTTAAAGGAGAGGTATTGCCATCTGATTTGCTGCTACACCCTAAGGACCATGGGGACTTTCCATCTGCTTTCGGCTGAAACCTTCCCTGTGTGTTATCTTCCCCATTAGAATTTGAGCTCCTTGAGAGCAGGGAATGGCTTATATCCCCAGGGCTTTGCACGTTTTTGTTTTTCAATCATTTCAGTCTTGTCTGATTCTTTGTGACCCCATTTGGGGTTTTCTTGGCCAAGATACTGGGGTGGTTTGCCATTTCCTTCTTCAGCTCATTTTACAGAGGAGGAAACTGAGGCAAACAGGATTAAGTTACTTCCCCAGGGTCACACAGCTAGGAAATGTCTGAGGCCAGATTTGAACCTTGGAAAATGAGTCTTCCTGACTCCAGGACCCATACTCTATCCACTATGCCACCTACCTGCCCTTTTGCACATAGTAAGTGTTTAATACATGTTTTATTCATTTATTCAGTTTGGTAGCTGTGAGGAAGATGGATATGAGAGGGAAGAGAAGAAAGACATACTAGAGAAAAAATAGGACGTTATGGCAGTAGTCCAGGTGAAAGGAGAGGAGTACCTGACCTAAAGATGTGACCTTATAAGTGAAAGGGAGGCCATAAATAGTTAGGTAGCTAAGTGGAGACAGTGCTGGACTTGGAGACAGGAAGACCTGAGTGTGAATCCTGCCTCAGATACTTGCTAGCTGGGTGATCCTGAACAAGTCACTTCATCTTGAAACTTCAGTTTCCTCATTTGCAAAATGGAAATGATAACAGCACTTTTATCTCAGAGTTGTTGTGAAGATCAAAAAAGATAACATGGAAAGAGGGTTTTGCAAACTTTAAAGCACTATGTAAATGCTAGTGATGATGATGATGATGATGATGATGATAGAATCACCAAGACTTAACAGCTGATTATCAATGGAAAGAGAGGAAGAGAGTAGTCTTGAATAATTCCCAGGTTGCTAACCCATGTGATTGAAAGGATAGTAGTACCTTTAGTACAGATAGAGAAGTTGGAAACAGGGGTTTTGTTTTTTATTGTTTGGGTTGCTTTGGGTAGGGTTGGGTTTTGTTTTGTTTTGGTTTGGTTTGGTTTTTTTTGCTGGGAGAGGTTGGGAGACAAAGAGTTCAATTGTGGGTATATTTGATTTTGAGGTGCCTATAGGACATCCAGTTTAAATTATCCAATAGATCAGAACTGGAACACAAGAGAGATGAGGACTTGTTTAATTAAGAGTCGTCAGCATAGTAATGATAGTGAACCCATGGGAGCTTATAAGATCACCAAGATGAGTGTAGACAGAGAATAGAGGAGTGCCCAGGACAGAGATCTGGGGTGCACTCAGGCAGAAGAGGTGGGACATAGATGATGATCCAGCAAAGGAAACTGAGAATGAACAAGTAGAAGGAAAATCAAAAGAGCAGTTTCATGAAAAACCAAAAAGAGATTGTAGGAGGAAAGTATAGTCAATTGCCAAAAGCTGCAGAGAGATCAAGAAGAACCAAGACTGAGAAGAAATCATTGGATTTAACAGTTAAGAGATTGTTGGTGATCTTGGCAAGAGGCTTTAGTTTGAATGACTTGGGTCAGAAGCCATATTGCAGTGGGTCGTGGGTAATGAGAAAGGGTAAGTAATGAGTATAGCCAGCTTCTTTTCTAGGAAGTTGATGGTGGAAGGGGGAAGAGATACAGGATGATGATTTGAAGGAGGGAAGGGTCAAAGAAAAAGGTTTCATTTTGAAGGATTGGGGTGATGTGGACATATTTGTAGACAGTAAGATAACAGCCAATGGATAAAGAATGACTGAAAATTATTAAGAGAGGATGATTAAAGGAGGAAGCTCCTGGATGACAAAAAGGGAATGGGATCAAAGGCAGGAGTAGAAAGGATTTGACCTTGTGTTCCTCTGATATTGGATACAAGAACAGAAAAGGAAATGGCATTGTGGGAATTTGAGTTGTAGAAATGGAAGGAAGGCACTTCTGACAGCCTAAATGAGACAAGGTCCTTTGTTAGGATGGTGAGGAAGAGGATTATATAGGTTACTTGAGAAGAGAAGGTTTTGAACAGATACTGTGAATAGAAAAATTGTAAAAGGATCACCATGCAGAAGTGAGAGTCCAGTTGAGATTTAATAAAAATTTTAGTGGACTCCGCAGTCAGCATAGTAATATGATTACTCAAGTGGTCTTCAGCAGTTCTTGAGAAGGACTAGTGGACTGTGGGAGTAGTAGAGGGTCGAGGTTTAGAAACTGATGAGAAGTGATAGAACAAGAGGGCAAGAGATTTGAAAGTAATGGTCAGAGTAAAGTTAAACTGGTAAACTGATGTCAAGATTTCAAAGGGAAAAAAGTGATACTAGAACATAATGGAGTGACTAGAAAAGGATGGAGTGACTAGACGTTTCAGTGAAATCAACAAATAGGGTTAGGATGAAAGAGCCATGTGGAATTGGAAGGTTAGAAACATAACATGGTCCTATAAGAATAGTGTCAGGAATGCTAAAAGCTCAGAATGCACTGAGACTTTTTGGAAAAGCTAAGGAACCAACGGGAAGCAAGATAGCATAGTTAATAGAGTGCCAAACCTGAAGTCAGGAAGACTCATATTCCTGAGTTCAAATCTGGCCTCAGACTCTTACCAGCTGTGTGACCCTACACAAGTCACTTGACCCCATCTGCCTCAGTTTCTTCATCTGTAATATGTTCTGGAGAAGGAAATGGCAAACCACTCTGGTATCTTTGCCAAGAAAACCCCACATGGAGTCCTGAAGAGTTGGACATGACTAAAACAAATGAACCAAGACACCAAAAATAGCAGGGGGCATGTCTTTGTTGGAGAGAAGAGGGTTGAATAAGGATTAGTACTTTTGCTTAGTGTCAGGTACCAAAGAGAAGGCAGAGCTTTTGTTTGATCTTTGAACTAGAAAGGATGGAAAAAAATTGGCTAATAGGGATTTGATACCCAATGTAAGCAAGGAGATAGTAAAAGAGCCTATTGATGAGTTTGTTACCTGGCCCAGCTGAACTACATCCTTGAGAACTGGAAGATGTGATTTCTGATCTTTAGAAAACCATGTGTAATGGGAGAGGCTCTTTAGAACTTAAGAAAGGCAAATATTTTCTTTTAAAAAAGGAAAAGAGGATGGAGTCTTAGCTAGGCTTTAATTCCCCAGTATGATTTTAGAAAATAATATTGAAGGGATGTTTAGAACACCTATTAAGGTGAGTGTTGATCCTGAAGAGTCAGCATGACATCATTAAGGTTATGACAAACTAAACTCTGTTTTTAATAGTTAACAGTCTGGTAGAGTAAGGAAATGCTGTCGATTTAGTTTACCTAGATTTTAGCAAAACATTTGACTAAGTCTGTCATGCTTTCTTTCGGATTATAGAAAGACAGAGACAGAAAGGTAGGGGTAGATGATAGCATAGCTAAATGACTAAATGGATCTAGAACTAATTGAATGGCCAAACCCAAAGAGCAATAATTAATAGTTCAGTGTTACCTTAGAAGGGGATCTCCAGTAGAGTGCCTCAGGAATTTATTCTTAATCCAATATGGGTTAACATTTTCATCAGTGACGCGGATAAAGATATATAAATAACATGCTTATTAGATTGTCAAATGAACCAGAGGTAAGCGAGACAGTCTCAGGATTTTTAGAGTTCTTTCTTAAAAATCTATAATGTTAGGATGAAACAAATAATATTATGTTTAGTTGAGATGAATTTGGGTTGAAATAATCAACTTCAGACTTCTTGGCTGGACTGCAAAAGACTGGGGGCGGGGGGCAGCTAAGTGGATAGAGTGCTGTCCTGGAGTCAGGAAGACTCAGCTTCCTGAGTTCAAATCCAGCCTCAGGCACTTGCTGTGACCCTGGGCAAGTCTTTTAACCCTCTTTACTTCAGTTTCCTCATATATGAAATGAGCTCGAGAAGGAAATGGCAAGGCACTGCCATATATTTGCCAAGAAAACCCCAAGTGGGGCCACAAAGTGTTGGATATGACTGAAATGACAAAACAGTAATAATTTTAAAAAGCTCTGTATGAGTCACCAGTGGGTTACCAAGCAAGGTGATGCAATCATATGCATTATGTGCATTAAGTGAAGCATCATTTACAGGCCTAGGAAGTGTGCATTTCTGCTGTCCAATTCTTTGGTTTTATGTTCAGTTCTGGGCACCATGTTTTAGGAAGGACATCAACAAACTGGAGAGAGGCTGAAAGAAGCCTGCCAGAATGGTGACCTCAAGATCATGCCCGTGAGCATCAGTTGAAGGAACTGAGGCTGTTTAGCCCAGAGAAGAGAAGACTTAGGGAGGAAAATAATTGTCCTTAAATAGTTTAAAGGGAATAAAAGGGAAAAAGAAACAAGGGAAATGTGTAAAATGGAATAAGCTTTTTCTATATGATTCTAGAAGCATAGGTTCCTAATGTGAGCGATACCAACCCCTGGGGACCCCCTCCCCCACTGGAATGATAAGGGGAGGGGCAGTTATAGCCTTGGGTGATGCAAATTTCTTAAAAAAATAAAGGGTTAGAAAAAGTAGAGTTCGAGGTGGTGGGGAGGGTGCGCTAAGTAATTTCTTTTTTGAACAGGGGGTGGTAGGCCAAATAAGTTTGGAAACCTTTTCAGGGAGTCTCTAAGAGTAACAGGAGTAATGATACTAGAATAATTATCATGTAGTATTAGTAATTTTATAGTAATAATACTGGAAGGGCAGCTAGATGGCACAGTAGAGAGAATGCCAGCCTGGAATCAGGAAAACGTGAGTTCAAATCCCACCTCATACACTAACTGTATGACCCTGGGCAAGTCACTTAACCCTTTTTGCCTCAGTATCCCCATCTGTAAAATGCTTTGGAGAAGGAAATGGCGAACCAGTCTGGTATCTTTGCCGAGACAACCCCAAATGGGGTCACAAAGAGTAGCACATGACTACAATAAGTGAACAACAACAGTGATGCTAGAATAATAAAATAATAGTAGCTAGCATTTATATGTTGCACAGTGGTTTGTGCATGATCGGCACAACGCCCTATGACATAGGTACTCTTATGATCCCCATTTTGCAGATGAGAAAACAGGTTAAGCTACTTTCCCAGAGTTATGTAGTTAGTTAGTAAGTGTCTTAGACGAAATTCAGAAAGTGAGTAGATGGTACAGAAAGACAAATTTAGCCTTCATCTAAGGGAAAACTTCCTAACCATTTGTTGAATCTTTCCAGTCGTGTCTGACCCTTTGTGACCCCATTTGGGGTTTTCTTAGCAAAGATACTGGAGTGGTTTGCCATTTCCTTCTCCAGAGCATTTTACAGATGGGGAAACTGAGGCAAACAGGGTCAAGTGACTTGCCCAGGGTCACACAGCTAGTAAGTGTCTGAGGCCAGATTTGCACTTAGTAAGATGAGTTTTCCTGACCTTAGGCCCAGCACGCTATCCACTGCACCATCCTACTATCTGCCTTCAAACAATTGCTAAACCTATGAATAGCGTTGCCTCTTAGGGGGCTACTGATTGATAGTAAAACAGCATGACTGATTTCCTCCATTAATGAAAGACTTTGTTCCTGGTCCTCAGAATGAGCTAAATAGATGATTAAAAATTTCCAACTACAAGCTGCTATTATGCCTGGGTAATAGACTTCACCATTATTCCTCCTACCTTCCCCACCAGCACTGAAGAAAAATCAGGCTCATTGAGTCACACACATAGCTGATGTGAGCCCTTTGTGACTGGCCCTTCCCACCCAGGATTGTGGCTGTGTTAAATACCGTCATGGCACAGGGTCCAGGGTCAGAACCAAAAACAAACCTTTAACAAAGAGAGCAGTCAGAATTCAGGTCAGATTACTCATCTGCAGTTGTCAACACTGACATCAGGAATCTGGGGTGAGGCGGAGGCAGCCGACAGGAAGCCAATTCTGGAACGCACAGCTCCAGATTAGTTAGTTCTCAGTT
Source organism: Vombatus ursinus (assembly GCF_900497805.2). Taxonomy (NCBI): domain Eukaryota; kingdom Metazoa; phylum Chordata; class Mammalia; order Diprotodontia; family Vombatidae; genus Vombatus; species Vombatus ursinus. The sequence continues at coordinate 32,136,487 of NW_020940355.1, forward strand.
AGGATACTGTAATGGAAGCAAGCTGCCAGCTTTGGTTTCACAAACTGAGAGGCTGATGTTGCTTACCAACATCTGAGAGCAGATCCCTGGAGCCTTTGAACACTCATCTTTATTAACCAAGTGGTGTCTCCTCCTACCCCTGCCTCTCACTAGCACCCAGAAATCTCAGAGGGTGAGTCCAGCCAGTACCTGAACAGGGATCATTTCTACAGTGCCTCTGACAAGTGACATCCAGTCTCTGCCTGAAGGTTTCCACTGCATAGGGGACACTAACATCCCCAGGCCAACCCAGCAGGGTCCCGTAGATTGCTTCAACACCTCCAGAGGGAATATATAAAGACACTTGTAAAGTAAAACACTTTCAGAAGGACATCATAGAAAAAGTAGCAGTATTTGGTCAAATTAATAAATATTGTAGACAGTCCTACCTGAAAGTATCATATAATGATATGTTCATTTTCCATGTTTATGTAACACAACCCTCCCAAATGACTTCCAAGTAAGATGATGGACCATGTCTCGTTCAAATTTTACATCTCCCCCAGTCCCTAACATAGCACTTTGCACAGAACAAATCCTTAATAAATGTTCACTGAATGAATGAGTGAACCCTTTAACATGGAAAAACATGCCTTTTAACATTTAGTTACATTTGAGTTGTCAACAAAATTGTCGGGACATTAAACCATTTTAATTCATATCTTCTTCCTCCGCCAATTAGAGTGTAAGCTCCTTCAGGTCAGGGACTATTTTTTTGTCCTTGTATCCCCATTTCCTAGCATGCATGGTGTCTCCTACATAGAGACTAATAAATATTTGTTGAATGTTATTGGAAATATTCTATTGCTCTGACGTTAACTTTTAATTTAAGAAGAGTGGGGATTTGAAATGTTTCTAAAGGTTGTTCCTATTAATATAAAACAGTACTTCTCAAATTTTTTTAGGATCACTTTTTCAGGCAAGAAGTCCCAAAGGCCAACTTGTTTATATGCTCTTACTTGGTGATGCAAGCTTCACATTTTCTGACAAATTTAGGAACGTAGACCTAAAGCTCGAAAGGACTTCAGAAACTCTGGTCCACCCCCTCATTTTACAAATAAGGAAAGTAAGGCCATGGGAAGTGAAGTGACTTATTCAAGGTCACAAAAGTACAAATCAGAGGCAGAATTTGAATGCAGGTCCTCTGTCAAAGCAAGTGCTTTTTCTGGGGCAAATAACAAATACTGTATATACTCAAAATTGAATAGATGTTTATTTCTTATGGTTGACAACTTTTCTTTTGAAAAAAATCATATTGATATATTTTGGTTTTCTATCACTTTTATTTCCCTCTCATCTCCCCCATGCAAGCCATCTCTTGTAATAAAATATAAAAGAGAATTTTTTTAAAGTTCAACAAAATTAACCAACCAATCAACCAAGACTGACAATATGTACAAATGGTTCACCCACCTAGCTTTCCCCTTGGTTAAGGTCGACTTTAAACAGCATAAATAGTTATTAAATCTTTGGTAGGTGAAGTGTTTGTTATTCATCCCCAATAAAAACTTCAGAAGAATGTTGTTCTGTTGAATAGGGGTGTGGACATGGATTTTCAGTCTTCATTTCCATTTTGCTGTAGAAACTTCATGGTCAGAAGGGTTAACGATAGGGTCTCTTTATAAGCCTGGCCTCAGACAAAGAGCTTACAATTATTCCCCTTATTGACTTACCGTGGTGTTTCAGGCTTTTCCTGAATACACATATTGGGTTTTTAGACATGTTATTTTACCAGTGGTCTATCAAAATCATATTACTGGCAGCTCCGTGAAGGTGACTAAAAACAGGCACTGTGGGGTGCTTAGAGCTTAGTCAGATAGGAAAGACACCAAGGTCATTCACTGAATCCCAGGCCATCGCCAGTAGTCTTGACTTTTGTCTTACCATTGGACTTCAATGACTCTGGAAGAGAGAACAAGGCTGACAACTTTGTGCAACTCCACCTCATTTAAATCCAATTCATGCATGAGTCAAGACATCACCCCATGATGTCACTGGTCCTCTTTGAAAATGAAGGATGAACAAACAACCGCTGGCAACTACATTATAGTGGTATTTTGTTGTATTTTAAACTTTAGGGATAGTTGCTGATTTTTAGAATAAGAGCAAATAACTTTAATGCATGATATCAGTTCCAGGTCTGTGAGATATAAGTAGATGAAGGGATTCTGAAGTTACATGCAACAGAAGTATAGTTTTCTCTATAAATATAATCACTCAATTTTTAAAGCAAGGTTTTTTATTCATATAATTTGTATAAGGCTTCATCATTACATGGAAGTGACCTGAATTTGTGTGTGTATGTGTGTGTGTGTGTGTGTGTGTTTTCATGACTATGCCAAGATGTCAGGTCTTAACAGGCTGAAAAGATTGCCAACACATGCCAGAAGACACACTGGCATTCAGGAATGAGCCTTGCTAAGTTTGAAGAGGCTCATCACCAGAAATTGGCCTCCAGGTGATAATTTTTTTTTTTACCTACAACAACTTATGAAAATAGTCCCCTAAAAGCAGAAAGGATACAGTGCAGGATTGAAAGTGTCCACACTTAATGAAATTAACAAAATGTGAAATATTCAAATGTCTCTAATAATGGGATCCGTATAGGTTACCAGGCTCTCTTGTAAAATTAGTTGACCTTCCAATGCCACCAGTTTGCTATGACAGTGTAACTTGGGTTCATGAAAGTGATTTGTATTTATCATCACGGACTCTCAATTAGCAAGATGTTGGGGAAAATGTGGTATTGAGAGGTTTGCCACACATCAAAAATAAGTCACTTCTATGACATTAATAGCAAAAAATATAAAGTCATTATTTTTTTAAAAAATGTTCATTCATTGAAAAAGTTTGTATTGAAGTTCTTGTTATATGCAAAGTACTGTGCTAAGTGCTGTGGAAAATATAAAGTTTGGATAAGCCATGATCTTTGCCCTCCTGGAACTTTCACTCTAATAGAGGAATGAGGTTAAAATACAGGTAACTGTAAAACATAACATTCAATGATAAGTGAAATATAGAGATTCAGCAGACCAAAGTGGCAGAGGAATCCAAGGGAAAATGGTTATTATATGGTTATTAATGGTTATTTACAGATTGCAGATTTTGGTTTATCAAAATGGCGGCAGATGTCTTTGTCTCAGTCAAGGAGTACTGTATCTACCCCGGAGGGCGGGACCATCATCTACATGCCACCTGAAAACTATGACCTCAGTCAGAAGTCACGAGCCAGCATCAAACATGATATATACAGGTAGAGTACATTGCCTTGGCATATAGTTAACCTCTTTAGAAGGTTATTCCCCTATTGTAAGATGAGGTTAAAAAAAAAATTATTGGGACTCAGTGGGCAAGTTGTTTCTTAATTACAGGTATATCTCACTTTAATGCAATACAAATTCCTGAAAGATTGTGTTAATCACAATCTGTTTTCCTACTGCCTTACATCATATTATCAGTTGTTATTTTTAAAAAATATCAGTCGGGGCAGCTAGGTGGCGCAGTTGATAGAGCTCCAGCCTTGGCCTCAGGAGGACCAGAGTTCAAAACTGGCCTCAGACACTTGACAAGTGACCCTAGGCAAGTCACTTAACTCCTATTGCCTCACTGAAAAAAAAAAAATTTTATATATATATATGTGTGTGTATGTATATTTATATATATGTGTGTATATATGTATATATATGTGTGTGTATGTATATTTATATGTGTGTGTATGTGTATATATATATACATATATACCTATATATACATACACACACACACACACACACACACACACACACACACACACACACACACTTATATATACTGTGCTGGGTGCTCGAGAAAAAGTCCAAAAGTGAAATACTCCCTACTGGCTAGGAGTTTACATTCTAATGGAAGAGAAGAAAAATACATCTCTAAACAGATTCAGAATAAATATAAAGAGAATTAATTTAAAAAATCCAAGGTGGCTAGGAAAGAAAAGCACTAACAATTAACTTTGGATAAGCTAACATTCTTAAATAGACGAAGGGAAAGGCTATTTAAAGCATTCCTGTGTTGAATATTTTTGTGTGTGGAGAAATCTTTTATTGCAAATAACTGCCCAATATATGCATCTTTTTCATCATTTGGGATTTTTTTGTACATAGATGCCAGGTCACACCTGTGTTATTAAAACAATAGAGAATAATACCTATCCCACTTTGATGTTCCAAAGAAATAGGGCCATTTGACAGGAAAAAAAGAAAATACAGGATTTGAGAAATTTTTCCATCTCATGGGTAACTGCCTAATGTCTTATGGATTTCATGGTTTTAGAGCTGAAAGAGACCTTAGATGTTATCTAGTCCATCCCTTCATTTTATAGATGAAGAAACTGAACCCGGGGGAAGTGAAGTCACTTACCTAAAGTCATAGCCCAATAAGGAGGAAGCTAAATCCAGTGCTCTTCCTTTAATGTCTCTTTTAACACATTCATTATCTTACTTCAGGGCATCACCCTATATTCTGCCTTTGGGGCATTTCACTGCTTCCTTGAGACAGGTAGGAGGCCCAGTGGATAGAGTACTGGACTCAGAGTCAGGAAGACCCAACTTTCTGAGTTCAAATCCTGCCTCAGACACTAGCTATGTGACCTTGAACGAGTCACTTCATCCTGTTTGCCTCAGTTACCTCATCTGTAAAAATCAGCTGGAGAAGGAATGGCAAGCTACTCCAGCATCTTTGCCAAGAATAACTTCAGATGGGGTCAGCAAGAGTCCGACAGACTGAAATGACTGAATAAAAAAGTCCAGGTCTGACCAAGTCACCTCCCCCAGTCAGTCTTCTCCAGTGGTTCCCAGTTGCCCAGAGGATAAAATATAAAATCTTCACAAGCTGGCTCCTCCCTACCTTTCAGTCTTTCCATTTACTCCTCTGTGATCTAGCTGCAGCTGCACTGGCCTTCATGCTGTTCCTCATATGCTTCATTTCGCAGCTCTGTAACTTTTCATCGGCTGTCCTCCATGCCTGCAACGTTCTCCCTCCTCACTTTTGCCTCCTTGCTTCCCTGACTTCCTTCAAGATTCAGCTCAAATATGACCTTCTTCAAGAGGCCTTTCCCAATCCTCTCAACCATTTCCTTTTCTGTGAGATTGCCTCAATCAATCAACAAACATTTCTTAAGTACCTATGTGCCAGGCATTGTGCTAGGTGCTGGGGATACAAAAGGAGGCCAAAAAAAAAGAAAACAAAAAACCCTGCCCTCAAGGTGATTGTAATCTTAATAGGGGAGACAACATGCAAACAAATATATACAAAGCAAACTACATGCAGGATACATAAGACATAATAGAGGGATGGCCCTAGAACTAAGAAGGGTTGGCTTGTTGTGGAAGATGGGATTTTAGTTGGGACTTAAAGGAAGCCAGGGATTCAGATGGAGCTAATTGACTATGCCGTAAACTGAAAGCACTCTGGCTGTCATTAATTGACCAATAATGGGTCTAACCCAAGCCTCAGTTGGTTATTGTTTGGGTTTTGTCGGCTCCAAGTGAGTGTAAATAGCAATTATTTCTCTTCTGGCCAGAAACTCTGAGAGTCTTCCCCTCCCAGATGCTTTTTTTTTTCTTAGTTTGTTTTTTAGTAGGTAAAAGAGGCCATTTTTGCCTCTTTTCTCATCTAGTCTTAATCACTTAATGGTTGTTACCTCAGACAAACCAACACCTGGGAAAGACCCTAAGGTCTTAAAAAGGCCAAAGTCTCCCACTGCATCCAGGGCCATCTCCAGTCGTCCGATATATGTCTCGCCACTGGATCCAGATGACTCTGGAGAAGAAAGTGAGGCTAGTGACATAGCCCCGCCTCACTTAAATCCAATTCAAAAATAAGTCAATCACTTTCCTAATGTCATTGGTCCTCTTTGAGAATGAAGGACAAAAACAAGAAAGGAAGCCAGAGAGGTCAGTCATTGGAATGGAGGAGAGAGGGTTCCAGGCAAATGAATCAATCAGAGAAATGCCCGGAGTCAAGAGATGAGCATCTTGTTCATGGAACAGCCTCCCCTTTACTCTGCATATACCTTCTATGTACGTAGTTGTTTGCACAATATGTCCTCCATTAGAAGGTGAGCTTCTTGAGGGCAAAAACTATTTTTACCTTTTTTTTAATCTCTAGAATTTAGCATTGTGTCTAGCACATAGTAGCTCTTAAAAAATGCTTGTTAACTAACTGACTTAACTGACCCTTTTCCAGCTAATACTCGCTGGGAGTTGATTGGTTCCTCACACCCCTGAGACTATGAGTTGAATCTGGGGTGAATTTAAAATTAACATGGAATAACTTTGGTCTAGTCTGAATTGATAACTTCAGGACTAATCCAAAACAGACTGCCCTCTAGAATTGTGAACTAGGTTAGACATCACTAGTTTCTGTGTATCATACTTCCTAAATAGTTAAGGAGATTCAGAGGGGATTATCAGTGCTCCAGTGATATCAGTAGGGATTTTCCCTGTAAATCTCTACAGTATCCCCCCCCAAAAAACACACATACACATAAATACTCCAAGACTATAGAGTATTTAGTATTTGCCCAAGACAATAAACTCCATGTATCTAGGGTTCAATAAGGGGAAAACCCCATGAGGGAAAACCCCAGGATAAGTAATCTCAGTTGTCCTATTGCAGCCTCTTATCTTTGTTTTCATAGGCTGTTACACCCTCTTTGTCCTCCGAACCATGACAACAGATGCTACCATAAGCTTGACCTCTTTAGATATGCATTCCTAGTTTTTTCTTGGCCTAAGCGTGGATGGATCCCTTGGTTCAGTCAAAATAAGGATGATTTTTTTTTTTAAATCCTGTACTAGAAACTCATTTCGATGCTTAATGGAAGCATGGCATGTTTTGGTTTGGGTTGTTTGTTGTTTGGGGGATAAGCCGGTTTGCCTCCCATCAGGGCAAGTTTTCCCTTTACTGCTGATTATAACATGATAAGTACATTCAAGAGTTGAAGAACAAAGTGTGATAACATGAGGTCTGTCTTAAGAAATGATCTTCAGGAGTTAACATGGCCAAGAAATCCACCATCCTTTGGTGAACCTGATGATGAACCTTGCCCAGCTTAGTGAAGGGTGTCCTCAGATAACTGCCCTTCATGCCATCGCCAGGCCTACATTTGAAGCTTTTCTTGATAGAGCACTTGGTGGAGTACCTATAATCCACTAGCACAGTCCAGGAGAACCCAGAGTCACATTCATGCCACAACAAAGTATCAGACTAACAGCTCAGTGAAGGAAGGGGAAAGCAAAGCAAATTACAGAAGCTTACAAAACTCAGTCCTTATTCTGATATAACTGAAGTCTAGCCATGTGCTGGCCTCTCAGGCACAATTTACAGGATACCCAGGCCTTGTTCCTATTCTTCACTTGATCTCTAGGTTGGATTATCATCATCATTATTATTTATATTACTATTATTGTTATCCTATTTCTAGTCTGAGGGATACTACTAGTGTTCATTTGCAGGGCAGAAATTGCTGGCATACTCTGAATCTAATGGTAATAAGTCCTTTAATGCTTAAGTTCAGGTCTTCCCCCTTCCCCACATTCTTTCTGGATCCTCATTCATATTCTACACCTATTCAGTATTTCCTAATTCATGTGAGTGACGTTTCCAGAATCCTTTAACGTTTGCAATAGGAAAAATACTTTACATAGAAAATAAAAGACAATTTCCGCCAAAAGTTAAGTGGTGAGTTGTTCTTCCACAGTCCCCACTATGGATTCACAGCTAATTAGGAGTTTGAAAATGATGAAACTTTTATTTCAAAAGTGAACCATACTTACATAGCTGAAATCATTTTCCTCTACCAACACTTAGCCAGCTTTTAAACAGTCCCTTGAGGAAAGGTTATTCCAAAAAGAGGTGTTAGAGTAGTATTTAGAGTCCCTAATTTTCTCTGACTCTGGGGAATGAAAAGTATCTTGTTCAGTATAAAAAAAAAAAAATCAAGGTGTCAGTTAGACTGTGAAACTGTTTTAGTTTTAGTTTTGCCTAAATAATGAAATCCTCATGTTTGAAGGTACCCAGTCAGGTTTTCTAGTTCTTGAAATATGACTACTCAAATTAATCGAGTGATTAATATCTGCCCCGTCTTTAAAGATCTACAAAACTAATTCAACTTAGTGAAAGCACAGCTAACTTTTTTCCCTTAAGACAAAAAAAAAATAAAACACTAGCCACCTTGGCCTCTTTGGACATTTAGCATTTCTATTACATTTCACCATTGTATCTCTTTCAAGAAAAGACAGCACCATCCACATCCACAGAAAGAACTATGGAGTCTGAATGCAGATGGAAGCATATTGTTTTGTCTTTCTTTTGTTGTTTTTTGTTTTTCCTTTCTCATGGTTTTTCCCTTTTGTTCTGATTCTTCTTTCACAACATGACTAATGTGGAAATATGTTTAATATGATCATACATGTATACCCTGTGTCAGATTGCGTGCTGTCTTGGGGAGGGGGTAGGGAAGAAAGGGAAGAGAATTTGGAACTCAAAATCTTGTAAAAATGAGAGTTGAAAACTAAAAATAAATAAAATTTAAAAAAAAGAAAAGACAGTACCATGGCCAGCATCTAAAATCTATTATTTCTAATATGTAGATTGAGTTTATAAAACATTCCAATATGTTTCTCCCATACACAGCTTTGCTATTATCATGTGGGAGGTGTTGTCCAGAAAACAGCCCTTTGAAGGTAAGTAAACTTGATCAGTTTGCCCACCTTACTCTACTTAAAGACCTGTTAAATGGCCATATGCACCACCAACTAAAAATAATCTTACTCTGAATGTACTTAATATTTAATAAAGCATACCAATTGAGGCACCATGTATAGTGGAGTAGAAAGAGAACACTCGATCAGGAATCAGGAAATTGGTCAGGAGAGTACTGGTCAGTGTTTAACAACAAGGTCTCTGAAAATGTACAAACAACATGCATTATTAACATTTTCTCTGTCACTTTCTTAAGTCTAGACAATCAACAAAAAATCTCAGGATCTGATTTGTAATGAAGTATAACATTTGGTTCCTGAGAGCCAGCACAAGCTGACTCGAGCACACTCCTAGTTAGAGTACCAGCTCTGTGCCTAGGTAACTGCGGGAACCTAGATAAGTCCATTTTGAAAAAAGATTTTTCCAGGTAGTTGTTTTGGGAAGGGTATTTTTTCCACTTAGTATTTAAAATTCTTGATAACCATTTATGAATTTTAAGACTTCCCCATTTTAATTTGATTAGTTTTGATCATATTGATTGTATCAGGTCCTAATTAATGTCTAATAAATGTGTGGTGTCTGTTTTGACAGAATTTATCAACCCCTTGCAGATAATGTATAGTGTGTCAAAGGGAAATCGACCTGATACTGGGAAAGAAAGTTTACCGCTTGACATTCCACATCGAGCTGGGATGATTTCCCTAATTGAAAGTGGATGGGCACAAAATCCAGATGAAAGACCATCTTTTTTAAGTGAGTTTATTAATTTAATCTTGAGTCATTTAGATTCCCCCAAATCACCAAAATATTGTAATTGTGTAAAGTCATGCAAGTGAGAATGACTAGCACCAAGTCTACTTAAGTCTTTTTTTGTTATCTCAGATTATATCATGTTGTAAAGCTTTTGTCTAAATTTTAAAAGATACATATATTGGACTGAACTTGAAATCAAGATGGAAATACACAATAAGGAGTGGGTTTTCCACGTGAAAATTTAGAATTCCAGAGAGAGCTAAATAATTACGTCAAGGAAAAATAGAAATATCGAAACATCCCAAATCAACAACCAGTCATCTTTTTTTTTTCTTCTTTTTTCCCCCCCTGGCAATCGGGGTAAAGTGACTTGTCCAGGGTCACACAGCTAGTAAGAGTCTGAGGTCAAATTTGAACTCAGGTCCTCCTGACTCCAGGGCTGGTGCTCTATCCCCTGCGCCACCTAGCTGCCCCCTATAACCAGTCATCTTAAAAGAAGTTTTAATTATTTTTATGAGAACTGCGGGCAAACTGAATGAAAAAGTAAATTTATTAGAGGTTTTTGTTGAAAGGAAAGTTCAAACATAGTTTCTTAATTTTGGATATCTTGTAATCTAGACATAACTGCTTTAAAACTTTTTAAATAAATCAAAACCCCATTATAAATGATTATACTGATTCTGGAACTAAAGTTGGCTATGAAAATAGCAAGGTACATCAGATAGTAATGCATTTGTTTTATATCGTTACTTGTTCTTCAAGGAGCACCATCATCAAACTATAGTGAGAAACATATTGAATTTGCTTTGAATTTTGTCATTTGTTTAAACTCCATTTAGAATTGGCTTTCATTGGACATAGACTGGGCTGAAATTTCTCTTTTTTAACAGACCTCTTATTCACAAGTAGTACAGATTGAAACTGTAAACATGGCTATGGGAAGAACATTTAAATTTCTGAAGGGTGTTTAAAATGTCTAAGAGAAAAAGGCAAACTTTTCAAGTACCTTCAGGAGCTCTGATTATGCCATGTATTATTGCTATTCTAGTTAAAGATCATTCACATGGCTTCACTAAAGCAAGTCTAGGAATAAAGTAATAAAAATAAAATAAAAGTAATAAAATTGAATTTTCTCAAGTATTTCATAAATTTCACTTCCCTAGTTACTATAATTTAGGGCAAGGATTCTTAACCTACATGGAAAGATTTTAGGTGGTCTGTGAACTTGGATGTGGAGAAAAAATTACCTCTTTATTTCCATTATTTTTGGTTTCTTTTGTCATCCTATATATTTTATTTTATGCATTTAAAAGCATTATTTTTAAATAGGCTGCATGGGCTTACCAAAGGAGACACACACACACACACACACACACACACACACACACACACACACAGAGGATAAGAACCTCAAATATGATTTAAAGGGCATGTATATGTGTAGCAAAGACTATATTATATATGTGGTCCTGAGCATCTTTTTCTGAATAACTAAATTTTATTGGATCTTTACAAGTTTTTATCACTAACCTTTATTATTGAATTTGATGAAATCTGATTTTAAACAAAAAATAAAAAGAAAAGCTTGAACTTAAAGTATATAGTTGTCTTTTCTAAGGTGACAACTCTTCATTCTTAGTGTGCACTAACTGTAAAAGAGCGCTATAAAATCTCTACATTTTGAAACTATGAATGAAAATAAAAAGGAGACAGATTCTGAATTCATATAAGAAAGAAATTACCATTAGTGCTGTCAAACTCTCATAAGATACTGAGTTTTGGTCATTAGAGTTATTCCAAGAAGAGTCATTCCAAAAACATCCAAGAATAATCATTCATTCAGGGAAGACTGTTTAAATCCTTTCCCAATTCTGTGACTTCATAAAAAAAAATTCTTAAAAGTAGATAAGGGAGTTCAGATCATTTAAATTAGAATTGAACTGTAATTTGTAGCTGAAATTACGATTTTGTGTGTATGTTGGCTTTTATGAGCTAACAGCTGAACATGTGAATTTCCCTTTTTACTTAGAATGTTTAATAGAATTTGAACCAGTTATGAGAACCTTTGAAGACATTAGTATTCTTGAAGCTGTCCTTCAGCTGAAGAAAACTAAGGTAAGTAGCATCTGTGTTAAATATTAGCTGTTAATCACTGTGCTTCAAACCTTAGGGAAAGGAGTTCAGCTTCTCCATAAGATCTTTCAGCTTTTCGTACTTGGGTCCTTTCTGCTAACTCAAGAGGAAATATTTTAGCAGTGGAAACACTGTTAGATTTGGAACCAGAAGACCTGGATTCAAATCCTGGCTCTGACATTTGTTACTTGTATTATCTAGGCAGCTTCTGCCTGGGCCTCAGTTTCTTCACCTGTAAAGTGAGAGGGTTAGATTTGGCCCTTTCTGACTCTAAATATGTTTGTTTTATTTTTGTACATTTGTTTATCTGTGAGGATGAGGAGTTTCTGTATCTACATAGCTGGGCCTGAGCAGAGGAGACAGCAGTTCCCAGAGTATATCACCAGTACCTTTCTCACTTTCCAAGTAAATAGATATTAGATAATTTTCCTCCTCCCTTAAGGCCACCTTTCTCTTCTACCACATTCTTGAGACTCTGACAACTTTTCCCAGCAGGTCTTTTATTAAAGCAAAACAAGTGAACAAAAAATTTATGTAGGGCCAATTCTTGTACGAGAGTTGTTGGAGAGATGGTATTTATGTTTTTTGTAAGGTTAAAGGTGTAAAAAAAATCAATAATGCAATTTTGAGAATTTGACTAGATTCTTATCCTTTATCTTGCTGGTTAAATTTAGTATTTACATATATAGATATATAGATATAGATATATAGATATATATACTATTGCTACTGAAATAAAGCTAGAATTGGAGTAATTGGATGATTCGGGCCCAAAAATTGACTGTTTTCACATAAACGCTCAAGGTAATTTGGCAAAGTGAAGTTTTGCTCTAGGACAGACTCCAGTTCTCTATATGATTGTTTTAGTTAAAGCTTGAAATTGACCATATATTTATATGGGTCTATTGTCTGTCATAGAGAGCCATATTAGTAGACTTTGACTATGCTAAAGAGTGTGCCTTTGCTTTTAGAATACCAAAGAGTTTAGAATACAATACTTTGACAGGCGTGGTTTGTAATCCCCACTACTGGGAATTTCTTCAAAATAGATTATATGCTTAGGACTACCTAATACTTTGGGAACATTTTTATATGTTTACCATTTAATAACACTTTATATTTACATAGTGCTTTTAACTTTTTCTATGTATTGTGATATCAATTATCTTATTTTATCCTCATAATTACCCCGTGAAACAGGACAAATGTTGTTGTTCAGTTATTCAATCAGGTCCAACTGTTCATGACCACATTGACCACAGCATGCCAATACTGCCCATGGGGTTTTCTTGTCAAAGATACTGGAGTGGTTTGCCATTTCCTTCTCATATAGATTAAGGCAAACAGGTTAAGTGACTTGCCCAAGGTCACATAGTTAGTGAGTATTTGAGCCCAGATTCCGTATTCCAGGCACAGCACTCTATCCATGGAGCCACCTAACTGAAAATGAAGCACAGAGCCATAAAGAGATATAGTTAATAATAAAGCCAGAAACAGAACTCATAGATGACTGAACTGAATAGATGACATTTCTGTTTCCTATAGAATTTTTTTGGGGGAAAAAATCAACCATTCTTGCTGACTTGTTCTATTTTAAAATTTTAGGCTCTTTCTGTTCAGCTTTAAATCTCTTCTGGCTTCAAGCAGTATATGCTTTCTAAAGCTAATTTTTCCTATTTCTTTAGTGGCAAAAATTGAGACTGTTCCCTCCTCTCAAAAAAATATCCCTTGGTAATTCACTGTATTTTCTCTCATTAATTAGTTATCTCATGATTCTGTTTGAATTTATCATAGTTACCAGGAATGTTACGTGTATATCAATTTACATTAATCATTCAAAGAAACTTTTTTGTCACCAGATTTATTTAGCTGAATTTTATAAGCACCAAAATAACAATGTCAGAGATAGGTCTGAAAGTTTATTAAACTAATTGATTAAAGGAAAAGTCACTGATTTTTTTTTCAATCCAAAAGTACACAGTATTTTACATAAAGGTTACCCTAAAGTATCTTGAATTTTCTCTTCATTGCAATTCAAATGATCATTAAAGATAGGGATAGGCAAAAAGTTAAAATAAATTGAATTTAGGTTTTAAGTAGACCTTATTACATTTCTATAATTTCAGTCATCTCTAGCTAAAAATACAAATCTGTTCTCTTTTGTTGCAGAATAATTTAAATATCATTCCTATATGTTCCAAGAAGACAATGGAGTACCCTCTCAACATACTTGTAAATCATGGTCCACAAGAGGTAAAAATATTACTTTATAGATTCTCAGGTCTGAAAGACACTAAAAGGTCATAGTCCATCTCTGTGATTTTACAAGTGAGGAAACTGAGACTGAAAGGGGTGACTTGAATTGTCCAAGGTCATAGAGCTAGCCGCTGGCAGAGTTGGATTACAACTGCGGTCTTCAGACTACAAAACTAGTGGTACTTCTGTAATACCAGTGTCCTTCTATTGTTTCTGCTCTGATCCCCATTGTTAGCCAGGATGCAAGTCAGAGTGACTATGGTGATTCAGAAAGTGAGAATTTATGGTTATCACCTTATTTTGCTGCATTATCTAGGAGAGTATAAATATCTTTCTGCTAGATGCCAAGGAGAATTTTCATTACAAGAAATGAACCTAATGATGCCAAGAATACAAGATCCCACTATGATAATTATTTGTTGCCTGTAAAAAAATTTTAATTTGATAAAACAAAAAGACTCTCCTCCGACAAGTTGCCTCCTTTGAATATATTAAAATCATAAAAGCCTTTTTGAAAGATAAAACCACAGAGAGCTATTTAAAACCCCTCTAATTATTAACATGAAGCAAGACATAAAACAAGATGTATTTTTGCCAAAAATGTACATTGACATGGAGGATGTTCAGTTTTTTGTTGAGTCCTTTTTTCATCATGTCCAACTTTCCGTGACCCTATTTGAGGATTTCTTGGCAAAGATACTGGAATAATTTGCCATTTCCTTCTCCAGCTCATTTTACAGATGAGAAAACTGAGGCAAACAGGGTTAAGTGACTTGCCCAGGGTCATGCAGCTAAAAATGTCTAAGGCCAGATTTGAACTCAGGTCCTTCTGACTCCAGGGCCAGCAGTCTATCCACTGTGGCACTAGGGTGTTCAGTAGAAATTCTAAATGGAAGAAGGATTCCCTACAAATGTGAAGGTCCTCCAGGGGTCCCAGTTTGTAAGGGACATTGTGGTGACTGCATCGAGCTCCAAAATATTACAGAGCAAATGAGAACCACAATCCCTCAGAAGAGTTTGACTGGACTGTCCACACAGAAAAAAAAAATGGTTAAAGAATGCCTGTTGTCTAGACCAAAAATGCCAAATACACGGCCCAGGGCTGAGGCCTCATTAAAATATAACAGGGAAAAAATATAGCTTGGAACTCTTTAACAAAATAAAAATATGATGAAACATAGATAAAGCTAATATGAGGTCACCTAAGTCAATATTCAGTCCACAGGAATCCTTATGTACGGTTTAGTTGTCTCTCATTTCTATTTGAGTCTGACACCACTGGTGGGCTAGACTACAATATCACTTGATGAGCAGCCCATTGATCTAATATATCAGTACATATATCTTGGACAGACACTGTAGATGGATAATGACTTGGGC
Organism: Vombatus ursinus; assembly: GCF_900497805.2. Classification (NCBI taxonomy): domain Eukaryota; kingdom Metazoa; phylum Chordata; class Mammalia; order Diprotodontia; family Vombatidae; genus Vombatus; species Vombatus ursinus. Next base: position 32,151,787 of record NW_020940355.1, read on the forward strand.
CCACAAATGAACAGGTGACAGAAAATAGGTTTTTCCAGTATATATTCTATGATCTAGTGACACTGGTATACTTGCTATTTCTCACACAAGACATTCTATCTCCCAACTCTGGACATCTCTTCTATACCTGAAAATCCCTCCTTATCTCTGCCTTCTGGCTTCCCTAGCTTTCTTCAAATCAAAGCTAAATGCCTGCCTTCTACAAGAAGCCTGTCAGCCCTCCTCAATCTTAGTGCCGTCTTTCTGTTGATTATGTCCAATTTATCACATCCTTATATAGAGCTTGTTTGTATGTAGTTGTTTGCCTATTGTCTACTTCATCATAATCTGATTTCCTTGAGAGCAGAGACATTTTTTTTGCCTTTCTTTGTATGCCCAAAGTGTCCAGCATACAGTAGGCACTTAATAAATGCTTGCTGAATGACTATCTGGTTTGCATTTGGAAAATTGTACAGTGCTTTTAAGAACCGTAACTTCAGTCAATCAACAAGCATTTCTTAAGCACTTACTATATCAAGCATTGGCCTGGGCACTGGGACAAAAATCAAAAAATCTTTGCCCTTAAAAAGCTTAGAATCTATTATTAAGAGAGAGAACCATGGCCTTTGAGACACCTTCCTGCTGTAGGACTGTGATCTTAAGTATATATTTTTTAAAAAAGAAGACAATAAAGAAGGCAATTTTTTTTAAAGAAGTCATTGGTGACATGGGAGATCAGGGAAAATCAGAAAAGATGTGGTACTTAAGCTGAGCTTTGAAGGAAACTACTCATTTTAAGGCATGGAGATGAGGGAAGGAGTACATTTCAGGTATAGGGGACAGTCAGTAAAAAAGTAGAAAGATGGGATATGGCATATCATATGTGAGAAAGACTAAGGAGGACATTTTGACTAAACTATAGAGTGCATAAAGTATAATAATATATAATAAACCTAAAAAGATAGATTGGAGTCAGGTTCTTTAGGGCTTTAAATATCAAACAGAGAAGTTTGTATTTTATCCAAGAGGTAATGGGAAGGCTCTGGAGTGTTCTGAGCAGGGAAATGACATGGTTCAGTGGAGATAGTGCTGTGTCTGAAGTCAAGAAGACCTGAGCTCAAATCTGGCCTCAGACATTTAGTAGTTGTGTGACCCTCGGCACATCACTTAACCTCTTTCAGCCTCAGATTCCTCAATTGCAAAATGGAGATAATATTCGCACCTACCTCGCAGGGTTGTTGATCTTATTTTTTAAATCCTTTGCAAACCTTAAATCTCTATATAAATGCCACCTATTAGCCATTGTCCTTTAAGAAAATCACTTTGACAGTTGTGCAATGGATGGGTTCAAGAAGGGAAAGATGAGGCAGGGAAACCAATTAGGAGGCTATGGTAACAGTCCAGGTGAAACATGATGAGGACATGAATGAGAGTAGCACCTGTGTGAGTGGAACGAAGAGGAAAGATGCAAGAGATATGGAGGCAGATTCAATGGGATAGATTGAACATGTGGGGTGAGGGAGAGTGAAGAGCTGAGAATGACCCCGAAGCTTACAAGCCTAGGTGCCTAGGATAGGGGTACCCTTGATAGAAATGGGGGAAGTGGAGGAATAGCTTTAAAGGTAATGCTAATGAGTTCTGTTTTAGACATTTAAAGTTTGAGATTTCTACAGGGCATCCAGTTCAAAATGTCAAATAGGCTTTTGGTGATATGGAAGCAGAATATAGAAGAGAGACCTAGGACTACAGAAATACATACCTACACACATATAGATATAAATATAAGTATAGATGTATCATTTGTTAAGTAAGTGCAGGGCACTGTGCTAAGCTCTGGGGATACAAAGAACAGCAAAAAATACCAGCCCCTGCTCCCAAGGAGCTCACAGTCTAATGGGGGAGTTAACATGAAAACAACCGTGTACAAACATGGTATTTATAGGTGTATATATGTGTGTGTATATACATGTGGATGTATATTTATGTGTGTGTATATATTTGGTTCATGAGAAGTCAAAATTAGAGAGAACAATGTATGTTCATATATTTGTATATGGTGTATATATAGTGTGTGTACCCATACATATATACTATATATGTTATATATGTGTATAGTCACACATACACAAACTACACACACACACACATACACACGTGTGTCTCAGTTGATTGTTCCATCTCTTTCTGATTTTAACTTCTCATGAGCCAAATCCGCAGAAAGTTAGTTCTAAGGATACTTAAAATGCAGTTTATTTCTTTTCTTTCTTTTTTTTCTTTCTCCAAAGAAATAAAAGTGGACAGGAGGCTCCGGGATTAAAACATGATTGAGGGGAAAAGAAAGGGAGGTAATGAGGGTCAGTTGGTTGTCATTTTGGTCCTCTTCGAGAACAAAGGACATGCGTATGCTAGAGTCAAGCTACAGTGTGTACGACTGTGACTGATCAGAACAATATGAGCTCAGAACGTTCTACCACAGAACAGGCACAAATAGTCCTGTGAACATTTGGGGTGGATTCTCTAAATTTGCACATCTCGCATTTCTTTTGAGCTACTTCGGTTCTGCTCTGCTCACCTTTTCTGATATGGGCACGCTACGCTGAATTGTCCTGTGCCAGCATCTCCCACGTCACACAATCAATTCCAGAATTCTTAAGAGAGACCTTGTGAGTGTCCTTGTATCTCTTTTTCTGACCACCATGTGAATTCTTGCCCTGTGTTAAGTTCTCCATAAAATAGTCTTTTTGGCAAGCATATGTTTTGCATTCGAACAAGATGGCCAGCCCATCGGAGCTGTGCTCTCTGTAGCAGAGAATAATGGTAGACAGCTAAGGAGAGATACAGACCAATAACTTGGTTAGGGTCAAGTGACCAGGTTTCTTAAGGATGGGGAGACCTGAGTATGTTTGTAGGCAACAGGGAAGCTGCCAGTAGATAGATACTGAAGTTGAGGAGGTAGGGGGAATGATTTGGGGAGCAATCTATTGCAGGAGAGAGGAGAAGCTGAGATTAAGGGTACAGAGAGAGATGGCTTAGCAAGGAATATGGCCATCTCTTCATCCTATGTGTAAAGGAAGAGAGGCTGGAGGTCAGTCAGTTTTGAGATAACAAATAAAGGGAGAAGAAAGAGCTTATAATGAATGACCTCAATTTTCTCAGTAAAATAGTTCTCCTTCAAAAAAAAAAGCCCAACTTTTAATTATCAGTTTTCCTCCAGTGACTATCACTTCAGGTCACCAAATATCACATTCTACCAAGAATTAAAGTTGTATATCTCCCAAAGGGCAATGAAGAGGTATACTTGGAAGACATGAGTAGGCTGCTGCATTGTATCAATGAAGAATTTTACACAAAAATTGCATAAAGATTATCATCCAAGAGATATAAACCAGAAAAGGAAATGAGCAAGTCATGTAGCAGTAGCAAGTGATTACTAATCAGCAGCCTGAACACTCTAGTGGTATCCACAGAATGTCAAGAGAGGTAGAGGAAGATTCCCCAGAACGTCGGGTGATCCTCTTTGAATAACTTATGGAAGATTCATGTACTGCAGTCACATAGGATGAGAAAGTAGTTTCTTTTGCACTATTGGAGATTGCTTACATTCATGAAATCACAAATCCATCAAAGTAATCAAGTTATACTTGGGATAATCAGTGAATCCATCTCTAATTTTAGTTTTATTACTTTAACCTTAAGGAAAACATATTTTATTGATTACCTTTTTATAAAATTCTTTTTTGACTTCTTTAAATTTTCTTTATTAACAAGCATTCATTTTCTCTCCCATTTACCACCCCTTTCACCAAACAGATAAAAGAAATAGAGAAAAACCCTTTTAACAAGTATACATAGTCAAGGAGAATAAATTCCCACATTGATCTTTTCTAAAACCATATCTCATTCTGCACCCTGAGTCCATCACCTCCTCTCTGTTAAGTGGTGGGTAGCATGCTTCATCATCTATCCTCGAGAATCATGGTTGATCAGAGTTCTCAAGACTTGAAAAATTTGTCCTACAGTGTTGTAAATGTTGTGTAAATTGATCTGGTCCTGTCACTTCACTATTCATTGGTTCATACAAGTCTTCCCAGGTTTCTCTGAAATCATCCCCTTCATCATTTCACAGGACGCACTAATATTTCATTACATTCATATGCAGTAATTTTCTCAGGCAATTCCCCAGTTGCAAGTAGCTTCTTAATTTCCAGGGTTTTTTTTGCCACCACAGAAAGAGCTGCTATAAAAATGTTTGTACAAATGGGTCCATTTCCTCTTTTTTTTTAATCTCTTTAGGGTATAAGCCTAGAGTATCATTGGATTGAAGGAAATGCACAGTTTAGTGACATTGGGGACATAGATCTGAAATACTTCCCAGAATTGGCCTCCTGACAGCTACTAATAAGGATCATAACATCTTAAGCCTCACCATTACTGAAAACTATACAGCTTCCAAGATCTTGAACTCTCAAGTCCCCTTCTCTTATAACAATGTTCTGTTTTTCCTCCTCTCCTCCCCACCCCCCCATTCCTCCTGAATCTGCTCTCCATTCTTACCATGACTTCTAGTCATTAAAAACTTTCCTGTTCTCCCAGTGTAGCACCCTTGTTCCGAATTTTTTCCATGGATTGAGACCATCAATCATAAGTTCCTTCATCTCCTGTCCTCTGTATCTTCACACAGCCTTTCCTTCGGTCTGAGAATGAGGTAGCTCTCATCCTTGATTAGGGCAGACTCCACCTCTGGGACCTTTATCCTAGACTTTCTTGTCCTCTTCAGAAATTTGCCCTGTTGATTGCCCCCTTCTTACATTTTCAGTCTACAAAATTCTCAGGTCTCTACTCTCCAGAAAAATAAACAAAACTTTTCCCTTGACCTTGCCATTACGTTAAGACATCATCATCTCCCTTTGACTACCAAGTGTCCAAAAAAAGAAAGCAATATATAATCACTTCCTCCACTTCATAACCACCAGTCTATCCATCCATTCTTCAGCTCCGTATAATTTGTATTCATATCCCATCGCTACTGAACCAGCTCTTTCCAGTGTCTCTAATGACCCTCAGTTGCCAAGTCCAAACATTTTTATTCCTCTGTCTTCATCCTCCACGGCCTTTCTGTGGTATGTGACACTGCTGAACCCTGTCTCTTCCTGGATATTCTTTTTTTTTTTCTTGGCTTCTATAACAATGCTTTTTCCTCTTTCTCCTCCCTAACTCTTCACTCCTTCATCTCCTTTTCTGGTTCCTCCTACTCCTCTCTCAAAGCTTTGTCCTGAGCTTTATTTTCTTTTCTTGCTATAATCTATCCCTTGGTGATCTCACTTTTGTGCTAATGACTTCCAAATCTGTTTATCTAGCTCCAATCTTTCCTCCTCAGTCCCATCTCTCTAATTGCCTCCTAGTCAACTCTACCTGCCAACACCTTAAATTTGACATGTACCAAAATGAACTCATCTTCTTTAAACATACCTTTACTCCCAACTTTTCATTTCTACTTACAGCACTACTATCCTCCTAGTAACCCAGTCTTAAAGCTTTGGAGTCATATTGGACACTTTCCCTAACAAACCACAGCCAATTAGTTCCAAAACCCTGTAGATTCTACCTATTCACTGTTTCTTATATCTGTCTTCTTTCCACCCTAATCACTTCCCCTTGCACTGTTGTAATAACAACCTTCCTCTACTTAATTGCTGTGTTCCAGTCCATTCTTCACACAGCTGTCAAATCAACCTTCCCAGTGCACAGGTCTGATCATGAATTTAATTAAAAACAACAACAACCTCCAGGGCTGCTTATAGCCTATCAGATAAAATAGAAACTCCTTACCTTGGCATTTAAGACTCTGCACATTCTAACTCTAACCTACCTTTCCCTTTCTGTGATCCAGTCAACTTGGACTATTCTCCATTCTTGTCCAGTTGTGTCCTATTTTCCACCTTTACCCACCTTTAGCCTTCATGTCTGGAATATGCTTCTCTGCTCATTTTTACTTATTGAAATCCTCTTTTCTTCAAGATTTAACTCAGATTTCAGATTTCCCAATGAAGCCTTCCCTAGACCTCTCAGCAGAAATTACTTTTTACCTCTTCAAGTTTTCCTGGCGCCGTAGGAAAAATGTCTTTGTCTGAATCATTCTCACTCATATATATGAGTGCTCACTCACATGTAACATTCAAATATTATGTGTACTTACTTGTGAACATTTCATATCCTTCAAGTGAAAAATATAGCACCCTTGAGGGCCAAGACTGCCATCACTTATCTTTGTATCTCTAGTGCCTAGCACAGTGCTTTGCACATAGTAAGTTAAGCGTTTAAATTATTTCTATTGAAATTAATTAAACATCAATGCCATATAGTTTCTATGTAAGACTATAAGATATGTATAACTGATTCATTCCAAGTGTCCATTTCTTGAAACTATATTACCTTTCTGATGGTGAAACTCAAGTGTGAACAGATTAAGTTACTTTCTGTAAACCAACAGCCAAGGTCACCAATTTCAGACATCTTATCCATTGTTTTATCCAACATGAAAAAACTCTTCAACATTCATAAGGAATGATGGGGGAGGGAGCAGAATCTTCCTATGAGATATTCTCATAGTCATCACTCCCTAGATTTTATGGATAATAGAACTAAGTATTTAAGTTATGTTAAGTATTTCAGGTCTTTCACTTGATGTTCTGTTCTTTTTTTTAATTGTATAATTTATGGTGTTGGAGAACTGTATGGAGTAAAAAGAGGTTAAATGACCTACCTAGACAGCTGGTAAAAGTCAGAGGCAGGACTTAAGCTCAGGTGTTTCTAACTTCAAGGCCAGTGTCCTATCCACTATGCCACACTGTCCATCTAAGACTATGGTACAAGTTCCATATACAGTCAAAACCCTAGGTCCAGAACAAAAAAACAGATAAATAATAGTGCTTTAATTAATTATTTTTCATTTGAAAACCAAACTTAAGGCTTCAGATCCTGTAGGAGTTATGCTATTAAATTGCTTTGGAAAAAAACAATATTATTCTATTTATCTCTTTCTCACTTTAGGAATCATGTGGAACTCAGTTTACTGTAAGGACTGATCCTGAAATAGCAAGGTCCGTATCGACCGCTCAAGACAACCTCTTTTCTTCTGGTGTGTAAGCTTGTCACTCAGTATTAATTTGAAAGTTTTCCTTTTTTCTCTTAAAATTCAACACTCTTAGAAAGCAACTATCACTTATGTTGTGCATATCTCCTATATAGATTCAAAATTCATTGCAATATTAATTGTTAATAATGATGATGAAGACGGTGAGCCGCAGCATGGAGTAGTGGTTAGAGAGCTATCCTCCAAATCAGGAGGACCTGGGTTCATTTTACCTCTGATATATACGGGCTTTTTAACCCTGGGCAAGTCACTTGTCATCTCAGTGTCCCAAGGGAAATCCCTACGATATCTCCCTAAGGTAAACTATTGTAGAATAGTTCCCCAGCTACATTGGTAAAAGAAATTTCCTCACCACAAATTCCTATACCAATGAAATAACTGATTTGGGGCAGTAATAACAATCACAACTTACTATAAAGAAGGACATTAGGAAGAAGTCTTCAGTATGTCAAAAGATTTGGGAAGACATGAATAATAATTGCACAGGACAAGGAAGTATGGATGGGGTGCAGTCTGCACCAGTATAGGGAGTAATCTCTTGTTCAGTAAGATAAATACATCACCTTGATTTATATTATCTTGCTTAATCCTAACAGGAACCCTGTGATGTAGGCAATGCAGGTAAAACAATTACTCTTTTATAAAGAGGTAGACAAGGCTGAGAGAGATTAAATAACTAGCCCATAGTCACTAATCCAGTAAATGCCAGTGCCAAGCCTAGGACTCAAGTCTTCTGACCCCAAATCTAGTGGGGTTTTTTTTTACACCATCACAAATTAGGACTGGTGAAAGGTGTGTGGGGGGGTGTATGTGGGGGAGTGGGTGGGTGAGAGAGAAGAGAAAAAAAGAGAGAAGAGAAAGAAGAAAGACAAGGAGAGGGTACGTGTGTGTGTGTGTCAGTGAGGGTCAGCATCAATGGAGAGCAGATGAAACAGACCATAGAATCAAACTGAAAGGGACCTAAGAAATTATTTAATCCAACAAATAAGTGAATAAAAGCCCACTTGTGTAGCATTCATCCAGCCCCCTTCTAAAGATTTCCAGATGGGAAACTCACTATATCCTAAGGTGTTCCATTATACTTTTGGAAAGCTCTAATGGGTAGGGACCTTTTTCTTATATTAACCTAAGTTCTTCGTCTCTGCTAATTCCTCTCCTGGGATCAATTAAAATAAATCTCTTCCCTCTTCCTTAGAAGGCCCTTCAAATACTTTTCTAGTAATCCTTGTATGGCATGATCATTATGCTTGGCGTGCTTACCTGCATTTGCTCCAGCACAGCAATGCCATATATGCTGCTGCACTCCAACAGTGCTCCCATGTGGCCAGGACCAAATTAAAATGTAATTGGAAAATATTTAACAGAATAGATAAAAATATAGTATGACATAGATAATGTTAATATGTGGTTTTCTAAGTTGATATGCAACCTGCAGGGATCCTAATGTATGGTTCAGTGGCCTCTGTTTCTGTTTGAGTTTGACAACACTGCTGTAGCATGTAAATGACCTTCCTAAATTCTGGTACCTGGAACTAAACAAAATACTAGATGTCATATGAGCAGCAGAACTATGATTTTAATTTTTTTTATGGACACTGTACTTCTAATGGGCAGCTAGGTGGCAAAATGGATAGAGTGCTGGGCCTAGAGTCAGGAAGACTCCTCTTCTTGAATTCAAATCTGGCCTCAGGCACTTACTAGCTGTGACCCTGAGCAAGTCACTTAACCCTGTTTGTGTCAGTTTCCTCATCTGCAAAATGATCTGGAGAAGAAAATGGCAAACCCCTCCAGTATCTTTGCCGGGAAAACACCAAAAGGGGTCATGAAGAGTGAGATACAACTGAAACAAACAAACAGCGTATTTCTAATAATGAGACTAGGCTATATCATGTAGTTGACTCATATAGAGCATAAATTCTGCTAAAAGACCCAAATTTTCTTTCACATAAACTGTTGTCTTGCCACATTTATCATATCCTGTGCATATTTTTTAACCCAATTGTAGGACTTTACATTTATTCCTATTATAGTTCACTTTATTAAATTCAGTCCATCATTCTGGGCCAGGGGTTCTTAAACTTTTTTGGTTCCTAGACCCCATTGTCAGTCTGGTAAAACCTATAGATCCCTTCTCAGAACAATGTTTTTAAATACATAAAATTACAAAGGAAACCAATTATATCAATAACATCAACAAAATATTTTGAAAGTTCACAGATTCCAGATTAAGAACCCCTGCTCAAACCTGTTGAGACCTTTGGGGATCTTACCTCTCATTCAGTGTGTTAGCTAACTCCTACTCCAGCTTTGTATCAATTTACAAATTTGATAAAAATCCCATATCAGATACTCCACTGAAGACCTCTATCCAGGATGAAATCAGTCTACTGATCACCATTCTTTGGGCCTGATTCTTCAACCAGTTTCAAATGCACTTAACTGTCCTATCATGGAGCCCACTTTTCTCCAGTTTGTACACAATGATTATCATGAGATATTTTTTCAGATATTCTACAGAAACTCAGGGATACTATAGCTACCACATTCCCCTAAGGTGCCAATCTAGTGACCCTGTCAAAAAAGGAAATTAGGTTAATCTGGCAACCCAGACTGACTCAGATTAGTCATCACTTCCCTAAGGGCTTGTAAACTTTCCCTTTAATCATGTGTTTTTCAATTTTATCAAAAATAGAAGTCAAGACCCCACACCAATAGTTTAAAGAGTGTACCTTCTCCTTTTTGAAAGTCAGGAAGTTGTTGCCCCATTTCTAGTCCTGCAGCATCTTTCCCATGCACCATAATGTTTTTTAAAAATCACAAGCAAATATGTAAGGTGCTTTCCAAACCTTATAACTCCATGTAAATGCTAACTATTATTATTAACAATTACATTCTCAAATTTTTTTCACTAATTTGGGAAGTATGTTCCATGGGCATGGTGATTTGCACTCATTTGAACAAGCTAAGCTCTCTATCTCCATCTGCCCACTTTTCAATTCCCCATCCCCTTTTTTATTCTAACATTTTTAATCCAAGTATCATTCTCTTTGGAAGAAAAAATAGAAACAAAATAGGAGTTGTTACTCTTTGTCCAGGTCTCCCTTCTTTTTGATTTCCAGGTTAAAATTCTTTTGACCATATCTGGAAGTTACTAGGCAAACATGTTCTTCATGACCCTTATTAAATATGTTCTATCTCTGACCAGTGCTAATTAGATTAGACTAGATCAAATTGGCCCAGGAGTCCACTATTCATGTATCCAAACCTCATTCTGAAACACCATCTTCCTAGCCAGCTGTTCTTGTCTGCATACTTCTATTAGCACCACCACTATTACTACTGTCATTATTATTACTAGTCCTGTTCCTAGTACTACTGCTGCTGCTACGACCATCACTGCCACCACCACTACTATTGCCACCACCATTACCACCACCACCACCACCACTAAAACAACTTCCACTACTATTACCACCACCATCACTATTACTGCTAATACTACTACTACCACCACTACCACTATCACTACTATACACATACACATGCAATCTCATTTGATCCTTACAACAGCCCTATAAGATAGACACTATTATTATCCCCATTTTACAAATGAAGCCCATCCCTTAATTCAGCAACTGTGACAAAAATACCACCAGTTCTTTAGTTTCTTGCCAAGGCCTTCATAATCTTAGGGATGCTTGAAGGGTTTCTTTGGTATTATGTCTTCACGTGAATCACCAGAATACACCAGTTGTCGAGGTTGGCAAGTATTGGGAGATTTTCCATGATATCCTTGGTCCATCTGGAGAAAATGGCGTACCTCCCCTTTTTTCATGCTAAGTCATCATATGAACATGTCAGCAGTGTGCTGCCAACCACAACATTCCTTTTTCTACTGCCAGTACTGGATGCCTTCTTTCTTGGCAACACAGGTAGATACTCATCTTCATTTCACAAGAGACAGCTTCCTACCTAATTCAAGGCACAATGAGTCTCTACCTGCTCCAGGAAGACTGGATTATAATGATGATGAGATGATGAAGATGGTGAGCTGCTGCATGGAGTAGTGGATAGAGAGCTATCCTCCAAATCAGGAGACCGTGCTAGTATTCTCCTTCTCCTGAAGACATATTAGCTACCCTTTCCTGAGCCTTTGTATTCCTAGCCCTGAGCTGGGTGCCTGTTGACGTGGACTGAATGGAATGGGACTTCCAAGGTGATGTAAGGGATATTTTGCAATAAGACAACCTAATGAAAACTTTGTGTCTTACAGCACAAAATCAAGAGTATTCAACACTGCCTCATTCTGCAGTAAATCACAGCTGGGATGGTAACATTTCTTTAGTCCAAAGAGCTAAATTTTGCAGCCACCAGACAGCTTGCTCTTCAGCAGTAATACAGCCACTCACAGTTGAAGGAAATTCAGGTAAAACAGTTGCTACTTGATATTTTTAAATGGCATTATTGGCTATATGTAAGTACGTCTCATAGTAAACCTGATTGTTTTGTCCTTAATTCCATGCTGATGATGATGATGATGACAATAATAATAATAATTAACATTTATATAGCACTTTAAGGTTTGCAGAGTGCTTTACAAATGTTACCTCATTTGAACCTGACAACAGCCCTGGGAGGTAGGTGTTATTATTATCCCCATTTTACAGATGAGGAAACTGAGGTAGACAAAGGTTAAGTGACTTGCCCAGGGTCACACTGCTAAGAAGTTCCTGAGACCAGATTTTTACTCATATCTTCCTAACTCCCAGTCCAGAGCTCTATCTGCTGCCTATATTCATTGATGCATTATATATTACCATGCTGAAATGTTATCAGTAGCATTGGTCAAGATGATGTTGCATGAATATCTGATGTGGAGAAAGATAAAGAATAGTATCTTAAGAATTGCCTATAGCTTAATGCTTCTTAAAATGGTGGAGTATTTAAGCATCAGAATATTCAAATTATATTTTCTTTGGAGAAAAGGAATTTCAGTGAATTCCATAAGTATTATTTGAATACATAATCCGTGCTAGTCACATTAGGTGATATAGAAATGAATAAGACTGGATTGTTGTCCTCAAGGACCTTCCAGGCTAATAGGAGAGGTAAGATGTGTTCTCAAAAATGTTACAATGTGGGACAACTAGGTGATGCAATGGATAGAGCACTGGCCCTGGAGTCAGGAGAACCTGAGTTCAAATCTGGCCTCGGACACATAACACTTACTAGCTGTGCGACCCTGGGCAAGTCACTTAACTCCATTGCCTAGCAAAACCAAAAACAAACGAACAAAAATGTTACCATGTACATTAGATTCTAAATGCAAGAGAGATTATTTTCAACTGAGATGAGATGGGATAAGCCAAAGCTGCTTGAGAAGGTGGCATTTGAGGTGGGCTTTGATGGGTAAGATTTCAACAGAAATGGTAAGTAGTACCCTCCTGACATGGTTAAAATGGAGGAAATAGAGGAACAAAAGTGGGGTAGTATGGCAAGAACAAATCACATTGTAACCTGGGAAAGAGAACCGTTTTAAACTGAAGGACTATTTTCTTAAATTAAAAAAAAATACTATATGCATCTTTGTTTTAAATATTGGTGAATTTAGAGTAAATAGAAAAGATGTTTGGGTGGGAAAAGAGTACCCCACCTTTCTAGCATTACCCATATTGTCACTTTCACTTCTTTGCTTCATCTAAAGGAGCCATGCAAATTCCTGAGTCCAAAAGAGAAAAAAAAAACCTCTTATTAGAATATTCAGTGAGCTTAAGGTCCAAATTTTAGATATCTTATTTTTCCCTTAGGAGAGAAAATAGTTTTAATAGTTCAATTGATATTTATTATTTACATATTTCAACTATTTGTTTATTATGTTTATTATAATATATATTATACATTTGATAGTGTAATTCAACTAGTATTTATTATTTATTACTTATATATCTTCATTATATATTTAATAGAGCAATTTAACTGTTATTTATTATATATTTTTGTGGTTCGACTGATCCGTGTCAGTTGCCAACTGTGTTAGAACATTATGTGAAGCACTAAATTTAGAGAAGTCACAGGTCCTCCTCTCACAGAACTTGTAGTCTAGTAGAGGGATATGACACATACTTATTATAAAACAAATGCATGCCATGGACATGAAAGGTACAAATGAAGTGGTACATGAAGTCCAAGGGGAAGAGGCCATTACTGACTAAGAGAATCAAGGAAGGCTTCTTGAAAGAGGTGGTATTTGATCTAGATTTTAAAGAATGGGTTAACTGAGCAATGTGTGGCAGAAAAAAAGGAGAAAATTCTGCAAGGTATAGACATGGGAAAGTGCAGGATGTATATGGGAACAGAAAATAACTTGGCCTGGAGAAGAGTATTATGAATAGGCCTGGAAAACCCTGCCTCACATCTCTTCCAGTCCATCCTCTAATTAGTGGCCAAAGATCACTTTCCTAAAGTGCAAGCCTGACCATGTCATAATCATACTCAGTCAACTCCAAGGTCTCTCTCTCTATTACCTCCAGGCTCAGATATAAAATCCTCTGTTTGGCTTCTAAAGCCCTTCACAACCTAGCCCATCCTATCTTTCCAGTCTTCTCATACTTTACTCCCTTCCTCCTCCTCCACGTCCCAGTGACACTGGCCTTGTTGATGTTCCTCATACCACATTCCATCTCCTGACTCTGCCTTTCCATGTCTATCCTCCATGCCTGTTATGCCTGTCTTCACCTCTGCCTCATGGCCTCACTGGCTTCCTTCAAAACTAAGCTAACTAGCTTCTACAAGAAGCCCTTTCTCCTCACTTCTTCCCGCTGAGATGACCTCCCATTTAGACTATACATATATTGTATGTACATAGCTGTTTGTAGGTTGTTCCCTCCCCCTCATTAGAATATGAGCTCCTTGAGGGCAGGAACTGTTATTGCCTTTCTTACAGTTCCCTATACATTCCTCTTTTTCAATTAGTATGGTGTGGTTTTTGTAGTTTGTTCTTGAAAAGGACCAAAATGACATCACTTTGTTGTGGTTGAAGCATAGCGTTTCCTCTATGGCAGAGCAGACCAATACAAGCTTGGAAGGTTCTACCACAGGTTGGGCACAAATAGTCCACATGAACATTTGGAATGGATCTTTTTTGATTATTTGTATATGGAAAGGTTTGTGTTTGTCAGTGTTCAAGTTCATAACAATACATTTTAAAAGAATAGAATAGTAGGGTCATCCGAACTTGGGAAAAGTCTTAAATGCCAACCTAATGATATAATCCTAACTTGGCCGGTGATAGTGAACCACTGCAGTATTTTTTAAAAAGGAGACTGATAGTATTTCTGCAAGAAAAAGTAAAAAATAATTTACTATAAGTTCACATCTGTCTTTTGTATTTTTTCCCAGTAGACCTCCTGTCAGAGAGTCATGGAAATGGTATTGCCCAGCATTGGATCCAAAGCAAAAGGGAAGACATTGTGAACCAGATGACTGAAGCTTGCCTCAACCAGTGCCTGGATGCCCTTCTGTCTAAGGATTTGCTTATGAAGGAAGACTATGAACTTATTAGCACCAAACCTACAAGGACATCAAAAGTCAGGCAAATGCTGGATACCTCTGACATTCAAGGAGAAGAGTTTGCCAAAATTATAGTACAGAAATTGAAAGATAACAGACAATTGGGTCTTCAGCCTTACCCAGAAATATCTGTGGTTTCTAGGGGAACATCTTTAAATTTATTCCAAAATAAAAGCTTTTAAGTGTTTGCTTACCAGGAGGGAAAGTCAATTTATGAAAGGACATTTTTTTCTCTCTCATGCTTCAGTTCCAACTTTAATTATAAATAATATTTTGACAATTAGGTGTCTCACTGAGATTTCTTTTAAAGTTAATATAATTATTTCTGGATTCAACACCATAGTTCATCAAAGTATTTTTTTATGAATATAAGTGGAAAACTTTCACTGTAGTAGGTAGCTTACTATATTGTGTTTTGTAAATTGATGTTGTTTTAAGGATAAAGTAATTATACTTGTACTTGTTCATAAAAAGTGTGTATGATATTGTATTTTTCTGATTTAAGCCATTTCTACAATTGCTAAGTTTGTGAAGTATTTATTACTTGCCTAAAGTACATTAAGGTTTCAAATAACATCTTTTTGTTCATCAAATAACAACAGCAACAATGACAATAACAGCTGACATTTTTATAGAATTTACCATATGCCAGGCAGTGGGCTAAGTGCTGTAATTATTATCTCGTTTGATTCCCCACAATGACTCTGGGAGTCATTTTAAAGATGAGAAAACAGAGGTAAACAGAGCATAAGTTTCTTATCTAGCACCACATGGCTAGAAACTATCTGAGGTCAGATTTGAACTCCGGTTTTCCTGAATCCACACCAAGTAATAGTGCAAAAGTACATCAGTATTTCAGGGATCTGTCTTTTGGAAATGTGACCACTCCCACTAATAATGCAAGATGTAATTTCCTTTGTAATTTAGGAGTTTGGGGGATTTGGGTTTTTTTTTTTAATCAAACTTGTGATTAATTTCTTGGGTTTGTAGAACTCCTGAATGAGGAAACTCCCTGTACCAATGCAATTTGATACCTCTTCTGCAATTTACAATTGGGGGATGTTACTTGAAGCACTTAGACTTTAAATGATTTTCCCAGAATCACAATGTTAGTATGTATCAGAATCTGGACTTGAACCCAGGCCTTCCTTACGTGGAGACAGTCTATTTAAAATACAGCAAGATGGCACAATGGATAAAATGTGGGCCTGGGAGTTAGAAAGACCTAAATTAGAATCCTACCTAAGACACTTATCTGCTGTGTGACCCTGGGGCAAGACATTTAAGGAACCTCTTTGTGTCTCAGTTTACTCACCTGTCAAATAGCACCTCCTTCAAAGGATTGTTTTGGGGATCAGATTAGTTAATAACGTGATTAAAAGCCCTTTGCAAACCTTAAAGTGCTATATAAATACTAGCTGGTATAATTAGTACTATCCACTACCACACACTACCTCTCTTAGATAGTTTTCAGGTATTATTGTGGCTAAAAAACTCATCACCATGTATCTCTTTTGACCTTGACTAGCCTGGTTCTCAGACCATAGTGTGGCATATGGAAAAGGCAGCCTGGCTCTCAAGTCAGGGGATCTGGGATTCACATCCTAACTCGGACTCTTAATTACTTATGTCACCTTGGATAAGTCATTTAATTTCCATGGCCCTTAATTTCTTTATCTTCAGAGTGTCTAGATGGCCTCTAAGATACTTTTTAGCTCTAGATATGTGATCCTCTAGGCAGCCCATCCCTAGGCTGACAGTCAAAGCTTTTCCTTCTTAGTAAGAACTTTCAGAATTTGGGCTCCCTTGACATAGCTTCCGAAATCCAGGGGCACCCTCTGGGCCATCCCCCATTCGACAGATGCCAGTGATTCTCTATTACTTCTAGGATCAAATATTCCACTTCATCCCTCAGATTAATTCTAGACATGGCCAGTTGGGGTTAAGGCAAAGTTTTTGGTGCTATTATTAAAAAAGCAGACTGCAATAGATAAGATACTGAGCTTCTAGAAGCTAAATCCTATCTAAAATCCTATCTCAGATACTTAACTAGCTGTGTGACCCAAAGCAAGTTACTTGATGTCTCCATACCCCAACTTCCTCATCTATAAGATGAGGGGCTTGGTCTCCACGAACTCTGAAGTCCCTCCTAGATCTAAATTTAGTATCCTAGGAAACCATGGATTTGGTAGAGATGGGGCACAGGCTAAGCATTTGCAAGTGTACAGGCTTTTAAGAAGTTTCCCCAGAGAGAAACTGGGGCTAGTGGCTCAAGGAAAGTCCTTCTTTGGTGGGCAACTAAGACATTGTATGCCCTTGCTGGATAATTAATACAATGACATACTGTCATTCTGTAAGCTTAATACACATATATATTTAGACTGCTTGCACTACGTGTCACATCAGTAAATACCTGGATATAGAATGCCAGAGGCCAGACTGAAGACAAGCCCCACTCTGTAGCTTCATCTCAATATCTTAGGGAATAAGGCATAGACCAAAAAAATTTCCTCTATGTAAACTATGCTCTGAATCTAAACTAATATTTGAGGTACTAGCTCTTTCTTATCAATTGTCTTGTCTGAGACCTCAGTTCTTTTAGTACTAGCCATGGTGTTTTGGGGAATACTCTAAGCAGAAACTTCTTAAGATGATTCACTACAAACAAAAAAAGCAATGTCATTGCTCCTTCCTAGGCTTCTCAGAGAAAAATCTTTAAGGAGAAAAAGATGACAACAACCTAAAGACTTGTTAAGAAATCAGATACCTAACTGCAAATATATCTGCAATCATTCTGATCTGACCTAATTGAGTTGTTTAGAATATGAAATGCTTACAAAAGAAATGTTGCCAAACCTCCTTCCAAAAAACAGCTCTTCAGTCTTTGGGGCTTCAGCTGTTATAATCACTTTTTCTTGGCTGGGTCAAATTTCAACATCTGGTTGAGCTGAGATTGCTAAATGTAGAAAAAAATTAAAAGCCAAACTATAATGAAAGCCTTTGTATCATAGAGAGAATAGATAAGAACTGAAGAGGAATTTAAAGATCACAATGATAATAAAATTGTTTCAGATGTTAAAAGGCAAAGAGTACAGTATCATAGCAAAACTAGAGAGCACCACTTCAAAGAAGAGTGGCAATGTTCATTGGCAGAGAAATTGTGCACCTGTACAAAATCACAGATCCTTGAAACATTGAAAAGTCTATGCATGGTGTGCCAGGTTAAGTGCTGCCATGCCAAGTGAATTAAACAGACTTGCCGTCATCTCTGGGAAATAACAACTAAAGACAGAAACATCATTTGAGCAGTTATATACAAGACATCCAAGCAACTATTGAATAAGTACATGTGTTAAAGGAAGGTTACATGCTATCAATCAATAAATAAACATTTCTTAAGCACCTGATATGTGCCAGGAATTGTGCTAAGCACTGGGGAGACAAAAAAAAAGCAAAACATAGTTCTTGCCTTCAAGGAGAGCAATCTAATGAGGGAGACAACATGTAAACAAATATGTGCGAAGCAAGATACAGAGGGAAGGCACTGAAATTAAGAGGGCTTGGGGAAGACAACATAGAAGGTAAGATTTTGCTTGGGACTTAAAGGAAGCCAGGGAGGTCAGTAGGTAGAGTGGAGGGAAAGCACTCCAGGCATGGGGGACAGCCAGAGAGAATGCCCAGAGCCAAGAGATGGAGTAAGATCTTAGAACAGCCAGGATACCAATGTCACTAGATGGAAGAGTAAATGCCAGGTATTAAGGTATAAGAAGGCTGGCAAAGTAGGAGAGGGCTAGATTATGAAGGGCTTTGAATGCCAAACAGAACATTTTGTACTTGCTTCTGGAGGCAATAGGAAATCAGGAGTTTATTGAGTAGTAGTATTGGAGGTGACATGATCTGACCTGCATTTTAGGAAAATCCTTTTAGAGGCTGAAAAGAAGATAGATTGGAGTGGGGACAAAATTTGAAGCATACAGACCCACCCGCCAGATGTTACAGTAATCCAGGTTTGAACTGATGAAGGCCTGCATTAGAGTAGTCAAAGTGTCAAAGGAGAAAAGGGGGTATATTCAAGAGATGTCACAAAAGTGAAATCAACAAGCCTTAGAAACAATTTGGATACTGGGGATGAGAGAGACATCGTGAAGACTCCAGGATGACTCTTAGGTTTTGAGCCTGAGGGACTGGGAGGATGGTGTTGCCATCTACAGTAATAGGAAAGGTAAGCCAGAAGGGAGGGTTTAGGGGAAAGATAATGAGTTCTGTTTCAGACATATTGAGTTTAAGATGTCTACCAGACATGTAGTTGGAGATGTCTGAAGAGCAGTTGGAGATGTGAGATTAGAGCTCAACACAGAGATTGGGACAGAAAAGATGGATTTCAGAATGAGCATAGGGATGGTACAATAGATAGGGTACTGAGCTTAGAATCATGAAGACTCATCTTCATAAATTTAAATGAAGCCCCAGACACTTACTAACTGTATGACCCTGGGCTTAATTTAACCCTGTTTGCCTTAGTTCCTCATCTGTAAAATGACTTGGAGAAGGAAATGGCAAACCACTCCCGTATCTTTAGTCAGACATGACCGAAAATGACTGAACCACAACAGCATAAAGATGGTACATGGGAGCAGATGACTGTTACTGTGGTTTGTCCTTTGTTCTTTCAGAGGACCGTGGCATCAGGAAGGTGATGTCATGACTTGCAAGTGAATTGGATTTAAGTGAGGGAGGGTTGTGCAAGGTCACCAGCCTCACTCTGTCCTCTGGAGTCATCTAGGTCCAGTGGCAAGATATAAATCAGGACAACTGGAGATGGCCCTGGCTGCAGTGGGAGACCCTAGCCTTTTTTAAGCTAAGGTCTTTCCCAGGTCTCAGTTTGAAGTCTAGGTAAGAAATGGAACAAAGAATGGATTCTTTTACCTAGTTAAAAAAATCAGTCTGGGAGGGGAAGATCCTCAGATCCTCTGGCCAAAACAGAAACAATTGCTATTTATGTTCACTTTAAGCCATCAGAGCCCAAAAAACAACCACAAAATGGGGCTTGGGCTGGGACCGATTGTTGGCCAGAGTGAGAGAGCCCGAGTGAATTGGGCTCAAGACATGGTCCTTAAGAAAGAAATCTTAGACACTTGACCGCTTACTAGCTGTGTGACCTTAGGCAAGTCACTTAACCCTTATCGCCTCACAAAAAGAAAAAAGAAAGCAAAAAAATCTTATCCAGTAAATCCCAAAATATCTTTAGAAGTTTCAGCAACCAAAATTTACATTCCTTTGGGCAAAATATCTTATTACTGGATAATTCAGTAATAATGAGGATTAGATCATTTGCTATTCTAGAGTGGAATGAGTGATTCCACACATTCTAATTTAGAAACACATAGAGGATTTATAATCTATAACCACCTAGGCACATTAGCACAGTGCCTGGGACATAACTAGATGCTTCATAAATAAATGTGTGTTACACATACATGTGTGTACATGCTGACATATGGATGAATCTACCAAAATATATAACTGGAATGAACTGCCTCATAAGGTGGTGAGTTCCCTTTCACAGAAAAACCATTCACAAATAATGTTGTTGAGTGGATTCATGTTTCAAGGTAAGGACCACTGGACTATCTGATTTCTGAGGTGTTTTCCAGTTCTTGCATATTATGGCCCTGTGTCCTGTTGCCTAAATGTGTATTTTTATAAAAACATACTGATCAAAAAAAGACAGTGGGGGATGGGGAGAGACTTTAAAATTCCCTAAAATAAAAACCCATGTGATTTTCTGTTGGCAGGGAACAATTTTTGGAATTAATCAAAAGAAAACTATTTCCACTAGGAAATAAATCATAGGTTTCACAGACCATTCTCAGCCTCTAGTAGTGATAAAAACTACAATCCCAGGAACTGTTTTTCCCCAGGGTAATGTTATACTGTTGTAAACTATCCTAAGAGAATGGTAGTTTCAGAAAAATGTTTGTGTTTATCCAAATCCACAAGAAATGAAAGCGTCAGAGAGCTCCTGATCCCATGCACTTACCTCGTAGTTCTAAGTTACCCAGTTGCTCCATTTCTCCCACTAAAATAGACCACATGTGTAACACGATGTTTTAGTGAGCACTGACAAAGAAAATTGTCTGAAACTCAGGGTTTCTTCCCTTCTAGATAGACTATAATATGTTCAGCTATGGTGTTGCACAACTAAAGCTTACCCTCAACTAAAATGAGGAAATTCAAGCTCTAGACACATTTCCTTAAGAAAAGCAAATTCGGAAAGGTGGAGCCAAGGCAGTGGAGTTGAGGGAGCATTCCAGGCAAATTCTTTCAATATTCCCCTCCAAAAAGTTGTAAAATAAAATGTTAAATCTAATTCTAGAGCAGCTTAGTCAATAAAAGGTCAGCAAGACATTTTTCCAGCCCAAGACAACGTAAGAAGTCAGAAGGACTGGTATGTGACACTGGGGTGGGAGCTGGGCCAGAGCATAGGTGGCAATACCAGCTTTGGACCTTGGAGACTACAGCAGTGGCAACAGCAACAACAGCAGTAGTTGTTGCTTGGGAGATCTTACCTCTCAGAGACAGTAAGGGGATTAGACAATTGGTCAGAAAGAGATTACAAGGGACCCCTGTGCTGGCACAGGGTGCAGGACCAGCTGCCACTTGGCAACTCCATTGCCCATTACCAAGTTTCAAGTCCCAGTTATAGGGTAGATCACAAGGGAAAGGGACCCTGGTCCCAGTTCCAGGAGGGAGAGAGAGAGAGAGAGAGAGAGAGAGAGAGAGAGAGAGAGAGAGAGAAAGTGTAGGGGTCCTAGTTCCTGGTAGCAGTTCCAGGGCAGAGAGAAGAGCATTATTAATTGTGGTCACAAGGGAGCAGGGACCTTTCCTGATAAAGAACCAGAATGCAGACCAAGAGAGCAATGACTACACCTTGCCCTAGATCACACCACCTTGGAAGAAATGAAAATTTACAGACCACTAGAAATAGATGTGAAAATAGCAGGTTCAGAAGCTTGGTACAGTGACCTCCATCCTTGCTCCAGAAGTGAGCAGAGACCAACTCTAATATAAAGTTCAAAGTCAAGAAACAAGAAAGCTCAGGAAACAAACTCAGAAGGCAACAACATGAAAACACTTACAAGCAAAGCCCCACCCCCCAAAGAAAAATGCAGATTGGACACAAGCCCAGTGAGAATTCCCAGAAGAGGAAAAAGAAATTTTTAAAAGGAGCAAAAAAGGAAAATTAAGGAAAGAAATGAGAGCAATGCAAGAAAATTATGAAAAGATAATTTACAACTTGGTAAAAAAGAGACAAAAAATACTGAGCAAAATAACTTCTTAAAAAGTAAAATTAGCCAAATGGAAGAAGGATATAAAAGTTCACTGAAGAAAATCAATCCATAAAATTAGAATTGGACAAATGGAAGCTAATGACTCCATGGGACATCAAAAAACAATAAAACAAAGTCAAAGTAATGAAAAAATAGAAGAAAATGTTAACTATTTCATCAGAAAAACAACTGACCTAGAAAATAGATTGAGGACAGATAACTGACTATCTTAAAGCCATGATCAAAAAAAGAGCCTAGACATCATATTTCAAGAAATTATACAGGAAAACTGTCCTGATATATTTTAGATTCAAAGAGTAGGATAGAAATTGAAAGAATCCACTGATCACCTCCTGAAAGAGATCCCAAAATGAAAACTCTTAGGAATATCATAGCCAAATCCCAGAGCATCCAGAAAGAAACCATTAAAAAATTATGGACCCACAGAAAGGATCACAAAAGATTTAATAGCTTCCAAGTTAACAAAGCACAGGGCTTGGAATACAGTATTCCAGAAGGCAAAGGAACAAGGATTACAACTTACAATGACCTACCCAGAAAAACTGAATGTAATCCTTCAGAGAAAAAAAATGGACATCTAACAAAATAGAAGACTTTCAAGCATTCCTGATGAAAAGACTAGAGCCGAATAGAAAATTGTACATTCAAATACAAGAATCAAGAGAAGCATGAAAAAAGTAAACATGAAAAAGAAATCATAAGGGAATTAATATAGTTAAACTATTTACATTTACATATAGGGAGATGATACATGTAACTCCTAAGAACTTAATTATTTTAGTGAGTCTGCATAGATAGAGGGCACAGGTATGAGTCCATTAAGTTGGGATGATCTTTTAAAAAGAATGGAAAGGTTGTTGTGAGCATCAAATGAAATATTTGTAAAGTGCTTAGAATAGTGTCTAGCACATAGTAGGCACTTAATGAATGCTTGTTGCTGTCCATTATTCTACAGACCCTTGAAGTATAAGAGACATATTCACTATTGATTATAATAAAGTAGCAGAAAAGATTCCCTGTAGTGTCAGGAAAATAGACTGCTTCTGATAAGGCAAAGTCAACACATACTTTTCCCTTGGATCAAAAACAAGCTCTGTTTGGCATCTATGGTTCTTTATCATCTAATCTTTCCAGACTTATCATTTATACATTGTTCTCCTTTACTCACTCTCTGAGCCAGCCATACTGATCTTCGTGCTGTCCTAAACACAATGTTCTATCTCCTGTCTCCGGGTTTTGCACAGACTGTCGCCAAAACTTGGAATGAATTGTCTCCTTCCCTCTGACAACTAGAGCTCCTAGACCCTTACAGGATAGAGCTTTATTGGAACTTCCTACATAAAGCTTTTTTTCATTTCCCCAGCTGCTAATACATCCCTTCACCATTGATCAAGATGATGATGATATGATATTATAACTAGCACTTTAAGGTTTTCAAAGTGCTTTGTAAATATTGCTTCATTTTATCCTTATGACAATTTAAGAGGTTGATGCTATTATTATCTTCATTTTATAGAGAAGGAAACTGAGGCAGACAGATATTGTGATATGCCCAGGATAACATAGTTGAGAATATGTGGCCATGTTTGAATTCAGGTTTTCCATGTCCAGCACTCTATCCACTGAGTACTTAGCTGCTGCTTGTATTAACTTTGTGTAGCATCCCTTTTTCTATCCCCTCAACTTACAAGGTTCCTCAGAGGACAGCTTGACCAGAGATATAGCACATTGTGGGTCTGCACTCCCCAAACTATAGCTTAGCAGTCATTACTAAGGCATTTGTTTACCTTGTCAGAGGACATAATTAGGCCAAAGCAAAGGCATTTACTGGAATAGTGTGTTAATATTTACATTGGAACTCTGCCATGACCTTGCTATACCCCAATAAACTTAGGGTTCACTCACATAAAAATACAATACCATATTTTCCTTAACCAAATGAGGAAAGTAACTTAAGTATAGAGACCAGGCATGAGAGGGCCATATGTGAGAAACTTTTGGAAGTGTGTGTGTATATGTATGTATATCTATATCTATAGATATAGATATACATATACATATATGTGTGTGTGTGTGTGTGTGTGTGTAAAACCATACTATACATACTTCTATTTATCAGTTCTTTCTCTGGAGGTGGATAGCATCTTCCTTCATAGGTCCTCTGTAGTCGATTTAAGTATTTACAATACTCAGAATAACTTAGTCATTCACAGTTGTTCTTTGAACAATAGTGCTGTTTGCTGTATATGATGTTCTCTTGGCTCTGCTAATTTCACTCTTCATTATTTCATGCAAGTCTTTCCATGTTTTTCTAAAATCAACCAGTTCATCATTTCTTGTGACACAGTAGTATTCCATCACAATCATATACCACAACTTGTTCAGCCATTCCCCAATTGATGGGCATCCTCTAGATTTCTAGTTCTTTGTCACCACAAAGAGCTGCTATAAATATTTTAGAACATATAGGTTCTTTTCCTTTTTCCCTAATCACCTTTGTAAACAGACCTAATAGTGATACTGCTGAGTCGAAGGATATGTGCAGTTTTATAATTTTGGGGGGCATAATTCCAGATTGTTCTTCAAAATGGTTGGATCACAATTCTACCAACAGTGTAACAGTGTCCAAATTTTTCCACATCCCCTCCAACATTTGTCATTTTCCCTCTATCATTTTAGCCAATCTGATAGGTATAAGATGATATCTCAAGGTTGTTTTAATTTGCATTTTTCTTATCAATAGTGATTTAGAGCATTTTTTCATATATGTAGCTTTGATGTCTTCATCCAAAAATTGCCTGTTCATATTCTTTGTCTACTTTATCAATTGGGAAATGACTCATATTCTTAAAAAATTGACAAAAATCTCTATATATTTAAGACATGAGACCTTTATCTGAGAAACTGTCTATAAAATTCTTCCCTCCCAATTTTCTTTTTTCCTTCTAGTCTAGGTTGCATTAGTTTTATTAAAATGTAAGCTTCTTGAGGAAAAGGTCTGTTTCATTGTTGTTTCAGTATCTGAAAAAGTATTGACACACAGTGGATGTTTAACAAATGTTTTTTGATTGATTTCTTGTACCCAAAGATCCTCTTGAGAAGGCAGATAATGACACTCACTTCACTGATGCTGTCCAGATTAAAATAACAATGTTCATTCAAACCTATCAATTCCTCAAAAAGAAGAATTAATATAAGTAAAAGTTGCTGTTAAAATAATTATTCATGGCCTACTAAACCAACTCTCACCTGACCCACTTTGACTTCTAAAAATATTCTCTGGGTCTTCCAGTATGCTACGTCCTCAGTACTATGTTGAAAAGAAAACAAAAAGCAATCTATTATCTTCAATTGAACTTAGTTCAATGGACATTGATTGAGTATTTATTATGGGTAAGGCACTGGGCTTGATGCTCAGGAAAGACAAATATTATTAATGATATGTTCATAAAAACTGACAATTAAAAACACTTTAAGGTTGTTTTTAACCAAACCTTTGATTGCGTTGGCACTAGATCTAAACCTTCTCTGCAATTAGTAATCTTAGATGGTAATCTGGGGCACTGATATGTTAAGTTATTCACCCAGGGTCATATAGCCAGTATGTGTCAGAAGCAGGGCTCAAACCGGGTCTTCCTGGCCCATAGACAGCTTTTTAACCACTATACTCTATTGTCTCATGTGTAGTATTTACATACATTATCCTATTTCAATCTCACAATAACCCTGGGAGAATAAGACATAGTCCCATTCCTAGCTCATCCTCTAATATAGGACAGAAGAATGATCAAGTTGCTTTAATACAATATTGACTGTGGAAATGCCCAAATCAAATGCAAAGTAAGAGTCAAGGATGAGGTCCCATGGAGCTGTGGTTGTGGTTTGTCCTTTGTTCTCAAAGAGGACCATGACATCAGGGAGATGATGACGTGACTTGCAATTGACTTTAATTTGAGTGAGGGAGGGCTGTGCAAGGTCACCAGCCTCACTTTCTCCTCCAGAGCCATATGGGTCCAGTGGTCAGATATTGATCTGGATGACTAGAGATGGCCCAGGATGCAGTGGGAGACCTTGACCCTTTAAAACTAAAGTCTTTTCAGGTTCTCACTTTGAGTGAGGCAACACCCATTCAGTGAATAAGCCTTTCTAAGAAGTAAGTCAAGGGATGGCCCCTTTAACGCAAAAAAAAAAAGAAAAAAAGAAAAAAGTCAAACTGGGAGGGTAAGACCCTCAGGGTTGCTGGCCAAAAGAGAAGCAGTTACTATTTACATTCAGTCTGAGCCAGGAGGGCCCAAAAAATAACCATTAAGTGGTGCTTGGGCAGGAACCTATTATTGTCCAATCAATCTAAAATGCTTTATGGAGACAGAGTCAATTGAATTGTGCCATTCAACAGGCAGTAAAGGGGAGCAGGGAGAGTGGATTCCAGGCATCACACAGGATTGTTTTTTCAGAACTGACAATGCAAAACATTGCTAGGTAATGTTACCTGGCTATGAACAAGTACAACTGACAAATCAAACAAGGACCACATTAGAATCAATCACCCAAGACGATACAGAAGTGATTATTGGTCAGACATGTAATGAATGAGGAGTCCTCGGACATACCTCCCAAATCTAATATCCTATGATGCCGTCATCTATTAAGGGCCTCTCATACCACAGACACTGTTGGGGAATACAAAGACTTATAAGACACAGGTTACTCCTACTCTAGCTATGAAGCAAGGCAGTATGTAAATGCTGCATAAACAGCATCAACGAGTGCCAGAATTTGGGGGGAATACAAATGTGCATGCTCATTTAAGATACAAGATGAACATAGGCCAGAAGCATTGATTGGAAGAGTTTGCCTTCATTAGATTGAGAGACCTCTCAGACTCCTCCCCCTTTTTTTTTTTTTAGGCAATTGGGGTTAAATGACTTGTCTAGGGTCACACAGCTCGTAAGTGTCAAGTGTTTGGTCTGAGGCCAGATTTAAACTAGGTCCTCCTGATTTCAGGGCTGGTGCTCTATCCACTGCACCACCTAGCTGCCCCTTCTAGGCTCCCTTCTTAGAGCATGGGGATAGCTAGGGGAGCTGCAGACCCCTGGAAGTTGCACATAAGCTTTGGTCCAGAACATCTGTGTAACTCTCCTCCTCTCCTCTCTCCCCTACAGCAGATAGCAGCAGAGGAAGGAAGTACCATTAGAGCTGCTCCCAAAATAGTAGATCATTTGGGGAATTAGGCTTAAATAGCCTTAGAAAGAGCTACAAAGAGCAGTTGAGGTTAGTGGGGGTGGAAGGTAGGGTAGGAGAGAGAAATGGAATTGTGGCAAGGAAGGCCACTGTTGGTGTTAATTATTGGGTCACTTGAACTTCATGTGCTTCTAAATACTGACTGTAAGGATATCTATGAGAGTGTACATCCCAAGTTTCCAAGAGGGATAAAAAGGTGTGATAATACCCCTAGAAAGTAAACTGGGGCTTTTGGGGCTGTAGATAAAAGGGTTACTTGATTAAGAACTTTCTAGCAATTAGAGCTCTTTTTTTAAAAATGGAATGGGCTGTCTGGAGAGGACCATAAGTAATCTGTCACTGAAGTTCCTTCACCAGAGGCCACATTAGTACCTATGAGGAATGCCATAGAAGACATTCCTGCCTTGAGAAGAAAATTGGTCAAGAGGACTTCTAAGTTCCCTGCCAATTCCAAAATCATAAGAGTTGGCAACACAGTGATAGTTCAAAACAGTTTGGAGAATATTGTGATGACATAGCACTTCTCTTTCAACTCCAACTGATCTTCACCCATATGTTCTTCAACAGTGAAAAAAATAGCTGTAACAAGATTTATTTATTCATTCAACAATAATTTGTTAAGCCTGGAGAGGAGAGGAGATGGGAGGGGAGGGAAGGGGAAGAGAGAAGAGGGGAGAGAAGGAGAGGAGAAGAGAGTAGAGGAGAGGGGAGGATCCTCCACCCTCTGAAGGATGAAGTTGTTGTTAAGACAAGCCAGAAAATTGTTAGGTACATCGGTACTGGCAGAGAGAGGGCTCTAGCAGATGTCCCCAATAATACAAGTCCCCTATCACTACTATAGCAGGCCTCCATGCCAAGCTTGTGATGTTTACTTCATTCCTCATTTATTTCTTCATTTTGTCCAAGTGCTCCTTATGGCAATATTGCTTCTTTTTCTGATTCTATTGATCTTCACCCAAATGCCATTCAATATGCTTCTGGCACGTAGAAGGTGCTTAGGAATGCTTGTTGAAGCAACATTGTGCCATGATTAACTGTGATAGATTTAGCTTTTCTCAGCAATACAATGGTTCAAGACAAGTCCAAAAGACTAGTGATAGAAAACACTAATCACATCCAAAGATCTATGGAGTCTGAATGTAGATCGAAGCAGACTGTTTTCACTTTTTTTTTTGTTTTTTGTTTTTCTTTCTCATGGTTTTTCCATTTTGTTCTGATTCTTCTTTCACAACACGACTAATGTGGAAATATATTTAACATGGTTGTACATGCATAACCTATATCAGACTGCTCGCTGTCTTGGGGAGAGGGAAGGGAGGGAGGAAGAAAAATTTGGAACTCAAAATTTTACAAAAATGAATGTTTAAAACTATCTTTACATGTAATTAGAAAAAATACTATTAAGGAAAAAAGGAATGATTGTCCATTGATTGATAATTTATTACCTAGTCCCTGATCTAGTACTTCCAAAAAGAATCAGAGTTTCACTCCCTCACTGAGTCATTGAGGTTCTGGAGAGAAACTCTCAGTATCTGTCATGTGTTTTTTCAGTCCTTTCATCTTACTTCCTGGTCACTGGGCTTGGTTATACAAATTACCCCAAGCTGGTTCTTGAAGATCTCCAAAAGGAATCAGGGAAGCATGGAGCCCAGAGTGCCCAGTGGCTCTTGCTCTGCATACATCCCTATGTTGGAACCCCTTGCTATATGTGCATGCTATATAGCCACCATGAGGCATTTTGAATAGTCAATAAACCTTTGTCCTCTCTTATTTCTTAATCCTGAACCATACTTTTCAACCTATCTTTTGCCTGCCTCCTCTTCTCTACCTTCCTATTGATAGTATCATTATATATGTTTATTTTGTTTGCAAGAGTTTATAAAGTTCTTTGTAGAATTTCTTTACCGCTTTCTTCATCCTCTGTAATAGATATTAGTACAAATTGTTTCTTCAAGAAGGACCTATAAGTCATCCTTCTACTTAGCTGCAACTTCCTTTTATATTCTGGCATGATTTGCAACAAGAACATCTATTTTAATAAGACTTAATTCCTTCAGTAATAATAATAGCTAGCATTTTTGCATAGCACCTACTATGTGTTGGGCACAATGCTAAGTGCTTTACAAATATTATCTCATTCAATACTCACAAGAGCCTTCTAAGGTAACTACTATTACATGCCCCATTTTACAGCTGAGAAAACTGAGGTAGACGGATTAAGTGATTTACCCAAAGTCACACAGCTAGTAAGAGTGTCTGAGGCCAGATTTTTTTCTTTGTTGTGTGCGTGTATGTGTTTAGGCAATTGGGGTTAAGTGACTTGCCCAGGGTCACACAGCTAGTACGTGTCAAGTGTTCGGTCTGAGGATAGATTTGAACTCAGGTCCTCTTGACTTCAGGGCCGGTGCTCTATCCACTTCACCACCTAGCTGGCCCCTGAGGGCAGATTTTAATTCAGGTCTTTCCTTACCCCAGGTGCAGTGTTTTGTCGCTTGTGCCTCCTAGCTGCCTTCAGTATTATATGGATTCATTGGGTACTAGAAAAGGATCTCACTTTTAAGCTACCAACACTTGAATTAATATCTAAAGATAGTCTAAAAATTGTAATACTTGGCTTCCTCTACTCCCTTTTCAAACTCTCTGCCACCATCACTGTAGAGCAGAAGTGTCATAGAAGATAGAGGGACATTAGATAGGTTTCTTTGTTTCATGTGTTTCCATGGTCAGAGAATTCTTTATGTAATGACCAGCCTACTAGTTTTGAGCCTCTCAATACTTAGGAAAGCTGGTTCTTGGATAGCAGACACAGTTTGTCTCAGGGACAATATTTGAAGCCTTTCAAATATGGAAAGCGTTGCAGAGTTTGCCCTGTGATAGATAGGCTTGAAGAAACCAGAGTCATGGGGCAGCTAGGTAGAATAGTGGATAGAGCACTGGATGGAGTTCTAGATAGAATCAGGAGGATCTGAGTTCAAATCCAGCCTCAGACACTTAACACCTAACTAGTAGTGTGTCCCTGGGCAAGTCACTTAACCCTGATTGCCTCAAAAAAAAAAAAAGAAATCAAAGTTTTTTTCTGTGCCACAATGAGGCATCACAGTAGGATTTATCAGGACCTTGGAAACAACGGCCTGGGCGAGGGCGGTGGGGGGGGGGGGGGGGGAGTCACCATGATGATCCTTTCAGGATTAAAAGCTATTTATCAATCAATCAACAAGTGTTTATTAAGTGCTGTCAGCTGGAACAAGACAAGTAAAATAGTCCCTGCCCACAAGGAACTTACATTGCAATAAGGGAAATAACATGAATTTCTATGTAGAATATAAATGAAATTAGTGGAGGTTATGCAAGGGTGGGGAACCTGTGGCATCGAGGCCACATGTGGCTCTCTAGGTCCTCCAGTGCAGCCCTTTGACTGAATCCAAACTTCACAGTTTCACATAAAAGGATTTGTTCTATAAAACTTGGACTCAGTCAAAAGGCTGCACTGGAGGACCTAGAAGGCCACACATGGCCTTGAGGCCACAGGTTCCCCACCCCTGGATGGAGACTGGAGGCATTAGCAACTGGGAGACCAGGAAAGGTTTCATGGGAAAGGTAGGACTTGAGCTGAACCATAAAGAAACCAGGAATTCCAAGAGGTAGAGGTGAAGAAGGAGTGAATTACAGAAATAGGGGACAGAAAGTACAAAGGCGCAGAGATGGAAACGTGTGTGTGTGTGTGTGTGTGTGTGTGTGTGTGTGTGTGTGTTGAATGGTGATTGGACTGGTGTAACTGGATTGCAGAATGCAATGAGGGGAGTAAAATATAAGAAGACTGAAAATCCAGGAGAAGGCCAGGTTGCAAAGAGATTGAAATGTCAGACAGAGTTCATATTTGATCCTGGGGGCGATAGGAAAGCTGCTGGAGTTTATTGAGTAGGAGTTATAACATGATCAGAGCTGTACTTCAGGAAAATCACTTTGGCAACTGTGTGAAGGATGGATTACAATGGGGAGAGACTTGAGGCAGAGAAAACAATTATAGGCTATTATAATAGTCTGGGCAAGCGGTGATGAGTACCTAAACTAGAGTGTTGGCAGCAGGAGTAGAGAGAAGGGGATGGATATGAGAGATGTTGTAGAGATAAAGATTTGGCAACTGATTGAATATATGTGATAAATGAGAAAGAGGAGTTAAGGATGACATTTAGGTTGGGAACATGCATGAGTGGAAGGATAGTGGTGCCTTTGGAAGAGGAGAAAGTTTGAGGTGGAGGGAGAGAGAAAATAATGAGTACTATTTTAGAGTTGAAAATGACTTTGGGGCAACCAGTTTAAAATGTCTAATAGGTGATTGGTAATGCAGGAGAGAGACTGGGACTGTTTATACGCATCTGGAATTCAACTGTGCTGAGATAATGATTAAACTCATGGGAGTTAATGAGAAAGAAAAGAGAAGAGGGTCCAGGGTACAGTTACAGGCTGTAGAATCAGGTGAAGATGGAGTAATTGGACCAATAGGAGGAGAACTGAAAGGACGGTGTCTTGAAAACCCAGAGAGGAAAGACCACCCAGGAAAACAGGATTGTCAGCAATATCAAATGCAGCAAAGAGGTCAAGGAAGATGAGGGTCTTGGAGAAACCATTAGACTTAGCAATTAGAAGATTGTTGGCAACTTTGGAGAGGGCAATTTCAGTTAAGCTACAAGGTCA
Organism: Vombatus ursinus; assembly: GCF_900497805.2. Taxonomy (NCBI): domain Eukaryota; kingdom Metazoa; phylum Chordata; class Mammalia; order Diprotodontia; family Vombatidae; genus Vombatus; species Vombatus ursinus. The sequence goes on from NW_020940355.1 coordinate 32,183,776, forward strand.
AAGGCTAGTGGCACAGTGGATAGAGTACAGGTTCTGGGGCAAGTCATTTAATGCTGTTTGCCTAGTTTTCTCATCTGTAAAATGAGCTGGAGAAGGAAATGGCAAAATACTTTAGTATCTCTACCAAGAAAACCCCAAATGGGGTCACAAAGAGTAGATCACAACTGAAAATGATTAAAAGAAGAAGGAAAAGAGGAAAAGAAATGGAGGCTCACCAAGTGTGGGTGGCTTTTTCAAGGAGTTAGGCTGAGTGCTTCTGTTATGATAAAAACCTAACTAGGGGCATAAAAGATGTTTGGTTTCAAGAGATATAAATGCTGAGATGAAGCATGCTATAGTGTGGATAGAGTTCTAGACTTAGAGTTCGGAATATCTGTGTTCACATAGTGAATATCTTTCATTTTTTCACTTTGTGTTCAAAAATGTCTTTGACTCATAGGCTACATGAATATTGGCAAGTAAATGCTGTTATCTCTACTTTACAGCTGAGGAAACCAAGGCAGACAAAAGTTAAGTGACTTGCCAAGGGTCTCATAACTAATAAATATCTGGGGCTTGATTTAAACTCAGGTCTTCCTAACTCCAGGTCCAGTCTGCCATCCATTTCACCACCTAATTTCTGGCTAGTAATAAGGTAAATAAAGTCTAAGACATCTGTACCACTTGTCTCATTTCTTTATTTCTTTCTCTTTTTTTAGGCAATTGGGTTTAAGTGGCTTGTCACTTAAGTCACACAGCTAGTAGGTGTCAAATGTTTGGTCTGAGGCTGGATTTGAACTCAGGTTCTCCTGACTTCAGGGCCAGTGGTCTGCCCCCTCATTTCACTGTTTCTAAAGGTCTTAGATCCTATCTTCACCCTTATTTGAAATAACTGGAGAATATTATACTGAAGCATGTAATAATTTTCATACATTAATAGTGGCTTTTCAAAACTAGAGTTGAAAGGATTTTTTAATTAATACAGAAGTTTTTCAGAATATCCTGAAACTCTGAATAATCTCTGTATGAATTAGCAAATTGTCTCAATGATATTTGGTTAAATAGCTTCTCTGCCTCCTCTAATTCCTGATCAAGAACAAATACAAACAAATAGCAGATTTAGGAAATCTAAGTGGTTCAGGCCAGGACAAAACTCCCTGAAGCATGAAGTAATGCTGTCCCAAAGGAAGCATGGACAGCATCCACTCTAACATTAGCAGCCCAGGCAATGGGACAGAAAAAAGGATTTACAGATTGAGACAGAATATAAGGAGACAAATACATGACAAGAAGACAAAGAAGGTGGAGAACAGGACCATTTCCTTTAGTTTTTCTCCCACAGCCTGGTAAGAACCTATACTGTATAACTGGGGAATAGTTGAACAAGTTGTGGTGTATGATTGTGATGGAATACTACTGTGCTATCAGAAATGATGAATTCAATGATGTTAGAAAAACATGGATAGATTTGTATGAAATAATGAAGAGAGAAATGAGCAGAACCAAGAGAACATTGTATACATTAACAGCAACATTATTTTAAGAACAACTTTGAGCAAATAAGTCATTTTGACTATTATAAATGCCCAAATTAACTAAAAAGGACCTATGAAGGAAGACCCTATCTGCATCTAAAGAAAGAATTGATAAATAGAAGTACATATAGAATGAATTTACATAATATTTATGTCTAATGGTAACCATCTCTAGGGTGGGGTGGGGAAAGGGAAAGGAAAAAATTTACATGATAACTTGATTATATTTGAAATGAATAGAAGTTGTACATAACAGATTTTCATTTTCACATGCAATCATCTTTTTTTATTATGCTATGTCATGAAAATGCTTGTTTTATTCCACAAATTAAAAATAAAATAAAATCTAAAAAAAAAGAACCTATACTCCCTGTCAGTTTTCTTTAGCTAAAGGTTAAATCGTGTTGGTTATTCCTTTATGTCTCCTCATCCTGACTCTTCCCCCTCCAACTCTCTTACCTCCATGGTAAATAAGTGGTGTAATGGATAGGGCACTGGACTGGGAGTCAGGAAGAACTGAGATCAGATCCCTCTTACTAGCTGTGTGATCCTGGGCACATCACTTAACTTCTCAGCCTCAGTTTCCTCTTCAGTTAAAGTGGAGCTAATAATAGCACTTACTTCACAGGATTGATATGAGGATCAAAGGAGGTGATAGAAGTAATGTGCTTTGTAAACATTAAAGGGCTACATAAATGCTAGCTATTATTATTTTAACTACAGTTGCAGGCTTCAGTTTCTGTGTCTTCTTCTTTGGGCTTTGAGAGAGAAGATGAATGGTGCCAATTCCACTTCAGACAGATGAAGGAAGAATAAGACTGGGAAGAAACTTATATGAGAGGAGCTAGTCATCTCTGTCATGTCTCTATCCCCAGCTTGCTATAGTAGAGACTTTGGAGAATTTCCCCTTGGGTGAAATCTGGGACTCCCTTGGTTAAGCTTACTCCTTTCCTTGGTATATATTCTCCTATCTATACTTTCTCTGCTTCTGTTTTGCTATCAACTTGAATAAATAGGTTTCTTAATACTTTAAAAAAAAAAGGAGATTTAACAACTATGTATAAGGTACTGGACAAGCCAACAGCACTCCCAATGGATATCTTGGCAACAGTAAGGCTAGTTCAGCTTATTATTAACTCTGGCTGGGATAGCTGAATACGAAGAGTCCATTTTGCTTTTGGCAACAGTAAGTAACCCATTGTTTAAGAACAATTAAGAGAAAACTCCAAAAATTTGTAATTGGTCAGGCAGCTAGGTAGCACAGTGGCTAAAGCCCTAAGCCTGGAGTCAGGAAGACTTGAGTTCAAATCTAGCTTCAGATACTTACTAGCTGTGCGACCTTGGAGAGATAGGTCATCTCACCTATGTTTGCTTCAGTTTTCTCTTCTGTAAAATGGGGATAATAATAGTACCCAACTCCCAGGATTATTATAAGGATCAAATGAGATAAAAATTGTAATGTGCTTGGCATGGTGCCTGGCACATAATAAGTGTTGTTTAAAAGCTATCATCATCATCATTAGTGGGATAACACAGTTCAGCTCAAGCAAGTTGAAGTTTCCTCCAGTTTATCCCAGACCAGCATCCCAAACCACTATCATTTGATTCTAGGGGCGATATTCTCAAAAACAGAAGTAGCAAAAAAAGGCAGGCCTGTATATTCAGTGGGGGGTTGGCTCTACTTATTTATATCCGTTACCAGGTACAGAAAAGCAATTGTTCATTCCCTTGTACAGGGAAAGTACATAGGGTCATAATCTTTCCTTCCAGAAGTTCCAACAGCCTTTGTCCAAAACAAGGCCACAACACCAATGTATCCTGGTAAGCCTTTGCTTTCTCTTCAAAGTATCCCTGTTTCTTCAGGTGATTATTTTATTGATAATGAGGGCCACCCGTGGACTTACCTGGCAACAGAACTTCTGTCATTGCTTGCAGTGGGGGAAAACCAACTAAAAATCCAGTAATTCACAGCAATTTTGCAATATTGCTGTAAGCAGAAGCTGAGCTTCATTTTATAGGCTTGGGATTTTTATATTTTTCAATCTTCAGTCTATTCAGGTTTTCTCTGTTCCTATTCTTCTTCAATTGCTAACTTCACAACAACTCGTTTGAGGATTCTCCCCCAGTGGTTAATTGGATTTGGCTTGTCTGAATGATGGCAAAGTTGGACATCATTCCTCAGAGCACTCATCACAAAGGTTCAATTTACTCTGTAGCAGAAGTTCATGCTCAGTTTGAAGTGTTTGGAAGTCTGAAGCACATTTTTAAGGACACAGAGAAACCCTTGTGCCCCTTTGTTTACTGATGAACTTGCAGTTTGCTCTCTGTCCAGAGAGAAGAGTTGACTTGTTTTTGCTCTAACTTTGAATGAAAGGTTTTCTAAGACTAGTTAGTAGAGCCACACTGATTTCATTCTAATGCATATCCTACCACTTAAGAGGATGATTGTGACATTGTTTTTCAAAACCTTGAGCTGATTTTCTCTTTAAGACTACTCTCTAATTGCCGGTAATAACAAAAAAAATAATAATTTAAACAGACATCCTAGCAAAATGGATAGAGAGCTAGGCTTGAGGTTGGACCTAGGCTCAAATCCAGCCTCTGATAGTTATCCAGGGTGATAAAGAGCCAAATCATTATGTAATCTGACTTTGCTGGGATGAAGGAAATCTCTTCTTAAGGTTCTTCTTTTTTCATTTTTCAACACCAGATGGCTTAATGTTTTTATAGTTTCTTGAAAGCAAGGATTGTTTTGATTCCTTTTTCCCCAATCTACCACAATGTTTAGAATCTAGTAAGTACTTAATAAATGTGCGTTCAGTTGGATGTTTGCCAACAGGTCAAGATACACAGCTGATGTAGGCAGAGTCAGAATTTATTTTATTTTCTCCATCACAAAATATAGATTGTGGGGGCAGCTAAGTGGCGCAGTAGATAGAGCACCAGCCCTGAAGTCAGGAGGACCTGAGTTCAAATCCAGCCTCAGACCAAACACTTGACACTTACTAGCTGTGTGACCCTGGACAAGTCACTTAACCCCAATTGCCTAAAATATATATATATATATATATATACACACATATATATATACATATATACATATATATGTGTAGATTGTGAGACACCTGTAGGATTACCAGCAAGGGAGCATTTAACCAGCTTCATGGTTATCTTATCACAAAATCATGAGTCTAGAAAGAACCTCAGAGGATACATAGTCCATATCTCTCCAATTTTGGAAGAAGAAATTGAAATCCAACAAGGTTAAGTGATTTGTCCAAGGTCACACAATTAGTATGTACCAGAGGCAGGGTTTGAACCCAAGTTCTCTGATGCTCAGGCTGGTACCCTCTCCACAGTATCAAGCTTCTGCCCAGTCAGAGACCTCTTACTGATGTGGCCAGGTGTTTTGTTTTTTTTTAATTTTGCTTTCCAATTGTTCTAGGCACTCAGTTCATCCCTAATGCTGAGCTAATGTTATTAATAAGAATTCCTCTTTCCTCCTCCACAGGTCTAAACTACAAAAGATGACAAATCCTCGTACTCTATGCTGCAGAAAACATCCCCCACATAATAATGGAGAATTGGAAAAAGGAAAACCAGATGATGCACAGGGGGTGAGGGTACAGATGAAACAAAGTATCACCTTGTTGAATGGCATCTCTCTAATAGTGGGAAACATGATAGGTTCTGAGATATTTGTGTCTCCCAAAGGAGTTCTGAAGCACAACATGTCGTATGGACTTTCCCTGGTTATTTGGTTTCTTGGAGGGGTTTTTTCATTATTTGGAGCTTTGTGTTAACGCAGAGCTGGGGACCACCATCATTAAGTCTGGAGCAAGCTATGCCTACATCTTGGAAGCCTTTGGTGGTTTTGTAGCCTTTATTAGACTGTGGTCATCTTTAATCATCATTGAGCTGATGACACAAGCTGTCATAGCCATTACACTTGCTAATTATGTTGTTCAGCCCCTTTTCCCACACTGTGAGCCCCCATTTGTGGCTGTCAGATGGATTGCAGCTGCCTGCGTTTGTGAGTACCATACACTGTAATCTTTGTTACTTCTATAACTTTGCTTTATTTATTTAAGGTGATTTCATGGACCATCTTCGAAACTTCCTTAGTCAAAGATTTCTAATTATTGAGATAAACTCACAAGAAAGAGCAGGGCACAGGGGATAAGAGGATGACACCCTCTCAGTGCTCTGGGCAAGTCTAGCAGGTGCCCATCTTCAATGTCAACAGAAGTACCTTATAGGAAATTCCTATTTTTTTTTAGACAATTAGGGTTAAGTGACTTGACCAGGGTCACACAGCTAGTAAGTGTCAAGTGTTTGGTCTGAGGCCGGTTTTGAACTCAATTCCTACTGACTTCAGGGCCAGTGCTCCATCCACTGTGCCACCTAGCTGGCCAGGAAATTCATATCTTGATGAAATCACAAGTCCAGTCAAAAACCAAACCTCACATTTATATAGAATTACGAAATTTAAGAGGCACTTTCTTCACAGTTCCCTTCTGAGGTATTTAGCACAAATAATTCTTTTTTACAGATTGGGAAACTGAAACTCAGACATGGGAATTTTTTTTTTGCCCATGATTACATAGAAAGTGTCAGAGCTTGGATATAAGCTCCAAACCCAGTATCCTTTCCATTTTGATTTTCACTTACATTGGGCCAATTCACATCTGAAAATATAAATTTCTACACAAAGTAACTTGTAGCCAAAATCTATTTATTCCTCCAGAAAGCCACATTTATTTATTTTAGATGTATCCACTCAGAAGATAGTTGAAAATACTTAGGTTGAGTTCCACCTCTTGACAGAGAAGCAATGGCTTGGTGGTACATAATGAGACTTACATGTTCAGACATTGGGTGGGTTTGTTTTTGTTACAAAGGAGGGCTTCTCCTTGGATGGGAGGCAGTAGCAGGGATGTGCTGGAACCGACTTGAACCAGTTTCTGAGCTGATTGTTAAATATTCGGTTTGAGCATTCCCAGCTCTGAAATAAGCAAGCACTACAAATCAACTTCTGTTGACTGTCTAGACTTAAGGAAATGATGGAGAAAATGTTAATAATGAAGGTATGATGCAAAAACGTGTCATGTTACTTTTTTTCTGAGAACCAGTTGTTAAACATTTACTAGTACACCCCTGGTTACAGAGGACTAGGTGGATAGTGATAGTGATGAGAAGGAGAAGAAGAAGGAGAAGAAGAAGAAGAAGAAGAAGAAGAAGAAGAAGAAGAAGAAGAAAAAGAAGATGAAAATGATGATGAAAATGATGATGATGATGATGATGATGATTTATGAAACATTTTTAAAATACAAAGAAGAGAGAAGAAGGAAGTTCAGGAGGGAACACAGAAAAGCAGGGCAGTTTTGTTATTATGATGTTTGGTATATTTACTTTAAAAAACAATATGTAATAGAAGTTCACAGTTTAATAAACAATTCTCTTCTTTTTATATTGAAACTTTCATGTTTGTTAAGTTGATAGTAAAAAAAAAAAGAAAAAAATTTTGAAAGAAAATACTATGAAATAGAACATAATGGCTCTGATCTAAACCACATCTTTCATTTGACAGGTTCCTGGGTTAGTAGGTAATGAAACTGGGGCAAGAATCTAAGTCTCCTGACACCCAGCTCTATCCCAGATTGCCCATGAGTGTACTGTGAATTTGTCTCACTCTGACATCTGAGAATATTTATTAATTGGAAGAGGAAGCTTCTGATGTTGGCTCTTGTTTTGACTTAGTAACAGGTCTTGGGAAAGTATTTTAGCTTCTGCTTTAAGTTCTATCATCAAATAGAATTCCAATTTCTCCTTGGTTTCCCCACAGATGATTAACTATAGCAATACAAAAAAAAAATCTCCTTAAGATTTGTGCAAACAACACACACAACAGTGGCTCCATCTGGACCCACATTCAAGGACTAGATTGAGTTTGGGGTTTTCTAGTCCCTAAAGTGAGGGCTCTGGTTCTTTATTTCCTTTTGCAGAACCCTCAGGAGAATCACTTGAAGCTTAGGTTTAGCTCATGACTAGGGTTGCCCCCAAATTGCCAAGTGGTGGGGATAAAAAAAGGCAAAAAAAGACAGTCCCTAACCTCATGAGAGGCTTTGCATGGGTATTGTGACCTGTAGCACCACAGAGCTGCTGTGAAGACATTCTTCTCATATCCCAAGTATTCCCCAAGGACATACTGTATTCATGCACTAAAACTCTTTTTTGCCTTATGAGGCTTAGACTTGTTTTAATCAAGTCATGGCATCATACAGCTTTTATTCATATATCGTAAGATGAATTCTGCCCAATTTGGTTCTGATTATTTGAAGATTATGTAGATCATATTTCTGGACCAAACAAGCCCCAAAATTATTTGTGTAAAATTGTTAGTTTGGAGATTTTAAGATGGGGGGATTTTCAAAAGGTGCAGTCAAAATATACTGTTGGACACTGAGGATGTTGTAAAGGGGTGCTGCTATGAAGTTTCCAACAGTTTGTTGTAGGGGAGAGAGCACTGGATTTGGAATCAAAGGCATGGGTTCAAATTTCACAATTGCTACTTGATAGCTTAATAGCAAGCCATTTAAACTCTGGGCCTCAGCTGTCTAATCTGTAAAATGAAGGGATTGGGCTGTGAGACCTACTGTATGGTCTATAAAGATCTTCAGGTGAACTTAATTAACCTCTAGGCAGCACATCTAGTGGATAGAGTGCTAGGCCTGGAGTTAGGAAGACCTGAGTTCAATTTCAGCCTCAAACACTGGCTGTGTGGCCCTGGTAAGTCATTTAACCATGTTTGCCTCAGTTTCCTCATCTGTAAAATGATCTGGAAAAGGAAATGGCAAATCACTCCTGTATCTTTGCCAAGAAAACTCCAAATGGGGTCATGAAAAGTCAAATACGACTTGAAAAACAACTGAACCATTGGCCTGGAAGACTGATGAGCTTCAATCACAGAATAAGTATAGTACTAAGTGTCTTACATATTGCCCTTTTTTCTAAATTTATGACACATTGATGAGATGATCTCTAAGGTCCCTTCCAGCTCTAAAATCTCGTGGTGCTATGGCTCTATTTATAATCTGAGGTGTATTGCATTTAAGGGCATGTGGCATTGCTCCAGCTACTGGTTGGGGGTGGGGGTGGGGGATGACTGGTGGAGACCAAAAAACCGTAGAGAAATAATAATCATTTTGATAGACATGCCTCAGACCCTTACTAGCTGTATGATCCTGGGAAAGTTGCTTAACTTGTCTTAGCCTCAGTTTCCTCATCTGTAAAATTACGATAATTAAAACACCTCCTACACAGGGTTGTTATGAGGATCAAAGGAGATAATATGTGTAGAGTACTTTGCTAACTTTAAAACGATATATAAATGTTAGCAGCTGCTGTCATTATTATCCTATTTCTTTTGATTTATTGTCTTTAAAAAAGCTGACAATTTTACATTTGCCATTTTAAGAGTTTTTAAAACTGATTAACACAATGTTCTGTTCCATAAAGAGACAGCTTTGTAGTAGTAGATAGGGTGCTGGACTTGGAGTCAGAAACACGTAGGTTCAAATCAGGAGTGTGATGGAGCCAGCATGAAACAGTTCCTGAGAGCCAATTATTAAAAATTTTAGTGTCAGCATTTATACCTTGGAATTTGGCAAATATTACAAATAAGGGCTTGATTTATTGTTTCATTGATTGCCTAGATTTAGGAAAGTGTGGAGAAAATGTCAATAATGCAGATTCAACTTAAAAGGGAGTTGTGCATACATGTATTTTTTTTCCAGGAGAGCCAGTTATTAAACATTTACTAGCACACTCCTGGTTCAAATTCTGCTTCCAGCACCTAGAAGCAGTGTGACCTTGGGCAATTAATCATTTACTCTCTCTGAACCTCACTACATCCTAGAGTTGTTGGGAGACTTTACTGAGATAATCCATTCATTGTACGTTACAAAATATACATTACACCTATTTGTATAGGTATTTGTAAGTAAGGAGGATTTTTGTTATGCTTTTTAGATAATAGGCTCCAGGATCCTTGGCCAAAATAGATAGTATTTCCCACGAATTATGGTTGAAAACAACTTCTACTACGACCATGCAATAGAGATATAGGGATGACACAATGTGATATGTACTCCGCTTGTGCTGTGCTAGGTCATGACAATATTGCTAAAGTTAACCTGTGAACTTAATGTTGGCAAATTACCTTTGTGCTTCTCTATAAATCAAGGGAGCACTGATCAGTGAGTGGGGATTTTGGGAATGTGACAGTGTAATGTTGTGCTTGCCTCAACTGGCTGCCATTGAGGCTTAGGGGGATTTGGGGAAGTACCAAGCTGGAATGCTGTGCCTGTCTCAATTGACCCCCATCGAGACATAGGGGTTGTTGCCCCCCCTTCTCACCCGCCCCTGCGAGAAGGGTGATTAGGGGGTGCTGTGGGAGTTGAGGCTCCCATTATCAGCAACCCTCTTGAGAAGACTAGACTAGAATAAAACAAGCTAATTTAACCCCTCCGAAGCTGTGTTCCTGTCCTTCCAGCTGCCTAGATCAAGAGTGAACCTGTTAGCGGCTGAAGTACAAAAACTACTGTGCTCCAGTGTTGTTACTTGTGTTGCACAATTATATTTACATTTTCTCCACAGATGCCTTAAGACTTTTTTATTTCCTCCATAGGCTCCCTAACATTCATTAACTGCATCAACGTGAAGTGGGGAACCAGAGTGCAGGATATTTTCACATTTGCCAAGATCTTGACCCTCATCCTGATCATATCTGTGGGTATCTACAAAACTGGTAAAGGCAAGGAAAGAAGGTTGAATATGAACATGTGAGTAAACAGAATCAAATATGTAAGTAGAATAATTAAAAGAAGAGTAATACAAAAGTCAAAGTTAGAAGAATTATGATATGTATGTTATTCTTGAGGATATTCAGGACCCCAGTTCATTCATTCTTAAAGGCGATTCCTTGCTGGGAGTTCCCTAGATTAATTAATTCAGAGATCCAGATTAAAAAATAAAAAAATAAAAACCTGCCTATTGTATGCAAGGTACTGTATAGGCTACAAAACCTTTAGGAGTATTTTATTAGCCTACAAATTTAATGAACTAAAATTACAGCATTGATTCTCTTACTACTACCACCCCTCCCTTTTGAAGCACAAAAACTATACAACTTGGGTCATGCTAAGATCCAGTTATAAAGATTAACGGAGCCAAAACTAGATAAGGCCACTAGGGCTTTGCCTTAGGGTGAAAAATTTAGATGGCACAAAAATGTAATACAAGCACTCCAGAGTTAAGGGGAGCAGAGCTCAGACTGGTTAAGGGAAGGGGGTGAAGCAAAACAAAAGAGGAGGTTTTTTTCTAGGTTGCTATGGAGTCCTGGATCAAAACTTGTTCACTCCCTCCCTCCTTGCTCATCCCATTAAGAGATCACCAACTAGCCCATTCCTGCCCATTCCCCTCCTCAGGGCTTCCTTTACGTTCTCCTCTGCTCTCCCTCCACTAATGCCTATATTTTCCCTCAAGATGGGTGAATAATAATAATAATACCAAAGTCAACTTTTCCCCCTAGGCTTTGAGGAAGGGAGCCTCTTTGGAAAGCCTGTTCTTTTTTTTCTATTTTTAAAAAAAATTTTTTTTAGATTTTGAGTTCCAAATTCTCTTCCTCTCTCTGGCCCTTCACTCTCCGATTGAGAAGGTAATTAATGTCCTTTATACATGTGAAGTCATGCAAAACATAATTCCAAACCGTCCATATTGAAAAAGAAAAAAAAAACCAAGAAAAGTAAAGTGGGAAAAAATAGGCTTCTCTCTACACTCAGAGTTTATCAGTTCCCCCTCTGGAGATGAATAGCATTTTTCATCCTGAATCCTTGTATTGGTCAATTATCTAAGTTTTTCACAATTAATCATCATTAATAATATTGTTACTGTAACCAATGTTCTGGTTCTACTTATTTCACTTAACATCAATTCAGATAAGTCTTCCCAGTTTTTTCAGAACCCATCCCTCTTGTCATTTCTTAGAGCACAAGAGTGTTCTATCACAATCATATGCCACAATTTGTTTGGTCATTTCCCAACTAATGGACATTAGGGAAAGCCTCTCTGATGGAGTAAAAATAACATCAAATCCTGTAGATTGGACAAAATGACATCCAGAGCTCTTTCCAATTCTGAGATTCTACCCTCTAAATCACTTTGATAACTGATTTTCTCTCCCACCCAACCGAATTCGTCTCTTAATTGTTCCTTACATTATTTCTACATCATGAATCACAAAGTTGGTTAGTATACTATTTGTCCCATTTGGCTCTTCTTGCCACAGAAGTTAAAATCACTGGTTATGTCTGTGAGTATTAATAAAACCTACAAAGGACACATTGATATAAAGATGGTTGTTGTGGAAAGCTCATTGGACCTGGCATCAAGAAAGTTGGGTTCTAGGCCAGATTCTGTCATTATCTGTTTATGTCCTGGGGCCAGTTACTTCCAAAATTTGGGTTGCAAGTTCAGGCCTGACTTCATACTTGACTCTCTATCTACTGCATCACCTACACGTCTCTGGATGAAAAATCTTTAGACAAAAAATAAGTTTAGAAAAGGCTAGTAAAAAAAAAAAATCGTGCGTTTAAGGAGCCTGTCTGCAAGTTGTACTGGAGAGAATACTAGATTTTGGAGTCAGCAAGGCTACACTGAGCTATACTGAGTAAAAGAAAAAAAAAAGATAAAAAAATTCCTCAGAATCACTGCTCTGAGTAAATGAGACAATGATAACTGACAATTTTGTTTTTTTGGTTTTTTGGTTTTTACCAAGAAGAATGAATTTAAACTAGAGTAGGACTAAAATCGCTAATACAAAGTTGAGACCCAAGTTAGAAAATAGCAAAGAGGGCCTAACTTCACTGGTGAATTTGAGTCATCAGGCCTAGATGAACTACATTCCAGAGCACTGAAAGAACTGACAGATGCAGTTACTATTCTGGCTGGGAGGAAGGGGAAAGATTGGAGGAAGAAGTGTCACATTATTATTATATTTGTTGTTGTTGTTGAGTTGTTCAGTCACGTCCAACTCTTTGTGACCCCATGGACCATAGCAGGCAAGGCCTGCTACTCACCACTCTCTCTCAAAGTCTGTCCAAGCTCATGTTCATTGCTTCTATGACACTATCTATTCAACTCATCCTCTGCCAACCCCTTTTCCTTTTGTCTTCAGTCTTTCCCAACATCAAGGTCTTTTCCAATGAGTCCTGTCTTCTCATTATGTGATCATTATGTGAATTAATTTCTGTAAGTATTGACTGATTCGATCTCCTTGCTATCCAAGAGATACTCCAAAGTCCTCTTCAGCACCACAGTTTGAAAACATCTTTCCAAATATTCCATGTTGGCATAGCTAAAACAAATTACATATCCTTAGTCTCCTATCTCTTTCCAAATGAAATCTTCCTGGAAAATGAGGGGATTAGACAGATGATTTCTAATTTCCCTTCCAAATATACGTCCTATGATCATATAATTTCAATTCTGCTGTTAGGATTGTTGCTATAGGATATGGGGAATTGCCCTAACCTTTGCAGTAAGGTGATAAAAGGTGATGCTTTACCTGTATTTTTACAAACTCTTTCTTACCTCTTTGATTGACTTTCTTGAACTCCCTATAAAAATCAAATATATACAGTGGATAGAGCTCTGGCCTTGGAGTCAGGAGGATGTGAGTTCAAATACAGTCTCAGACACAGGACACTTACTAGCTGTGTGACCCTGGGCAAGTCACTTAACCCCGACTGCCTCACCAAAAAAAGAAAAAAAATCAAATATATATTCGACACACATATTATATATGTAATATAAATAATATACATAGTATGTTTTTTGTATATTGACCTAAAGATATTCATTAAGACAAAGATATTTAGTTCTCTCATTGCCTTTTCATAGGGCCATGAGTGTAATGGCCAGAAATAGCTAATGTACCCCTATGATAGGACCAGGCCTCCTTTAAATCCTAGGGATTAATTTTCCCTAAAGGAAACTAAGCTGTCTCTGGGACTTAATTGACCCCTGCCTTCCTTGTCACAGCTTCCTAGTCACCTGAAGTCATAAAAATTCCCATTCACATGGATTTGATGCCCCTTTGTGCCTGTGATATCTGAAGATCATCATACCTTGTAACACTTTGCTATATAATGATAAAGAAAACCACTCTACTTTTTTACTTTACCACTGTTCAATAACTTGCAGGTGCCTCATTTTATCCTAACATGAAACCTGAGCTGAGTCCTAGCAGTAGATTGTATGACCCTGGTTAAGTCGCTTTGCTATCTGCATCCGTTTCCTCATCTGTAAAATAGGAATTATAATAGCACCTATTTCACAGGGTTTTTGTGAAGACCGAATGAGATAAAATTTGTAAAGTGCTTAGCACATTGCCTGGCACATAGCAGATGCTTGATAAATGTTTATTTCTTTCCTTTCTTTACTTATTCCTTCACTTCACACAGATATCAGATGGAAATGTATTTTCTTATACCAAAAGACTGACTTATTAAATTACTGTAGGAGAAACAGACAATTTTAAGGATCCATTTACCACTGACCCAGGACTTATGGCACAAGCTCTGTACTCAGCTCTTTTTTCCTACTCTGGATGGGATACACTGAATTTTATCACTGAGGAAATGAAAAATCCCAAAAGGTACTTTACCAAAAATTATATAAAAATCTGAAATGTAGACTTCCCCAAAGAGTAGCCACTATGATAACAATATTATAACAAAATCCAAGGAATCTCCCCATTGTTTGATTGTAATAACATTTCGTTAATGAATTAATTGATAGATATCATGTTTATAATAAAAATAAACTATATCCAGTATAAGAAATATATGGTAAAGATACTTTAAAATGGTTTTTAACAGAAATCAACATCTGAATAAGTAAAAGGATATCCTGCAATTATAGGCAGGCAGAGTCAGAAATATCACAAGGTGACCAGGGATTTACCCCAGATTCTAACATTGGCGTCTTCTTGTCCTAGGGGTTACATGTCTCCCCTTTATCCTCCCAAACTCCTCTCCTTCCCAAGAACACTAGTCACCTGACTGGTTCTTTCCCTCCTTGGCCACCTGGCTGCTATTCCCTAGCATCATTTATCCATGTTGCCTCTATGCTGGGGCCCACCATCCCACCCACAGGGGTCATCCCTGATAGGATCTGTGAGAACTCATACAACACAGAACACGCAGAATTAGTACAGAATAAGCATGTGTGGAGGGTAATCAATTGTCATCGTACTCCTATCTAGCCCTCCAAGGATCTATAATCCTCTGCTCTCCCTTTCTACTCTGAACTCTGACCTATTACCAAGTTTTTCTTTATTCTATACACCTTCCTCTCACATTTTTTCCATCTTCTCATGTGTCACTGAAACCTAGCCTTTTCCACTAGACACCACATCTTTTGGAACCTTCTCTAGGGGCAGCTAGGTGGCGCAGTGGAAAGAGCACCAGCCCTGAAGTCAGGAGGACCTGAATTCAAATCCAACCTCAGACCAAACACTTGACACTTACTAGCTGTGTGACCCTGGGCAAGTCACTTAACCCCAATTGCCCAAAAAAAAAAAAAAGGAACCTTCTCTAAGGCTGGCTTTTCTTTCTCAAACACTCCCTCTCAAAGACAGGAAGATTTGATATACTCCTCCTTCCCCTTTTACCATCATTCAGCAACCATCTCTCCTCCTTTCAAGGTAACTCAGTCAGTACAGATCCTTGTTATAATTCCTAGTTACAGCTCTGTGGTTGGATCAAAGAAATATAGTAAAAATGTCAATAATACCAACCAAAATGGGCAAAATATCAAGAAAAAAATTGAAAAGAGTTGTGCTATAAATCAGCAATTAATTTTATAAAACTTACCTAATTTTAAAAAAATATATCAATGGAATGGAATACAAAACTCAGAACTAGAATTTGGCATATATGAGTTGACAAACCCCCATCTAAAAAATGCCAAGAAATGGAATCAATTTAGTAAAAAATTATTGGCTACATTGACCAGGGGTATAGCACACACAAAAAAAAATTTGAATCTATGCCATTCCTTCTAAATAATAAATTCTAATTGGATCCACAATCTGAATGTTAAAAAAAAAAACAACCCAAAATCTCAAAGAAAAAGAAATTGTATATTTGTTTCAGTTGATAGACTCCATGGCATAAAGATAAAAGAATATTAGTGAAGGAAAAAATATCTAAAATTAAAAGAAAATATATTGTGGAAAGATATGTAGTACATATACAAGATGAAGATCTAACATCTAGATTTTATAAGGAAAGAACACATCTATAAGAGTGGATAATACACTATGTAATGGAGAATTAAACAAAGATATGAGCAGTTTTTAAAGGAGGAAAGTTCCCATACTAGAAATTATATTCTATTAGAATATAATATATTGAGGGCAGGGAGTGTTTAATTTCTACCTTTGTATACTCAGTGCCTAGCACATAGTAGGTAGAATGAGATGGGAAAGCATTTAATAAGCGCTTACTAGGGCTAAGCATTGGGAACAAGGCATAGGGGTTAGACCTGTGATTTCCTTGGTATAGGGAACTGCCAGGAGAAGAAACTCTACCAAGGCAAATTGGCACCCTTTGTACAACTTATGTTCATAGAAAATTGCCTAGAGTACCAAGAAGGTAAGTGACTTTCTCAAGGTCACATAACCAGTATGTGTGATGCAGTCAGAACAGAAACCCATGCTCTTGGACCGGTAATCTGTTTACTACATCAGTGGTGTCAAATTCAAATTGAAACAGGGGCCACTAACCCACACATGAGGATCCTTGGTGGGCTATATACTAATTTAATATTTAAATGTGTTATTACCTGTATTTTATTGTAGTTTACTTATTTTGTTAAATAATTCTCAATTATACTTTAATCTGGTTGGGACCACACTTGGTAGTGTTCTAGTGGCATGTAGGCTCAGGCACTACACCACCATGGTACCTCTCAAGTACTTGGGATACAAATAGAGAAATGAGACATACTCTGCTCTCAAAGAGCTAAGAGTCTAACTTGAGGAGGCACCACATAAAGGAGGGTTCAGTAAATGGCAGATAGAAAGGCTAAGTGGGAAGCAACGGCTGGGCCAAGAAGGTAGTGTATCCAAGCATCAGAATAGAATGGAGTTTTGAGATACTCCTAGCAGAAAATGGGATTGGGGGGAGGCTCAACATCCAGCATGGCAGGAACAGGGAAATGAGGCAATTGGAGTTAAGTTGGAGGAGAAGGTTGGTGGCCTCCCCAAATGCTTCCGGGCATAGTACTTGTGAAAAAAATGGTTATACATTAGTAGACTGGGACAAAGAAAGGAAGATCCTCAGTGATAGTGTTGGTCCCAGTGGTTAGGCTACCCATTGGTAATTAATCAATTTGCTTGTTAAATTGAAATGAGAAATTACAAATTATTAATAATCACAAGAAAAACTGTTCATATTCCCAAATCATCAGAGAAATATACATCAAGACAACATAAAATTACCACTTTGTGCTCATTAAATTAGAGCAAAACAAACGAACAGATTCAATGTTAGTGTGTCTTGAGGGAAACAAATACTCTATTACATGATTGTTGGGATTAGTCAAAACAAACTTTTTAGAGACATATGTGGCAGTATACAACAAGAATCACAATATTGATCATAACCCAATATTTACCTTAAAGATGTTGTAAAAAGGGGAAAAAATACTTATCTGGAGAATTCTGGTATAGAGGTGGCCAGGAAATGAGGTAGAGGGCAAAATAAAGCAAAAGCTTGCCAAATAAAACCCAGAGTAGTCCAAAGGATGAAGTATATTGCTCTGTGCTGCTTTTTATATTGAATTATTAGGAAAACCTGAATATTTTTGAATAGGCTACTACTTTAAGGTTAAAATAAAAAGTCATGTCCTTCCATAATGTCTGCTTATTCTACTTTGGTCTTGTGTCTAAAATTGAAGTCATCAATTTCTCCTGAAACCTGTCCCTTTTCCTGACTTCCTGAGCTTTTTCAATGGCACCCTTATTTTTCAAGTCACCCACACTCATAACCTCTAAGTCATGTTTGACTCTCCCTTTTCTCTCACCCTTGATATCTAATCAGGCACCAAGTCCTATCAATTCTATCTCGTCAATATCTCTCAAATCTGCCCCCAGCCTAATTCAGGATCTAAATGTCTTTCATTATCTTAGCTGGAATATTGCAATAGGTTTCTAACTGAATGAAGATGATCACAAAAAATCCTTACATTTCTATAATGCTCTACAGTTTACACATTTTCTGCACAATCACCCTATGAGATGGGAAGTGCAGGTATTAATATCCCCATTTTACAGATGAAGAAATTGATTTATCTCCAATCTCCCCCACTCCCATCCATGCTAGACCACACTAATCTTCCTGATTCCCAGGCTTGATCACATCACACCATGTTTGATGAACCTTGAATATAGTCCTGTTACCTATAGGATAGAGTCCAAACCTTAGTTCAGCACGCCTGGACTTCAACAGTATGGTTTCAACCTAAGTCTTAGCTCACCATACCCCCTCATGCCCTCTGCTACAATTAAACTGATTTATCAACCAAATATGTCCCACATTTTCATAGCTGCCTGCTGAAATCCCATCCTTCAAGTCTCAGTTAAAATATTCTTTCTTCATGAAGCCTTCCTTGAGCTGTCCAGAAGTTAGATTTCTCTCCCTTCTCTAAACATATAGCACTTTATTTCTACATTTCTTATTGACTTGTCACATTTCGATTTTCACTGTAGTTATTTGTATTTATGTCCTATTCTCTCTACTAGATTGAGAGCTCTTTAATTTCTTTTCTCTGTATTACCCACAGTACCTTAAATATAGTAGACACTTAAGTGTTGATCAAACATTCTTTATTAGTTAAAAATAATTACAACTGCTGTGTCCTTTGCATTCTTCTTGGGAACCTGCCATTGGTAATTGCAGCATCCATGCCCATTGTCACCATCATTTATTTGCTGACTAATGTGGCTTATTACGCTGTCCTGGACATGCCAGCAGTTCTGGGAAGTGACGCTGTAGCAGTGGTGAGTCTTCAGATGTGAAATGTCATCATGGAATTCATTATTTTCTTCCTACAGATGCCAAAGTTCCAAACTTTCATTCTTGTGTTGAGGGTAGTCCCATTCTTCCAATTACCTGGGTTTGCAATCTTAGAATCATCCTTGGCCCTTTTCTCTCCATCATCAGCCCCTACTGTCAATCAGTCACAAAGTCACGTCACTCTTTCCTTTCAGCATCTTTTGCATGGCCTAGCCCTTACTCTAGTTCAGGCCCTCACCACCTTATTATCTTTCGTGATGAGAGAGTGTCTTAATTAATCATTCTGCTTCCAATCTCTCCCAAATCACAATTGCCAAATAAAATCCTTAGTTCACAGGCAGAACCATGTTAGCACCATGCAAAAAAATCTTCAGTGACTCCATTTGTTTCATTCATTCCCAATTCTTTGTGACCCCATTTGGGGATTTTCTTGGTAAAGATACTGGAGTGGTTTGCCATTTCTTTCTCCAGCTCATTTTATAGATAAGAAAACTGAGGTAATCAGAGGTAAGTGATTTGCTCAGGGTCACACAGCAATTAAGTGTCTGAGGCCAGATTTGAACTTAGGAAGACTCCAGGCCTGGCATTCTATCCATTGTGCCATCTGGCTGTCCCAGGCTCCTTATTGCTTAGAGAATAAAATACAAATTCTTTATCCCGGCTTTTAAAATTCAACCAATCTGCCTCTAACCTATCTTTCCAGGCTTTTTTCACACTACTCTCTTTCACACACTCTTTGTTTCTTCCAAGCTTCCTAGCTCAGGAGATTTTAATATGGGGGTGGGGGGGACAGGAAGGAGGGGATGAATTTTTTTTTTAGTATTTTGATAACTATGTTCTGATACACTTGGTTTCCATTGTACTCCTATGTATTTTATTTTATGTACTTGAAAATATTATTCTTAGAAGGCTTAATCAGACTGCCTAAGGGTGCAACGACAAAAAAAAAAAGGGTGAAGAACTTCTAGAATAGCAATTTTATGAACTTGATCTTTGATACCCCATATCCAAATTCCATGCCTAAAATGTATTATTTCTTCACCTTCATCCTTAGTATCCCTCAGATCTCTCAGGTCTCAGCTTAGGTACCAACTGCCTCTTACCATCAGCTTTTCCTAATTCTCTCCCTGTTCACCCAGTGTCCCTCATTTTTAATGCATACTACTAAGATTATTTTCTTATCTGTGCATGTGTTGTATTCTCCCCTTCAGCTCTGACCAAAGGGAATATAATCTCCTTCAAGAAGGGGGTGATGTCTTCTTTGCACCCACCCACTTAAAATGAATAAATTTATTCAATAAACATTGACTCAGAGCCTACTATTTGCATAAGGGTCTGTACTAGATGCCATAAAAGTCGCAAATGAAACAATCCCTTCCTTCAAAGGACTTACATAGTAAATGCTTAATCAATGTTTGTTGACTTAAGTTGCAGGCATCAAGTTCCCAAACTTGTTTTTGTTATGATTTTGGGTCAGCAGGAGGCCATGATTTAAAGGTAGAGTGGTAGAAGGAATATTGATTCTTGAGTCAGAAAACCTAGATTCGAATTCCATATCTGCTGATTACTACATGCTGCCTGTATGACCTTTCAAAAACCACCTACCCTCTTTGTACCTCAGTTTCCTCAACTGTAAAATGAAGCCAGGGGATCTCTAAGGTCTCTTTCAACTCTAAATCCTATGATCCCATGTTGCAATTTTTTTTTCATTAATGTCATAGTAACACAAACAGGATAGAATCAGAAATGATAAAAAGGGTCACTAGTTCTGATTTTCTGTGCCTCATTAAGATAGTCCTACAAGTGGTATGACTGGTATTTCCAGGGCCCAGGTGCTCATGTGACATGGGCTGCCTCATGGGTTAATTAGTTTCCTATCTTACAAGTCTTACAGCAGAAGTTGGATAACCATATCACAAGCATTAAAGACTGGATACATGATTTAGGTAGAAGTTAGTTTACATGTCCTCTGAGGTTGTTTCTGACTCTAAGTATATCGTTCTATGATTCACGGGCCAAAGAAAATGGGCCATAGTGGGCCAAACTCATCTTTTGATAATGTCTGATCATACTGGGATGATATATTCTTGGCCTCAGCGGTCCTCTATAAGCCAAAGTGCTTTGTAAACTATTAAGTGCTATAGAAATGTATGCCATTACTTATGAGTCCAACTGGTTGACCAAGTAACTAGGAGTACATTTATATAAGAACAAACAGCTTAGCAGAGAAGTGGTACATATGATTGTGGCCATAGTGTCTTATTATGGGACCTTGGTTTATCTTGCTTCAGAACTTTTGTTTTACAAATAAAAGCCTTGTTGTTAATTATCCGTCAGGCACTCAAGTGATTTTCTTAGACCAAAGACTTTTTGTTGGCTATTAGTGGTCTATTTCTAGGCTTAACTTAGCTGCGCTGTATCCAGTTCATGTAGTTTAAGAGAGCTGTTTTAAATTTTTCATTGTGAGCATTTATACCTCAGAAATCAACAAATGTTACAGATCTGGGCTTGATTTATTCCTTTGTTGACTGTCTGGAGCCAGGGGTGGGGAACCTGTGACCTCAAGGCCACATGTGGCCCTCTACGTCCTCCAGTGTAGCCCTTAATAAAAGAATTTGTTCTGTAAAACTTGGACTCAGCCAAAAAGTTGCACCCAAGGCCCTAGAAGGCCACATGTGGCCTTGGGGCCACAGGTTTACCACCCTTGCAGTCTAGACTTAAAGAAATCATGGAGAAAATGTTAATACTGCAGATTAAACTTTAAAGTGTATTGTGTGTACATTCTTCCCCAGACATTTACCAGCACAGAAGATTTTGGGTACCTGTGTGACTTTGGGAAAGTCACTTAACATCCCTGGGCCTCAGTATCCTCAAGTGTAAAATGAAAGTGTTGAACTAGATGGCCACTAAGGTCCCTTCCATCTACCAATCTCTAATCTTATGATCTTAATGTAGAATAAAATGGAAATAGCAGCCTTTGTAGACTTCACTTTAACATATGGTATAGCAGGTAAACATTTTTTGGCATTTTTGGTAATTTCATAATTGCATCAATCCATTCCACTTGTCTCAGAGTGTCCTAATACGACTTCTCTAAAATAACTTCATCATGAGATTCATTCCGACAAATTATGTCTCAATGAGTTTCACTTTTCAGAAACATGTTTATTTGCCTCTTATTGTTGTGCTGTTTTATTCTCTCTCTCTCTCTCTTTTTTTTTAACAGACATTTGGTAACAAGGTCTTCGGCTATGCTCAGTAGCTAATTCCTCTTGCAGTCGCCATGTCTTGTTTCAGTGGATTAAATTCATCAATCATTGCAGCTTCCAGGTAGGAAAAGCTCAAGGTGTCCACAAAATGCCACGCTTTCCTGCCTCCCCTAGCCTTTGGGGATCTTGCCCTTACTTGAACCTTTAACCCATTGTTTATACTTATTTTTGTTATTCTAATTTGGTACAGTTGTTTGTCAATTCCCACACACGTAAAGACCCCTCCCCTCCCCACATCTACTAGGAGAGCAATCACCTCCGCATTTATCTTTCTATCTCTCTAACAGGTAGCAGTACCTTGAACATAATGGGCATTTACTAGACCTTGAATGTCCCCAGTAAGGTTTTTTTGTTTTGTTTTTAAAGCTAATCTAACAGAAATTGACAGCTCCTAATATTGCATCACATTAACTGAACAAAAAGCAGCAAAGCACAGTGAAGGTTTGGTCATGTTTTATGTTGCAAACTTATTGTGGGGGTGAGGGGTTGGGGAAGGGGGGTGGCTTTCAAAAGAAGGAACATAATCAATAAGTACTAGCTAGTGTTCATGCCCCTCTTTAGTTCCATGTGACTGCGGCCCTTGTGAAAACAAAAACTAAAAACAGATTTTCGTTCCAGGACTGAGAGGAAAGTGTCCTTTGCATTCAGGCAGCTAAAGGAGGAAGTGTTGCACAAAATAGATTGTTGCTGACAAGAAAATAGCCCAAAAAGGGGAGGGAGGGGGCAGGCAGGCACTGCTGTACGAAAGTGCTGAGTGGGAGAATTCAAAGTCAACCTAACAATATCTAACTGATAAATATTAAAAAAAAAAAAAAGGCAGAGGAAAAGCAGAAGCAGGGTGGCATGATGAATTGAAAGTTAGCCTCAGAGTCAAGAAGATCCCGCCTCTGTCATACACTGGCCTTGTGATCCTGGGGTGCTCTTGGTGCTCTGGGGGCTGATCTGCATTGGGAAAGGGAATCAGTTCCTTGGGGGAGCCCCCTAGTTTGATGACCTCATATTTCCAGTAATAAAATGAAACTCTCAATCTCTCTCTCTCTCTTTCTTTCTCACATTTTCTCT
Source organism: Vombatus ursinus (assembly GCF_900497805.2). Lineage (NCBI taxonomy): Eukaryota > Metazoa > Chordata > Mammalia > Diprotodontia > Vombatidae > Vombatus > Vombatus ursinus. Next base: position 32,206,765 of record NW_020940355.1, read on the forward strand.
TGTTAATTGTGTAGACTTAAGAAAGTTATGGGGAAAATGTTAATAACACAAATTAAACATTTTGGGAGGAAGAGAATTGGTGGGCAGAGGTAGTGATACAAAAAAGGGGGGAAGAAAGGAGAGTCAAGAAAAGAATTTTTAAAATACACAAAAGAGAGTTCAGAAGTAGACAGAGACAATCAGTTTTGTTACTTTTATGTTATATTTAATATAGGGATAGGGAATGGCAGGGGGAACTACAGAGTGAGGAAGCTATATCAATGCATGTTGGTACTTTCTCTGCAGCTGAGAGATTAAGTAACTGGTCCAGGGTCATACAGCAGGGATGTTAGAAGGAGGACTTCCAGCCCAACTCTTTATCCACTACAACACACTACCTCTATAAATGTAATTTACGTTTTAAATTTACTTACAGTTAATACACTTAAAAAAAAAACTCCATATAATAGTTCACAGTTTCATCTACAATCCTTTTCCTCTGTCCTTTGTGAGTTGAAATGTTCGTGTTTGTTAAGTTCAAGATAAAAAAGAAAATTTTAAAAAAATGTATCTGGTGAATACCAACCCAAGCCTTCCAGTTCTCCCACCTGTTTTACAGGCTGTTTTATGTCGGCTCAAGAGAAGGGCACCTCCCATGCAACTTAAGTATGATAGATGTCAACTGTTTTACCCCAGTTCCTGCTCCCCTCCTCAACGTAAGTAAAAATGCCTCTTACATAAAACAGATTGTGACAGACTCTCGTCCCCTTCATTTTCTTTCATTCACCTGAGAATTAAATTAAGAAATAATTTTAATTTAGCAAGAAAGTATGAGGCACATTGAGCCTGGCTCTCTTCTTGGGTTTCTTCCCAGGGAAGAAACATGTATAAAAGACCTTCAGTTGAACTCATTCATTTAATGTGGTTAAGATGGTGGATAGACATAAATGAGGAACTCTAGCCCTGCAGGGGGCAGCTAGGTGGCATAGTGAATAAAGAACCAGGCCTGGAATCAGGAAGACCTGAGTTCAAATGCAGCCACAGACACTTACTAGCTGTCTGACCCTGGGCAAGTCACTTAACCCTGTTTGCCTCAGTTTCCTCATCTGTAAAAGGAGCTGGAGAAGGAAATGGCAAACCACTTCAGTATCTTTTGCCAGGAAAACCCCAAATTGGGTCACTAAGAGGCAGACCTAGGGTCATCCTTTCCTGAAATGGAACCAGAAAGAAGTCAGAACTCGGGATTCAGCCCGTATGAGACAGAAGTAGAAGCCAATAGTCACATCTATACACAGCCCTTGACTTGGACATCTTCCTGTCATTTATAGGATCATAATACATTAAGAGCTGAAAGGGGCCTTAGAAATCATTTAATCAGAAAATGTTTTTTGTTTTATTGATGAGGAAACCGAGATTCAGTGAGGCTGACTTGCTCAAAGTTACAGTGGTAGCACTGAAACTTTAACTCTTATATTTTGACTCCAAACCCCATGACATTTCACCCTACCTCATACAAAGTAGTGCCTTGGAATAACTGAAAGCTCTCTGGAGAATTTTCTCTGCAACTTTGGGCACTTTGTAGTGATGGTATTAGCATATGATTTTTTTAAATAGTCTGAATCCAAGGGGACATATAGCTTAAACATAAGGCCTTTTATAGGCCTCATCTCCTCTGCAATGGATATTCCTGCTGAGGAAACAAGCTTCCTTTATGCATATGAGTCAACCGTGAGATGTGGCAGCAATAAAAGTTAATGGGATTATAGGCTTTAATTAATAGAAGCACAATGTCCAGAACAAAGGAGGTTATAATCCCACTGTTTCTGCCAGAATCATACTACCTCTGGGACATGGTATCCAGTTTTATTCGGCACATTTTAGGAAGGACGCTTAAAAATGGGATTGTGTTGAGTGGAGGGTAATGAAATGGAGTAGGGACTGGATTCCATGTCTGATAAAAATCAGTGGAAGACACTGGCAATAGTTAGGCTGGAGAAGAGAAGACTTAAGAAAACAAAACAGCTATCTTTGAGTGTTTGAAAGGATGTGACTTGCTCTGCTTGGCCCCAGAGGACAGAATTAGGGGTAATGGTTAGATGATGCAGGGAGACAGATATAGGCTGTAGATAAGAGAAATTTTCATATATTGTTGTTATTGTTGTTGTTCAGTCATTTCAGTCATATGTCACTCTTTGTGCCCCCATTTGGGGTTTTCTTGGCAAAGATACTGAAGCGGTTTGCCATTTCCTTCTCCAGCTCCTTTTACAGATGAGGAAACTGAGGCAAACAGGGTAACGTAACTTACCCAGGGTCACATAGCTAATAAGGGGGCTATGTTCAGATTTGAAGTCAGGTCTTCCTGACTGCAGGCACAGGGCTCCATCCACTGTACCACTTAGCTGCCTATATAAATCTCTATGTCTATAAATATAATCTTACAAATATCTGTAAATGCAATTGGCTTCTCTGGGAAATACTGGATGTCCTGTCATTAGAAGCTTTCAAGCAGAGGTTGAATGACCTCTTATTGGAGATATTGTAGTAAAGATCCTTGCACAGTTACAGCTACAGATTTGACTACGTGATCTCTGAGATTCTTCCCCAACTCTAAGATTCTGTCATTTGTGATTTTATTTTCAACTCAGCCTATTTCCCACAGCTTTGAACACAGCTTTGGCCTAAGGACTATCTCATCTCTTACAGTTGGGAAAACTTATTACTTCTATATCTTAAATGTGAAATTAAAGAATTTTTTTTTTTAAGTGAGGCAGTTGGGGTTAAGTGACTTGCCCAGAATCACACAGCTAGGAAGTATTATGTGTCTGAGGCCAGATTTGAACCTAGGTCCTCCTGACTCCAGGGTCAGTGCTCTATGCACTGCACCACCTAGCTGCCCCAAGGAATATTATTTTTAAGGGAATTGATTTAATTATTTCTCCCAACAAAACCAATCCTAGAATAAACAAACAATAAAACCCCAGCCTCAGGCATAGTTAAGCAAAATGACATAAAAAGAGGTTGTAGATACTGGCATATGCAACCATACCCTTCTGTTATTTGCTAATTAAAAAAAAAAGAAATAAAGACCATATATTTTAATTTTGAAAAGGTAGCTCTCCCTCAAATGCTTAATAGCTGTGTGACCCTGGGCAAGTCACTTAACCCCAATTATCTCAAAAATGAAAAAAAAAGTAGCTCCCAAGCTGTCCTTTGTACCTGACGTTAGTTTTACTGTTATTTGAAGAAAATCACTATTCTTTTTAACTTATATAAAGATAAATGTATTCCTCTTAGCAGGAGTGTTTAAAGCAAGTTATTCTGATTAACTGGAGTTTGCCAAGTCAAAGTGGCTGACTTTCTTATCCCCTTTTGATGTGAGGAAATTCAGGTCTGTGACTCATATGTCATCCACATACACTTTGATGTTTCAGTGTTTCCCTCTACCCTGTGTGTTGCATAATAGAGAACAATAATTTATACTTTCCAGTAGTCTAGTATTTCTTTCAGAAAAGGTTAAAGTTATCCCTGCTATGTGGCTCTTAGAACCACTAATGATGGAGAATTTTTCATTTCTGTGAAATTAGTTCCTATTAATACAGAAGTAATTATTTAACATTTCCTGAGCTCCACTCTGTGCAGAGTATGGTGCTGGTGCTACAGTTTTGAGAGAAGACAGAGAATAAAAGAATGAGAAAACATGGTCTGCCCTGACAGAGGAATTTATCTAGTTTTAGCAGACCCCTTTTTACATCAGGGGGTGGGGAGGGGCTTCCAGTAAGGAAAATTCCTCTACCAATACAAACCAACAATTGTTCTTAGAGAATTGCGTGGGTCACAGGGAGGTTAATTCAATCAGTTAGTCAATAAACATTTATTAAGGCTGAGCTGAATGGTGGAGATACAAAGAAAGGCAGAAGACAGTCCCTGCCCTCCAGAATTCCTAATCTAATGGGTCAACTGATTTACTCATGGTCACATAGACAGAAGTAAGACTTGAAACTTTGAAACCTAAACTTAATAATGTTGAAGTCAGCTCTCTATCCACTATACCATGCTTCCTTTTTAGAGGGTGGGTCAGGGGTGGAGGGAGGTATCAAGTTGAGGGAGACAAAACATATATGCATTACATGACACGACAAACAGTTACAAGTAATGTACTAAAGTTGAATAAGATGTCTCCTGCAAATCAAAGACCTAAACCCAAGAGGGAAGGCAGAGCAAGACTGAGGTGATCCGGAATGGTTTCCAAGAGGTAGATTTTGATCTGGATATCGAATGAGTTGATAACTATCAAGATATTAGGGGACATTCTGTTTTCCAGAGCTAAGGCCCAGCAAACAGGCTTCGCCCTGAGTTTGGCCTAACAACAATCCTTTGTGCTCACTCTCTGAATGATCTCAGTCACAGCAAAATTCCAGAATTGTTTCATACCAGTACCAGATGCTTCTCTAAGCTCAGACAAGCACCTGCAGTACCCATGATCCAGTTATGAAGTTCTGCTAAGAATCAAACTTGTCAAGTTGTTGCTGTTACCTTCACTGTCAGGGCTACAGCTCACTGTGCAGCCATTGGTCTAAGTGTTGAGACCTCCTCATACTGCCTTCGGTCCCTCTCACTAAAGGCATGGCTCTGGCACATGTGCCCTTGCTTTCAAACTGTTTTCCTCACTTTGAAATTAAACTTCTGTTTGATTCCTGACTCTCCTGTCTCTAGCCTGCTCTGTTCAGCTCCAGCCACCCACAGGTTAGAAACCAGTTCTCACCTGGTTGACAATAGACAATCTGTCAATAAACATAGAAAAGAGAATTTTAGATAGAAGGGAAAAATACATGTGTAGGCTTATGTAGCACTAGTCACATGTGGTTCTGCCACTCCTTGTTCCCCCAGATCAATTGAGTAATGTTTACAGGAATCGTACATATGCAAAGAGAGCATGGGCCCCCTTTCCAGGGCATTCTCTACCAAGATATCAGGCAGGAACTATAAATCAGATAGGTGACACCCAAATGGACCAATGAACTCATCAATTTGAAAGTTCTCTCCAAAGACACAAATCGGGGGTAGCTAGGTGGCGCAGTGGATAGAGTACCAGCCCTGAAGTCAGGAGGACCTGAGTTCAAATCCAGCCTCAGACCAAACACTTGACACAAAATAGCTGTGTGACCTTGGGCAAGTCACTTAACCCTGATTGTCTCACTAAAAAAAAATTAAAAAAAAATAAAAAAAAATAAAAAAAAAACAAAGACACAAATCACAAGCCATCCAGGCCTACATGTCCTTGTGAAACTCTTGTCCATGTTCACTCAAAGTTTTGTCCCTAAGAGGTTCACTCAGGGCTGGAAGCCTTTCTCTCTTTCTCCCACTATTTCAAAAAGGTCAGTGGAGGATTCTGGCTGTCCACCAGTTATTCCTAGCTCTTGTCACATGAAAAGCCCATCTTCCCTTCCTATATCAAAGTCCTTGGTAACGTTCTTTACCCTTGTCCTTCTTTGGAATCCCTTCTTGGTTATACATTGTGGCCTGCTTACTCCCGTCATGCACATCTTCATTGCAGTGGCTGGAGCACTGGACTAGGAATCGGGAAGACCTGACTTCAAGTCCAAATACTTACTAGCTGTGTGACCCTGGGCAAGACATTTAACCTCTGTCTGCCTGAGTTTCTTCATCTGTAAAATGGAGGGGTTTTGTAAGGATCGAATGAGTTAATATTTATAAAGCACTTTGAAAACCTTTAAGTCCTATATATATGCTATTATTATCATCATCATTATTATTATTGCTTTCTATATGATGTTCATTTTTAGTTCTTCAGAGACAGTGGTGTTCCCTGTCTTGCTGCCACATGGCAGCATTGGAAAAATGATAGCATTAAAAAGATGGGCTTTTGCTTTCATGAGAGTCAGTAAAAGAGCTCTGAAATTTCCTGAGAGCAATCCAGTCTGCTCTCATCCTCCTATTAAGTTCTGAGCTCCAGCTTATGGTCCATCTAGAGAGTCTGTCTCAGATATACATATGGCTGGATATAACCTATGGAGGACATTGCCACCACCCTGGTGCAGACCCTCATCACCTCAAGCCTGGACTATTGCAATAGCCTACCAGTTGGTCTTCCTGCCCATATCTCTATCTCCTCCAGTCCATCCTCCACTCAGCTGTCAAATTATCTTTCTAAAGTGCAGATCATACACCCACCCCATCCCCATTCAATAAACTCTAGTGACTCCTTATCACCTCTAGGATCAATATAAAATCTTGTTTGGCATTCAAAGCCTTCCTATTTTTCTAGTCTTCCTTCACCTTACTTCTCCCATGTACTTTGCAATCCAATGACACAGGCCTCCTTGCTGTTCCTCTCACAAGACACTCCATCTCCTGACATCTTGTAGTAAAAGAGCTTATAAGGAAGTATTTTGTTCTACCAAATTAAATGCATTTTTTTTTCACAATCAACATACAATAAACAAAATGGGATCTCCTCTCTTCGTCTTTCAGTTTATTATGGAATGATAAAGATGTGGCCTATTGCTGAATAGTGCTTGTGAAAACCCTCTAGTTCCATAATGATTACCCTCATTGAGGTTTTACTTAATTTGTGCATTTATGATTCTCATAAAGATTTAGTATAAATGGGAGAAGAGGCAGATAGATGAGTAATTACTGATGGCCTTAATCACCTTTTATTTCAGTATTTAAGGTCTGCTATTTGTTAATGTTCCTTTGGCATCTTCTTCTTCAGATTTCTTGTATATCGGGTCATAAACTCTTTCACAAATGTATCATTTTGAGCACAGATTTCCTTTACATTCGCTTAGTCAAATCTGGCTGCTTTTCCCATCTTTAATTTCTTCAGTGCCATTTCTATCCCTTTTATAGGCACAACTGAGACTGTGTGGTTGTTCCAACATCCTTAAGGGAGAAAAGAGTTTATTGAAATGTTTTGGGGCTTTCTGGTTATTCTGTATATATGGGAAGAGTTTCTACACAAAGGAATTCCTTTGACGTTGCAGGTTGTAATCCTACTTCACAGAGCTTTTGTAAAGATCAAGTGGTATAACATATTCAAAGTTCTATACTCATTTCAGTTATTATCATTTGTGCTAATATATTTATCTGTAACCTGACCCTATTAATGGATTTTTAAAACTTTTATAGGGATTGACAACATTGCTTTATCTTCTGGTGGAAGATGTCTTTCAACTCATTAACTACCACTCATTCAACTATTGGCTATTTGTCGGTCTATCTATTGCAGGATTAATGTATTTGAGATATTTAGAGCCCATTGAGCCAAGGCCAATCAAAGTGAATAAAATGTATCAAACAATTCTTTAGAACCTGGTGTCTGGTACACAAATTGCTCTTTTTAAAACTGTGTGAGTTTGGGAAAGTAGCTCTCACCTATAATCACAGCTACTGACTGGGGTGGGGGGGGCAGTGGAAGAGGGGGAAGTCAGGCTGGTAGATTTCAAACTCAGGAATCCCAAGCTGTAGTGACCCATGATAAGAGGGTGTCTACACTAAGTTCAGCGTGAATATAATGAGTCCTCAGAAGGGGAGCAGGTCAAAGCTTCTGTACCAACCAGAGTAGCCCTTGAACTTCCAGCCTGGATGAGATAAGGAGATACAGTCTTAAAAAATAAAATAAAATAAAACTTTGTGGGCAAATCTGACATTTCTTTTACAATCAGATATTAACAATAATAGCATTTATATAGTGCCTACTACATGCCAGGCACTGTGCTAAGCACTTTACAAGCATTATCTCATTTGATCCTCACAACCATCCTATGAAGTAGGTACTATTATTATCCTCATTGCACATTTAAGGAAAGTCAGGCAAACAGAGGTTAAGTGATTTGCCCAGGGTCATACAGCTAGTATGTATCTGAGGCAGAATTTTAATTCAGGTCTTCCGGTCTAGCAGTCTATCCATTGTGCCAACTAGCTCTAATTGAGCACATGATTCATTTTATTTCTTGTAGTATATTTCATTCTTTGTTCCCCATTGTGGTCCATTTTTCCCCAAAAAAAGGAAAGTTTAATTTTAATTAAAGCATTTATTTGTGGAAATAAAGTACCAGTAGTTTTCTAAAAGGAAATGAACCAATAAGGGGTTCATCATTAGAGATAAGGAAAGAATTAATAAAAGAACATGAAGGAATATGGTAGAATACAAAAGGGGATGGAAGGAAAAATATGGGAAGAAGAATAGAGGAATAAGGTTGTGAAATTGAAGAAGTAAAGAAGCCTATATCTCCTTCAAGATGCCTTAATACCAGATAATATGGGCACAAATACCTACACACCATATACTGTAGTTTCTTCATTTCCTTAAACACTTCTAATTGTTGAATAAGAACTATCAAAATAAAAATAAATTTCTAGGGAGAGATAAATGAATTTGCTTCTGAGATAGGTTGGTTTGCTAGTTTCTTGCTCAGATATTTAGTTCACTCCACTGCTCACATGCATCAGTAATGAGACTGAAAAACGGGCAGTGTTTTGTAATCAAAGCAGTGCTAGATTGAGAGTCAAGAGTCCTGCCTCTGACGCTTACTAGCCATGTGACCACATGCTAGGTCACTTGCCTCAGGCACCCCTCTAACAGCATAGCCTGTAATCTCCCAGTTATTTCTTCATTCTGAGGAATGGATTCATTTGTTTCCTCATTAATGACATCACTTGTGTCGTAAGCTAGGAACACAGAAAGTCACTTTTAGGGTGTCATTTCTAAAGTTTATCAGGAGAAATATACTTTTAAGTCTAAACTTCTTTGAGCATATGGAACCTCTTCAGTAATAACTATGCATATTTGTACCCAGCTTTTGTTAATAGATTTAACAATAACACTAGACAATCCCAGTCTATTTTTTTCTCAGATTTCTGGGCAGGGGGAACATAACAAATGTGGCAATATATCGACAATCAAATGATTTATATTTCTCAATTATAATGCACATATTTTCATTCATATTTTTTCTCATCATCCAGTTATCCCTACATTTAAATGCAGATTAAAAATTAAGTTAGAAATGTCAGTGTTGACAAGGCTAATTCAGGTCTACACATGGCCCTTGACTGATTCACTTTTCAGTCAGTTCTTTCTAAGTTATCTTCAGTGGCACCATTGATTAATTTAACAGTTATAATCTAAAGTGGACATGAGAGCTGCCCCACTTTTAGGTCATAGCATTTATGGATCCATTGGGTTTTTCCCCTCATTTATACAACCAATGTTATAACTTACATATCATTCATTGGGGGATGGGGAGGGACATGAGTGAGAGCCTGTGGGGAGAAGAGAGTTAACTAATAGTTGGTAATCTCCCTATGCCTATAAGCCCTAGTGAGAAAAATAGCAGTTTAAGGTTCCTTTTTCCCCTCTACTTAGTTTCTTTCAATTTTTGTTTCCTTTTAATACCAGCTCAGCCTTTTCTTTCCAGTGGTTTATTGCCTGTGTACTCTCTTCCTAGTGATTATACCTCTCTACAGTGACACTATAAGTTCTTTCATTGGAATTGGAATCAGTCTGTCTGGATTTCCGCATATTTCTTGAGAGTGTATTTATCAGCTGAGAAGCGACCTCCATGTCTCCAAAGGTTCTATGGTAAAAAAACATGAGCTCCAATTCCCTCTCATCCCATGATTTGGTCTTTAAAAATCTCATTCTGAAACAGCTATTGGTAAATGTAAAACTCATGCCTGTATTACTGCAATAGCTTTCTGGTTGGTCTGTTTGCCTCAGCTTTCTCCCAACTCAAGTACATCCTCCAATCATCTGTCAAATTGATCTTTCCAAACTTCAGGCCTGACCATGTCACATTCCCACTCAATAAATTCCAATGGCTCAACTAGATAAAATATTAAATCTTCTGTTTGGAATTCAAAGCCATCCCCGCCTCCTACCTTTCCAGTCTTGTTATACATTACTCATCTCCCTTCCCCTACATACTCTGCAATCCACTGACACTGAGCAGTTCCTTGCACAAGACACAGTATCTCCTGACTCTGGGCTTTTTACTGGTTGTCTGCCATACATAGAATGCTCTCTCTCCTCATCTTTGTCTCTTGGCTTCCCTGGCTTCCTTTGGGTCCCAGCTCAAGTCTCACCTTCTGTAAGAAGTCTTTCCTGGTCCTTCTTAATACTAGTACCTTCCCTCTACTGATTATCTGCAGTCTGTCCTGTATATATCTTATTTGTACAAAGTTGTTTGCATGTTGTCTCTCCTATGCACTTTTTTTTTTGTCTTTCTTTGTAACACGAAAGCTTAGCATGGTACCTAGCACTTAATAAGTATTTGTTTACTGACTGACCACTCACTGCTCTCTCTCATAATTAACTTTGCTGGGTCCTTGTGTATAGTTTCTAAGTCTGTGTGTTAACCAAAAACAGATTCCTGGAATTTACCCTGACAAGAGAGAAAAGGGAATTCAACAATATATATGGAATGGATGGCCAATCATCTGTCTTCTTAAATCACTGTAGAAAAAAGGGGCAGGGGGAGGCTTAGGGAGTAGAAGAATATGGAGGAGTAGTTATATTCATTTAAATAGTATTTGTCTGGGTCCATTACCTAATCACCTTAGAATGAGAAATATAGATAGTAAGGTAGAATATGGAAAGAATCCAGGGATTAATTAAAAATAAGTCCAATCACTCCTAAGAAAGAGCAGAACTAACTCTCTCCTAGGCTTTAAGGGGATAATAACCCATTTTATCTTTGTAAATGTCTATGAATGAACAGTACACTCCCATGAGCATTTTACCACAGAATCAGTTTAGTCACTAGTTTCTCTATTGGGAAATAGGAAATTAGTAACCAAGGCTTTATTATCAAAGGCAGATTACATTATGTTCCATATGGTTTTAATGTTAAGTGTATTATACTATTTTCTTTAAAAACTGTTCATTTGTATACAGGCATATGCAGTCTATCATCTCTAATTGGTTCCAGGAATACATGGGAATATGTATTTTTTCAAAAATGGTATTGGGGCAATTAGTTCCATGGAAATAGAGCAGAGCAAAGCAGAACCAATGAAAGGGTAGGAGGAATGAGAAGCAGGAAAGAATGAATTTAGTCACTAATTTTCCTAATCTTTCAATTTCTTTTCATTTCATTTCTTTTCAAGGAACTCTATGAAAGTCATTCTTTGAAAGGTCAACGATGACCTCCTAATTGCCAAATCCAGTGGCTGTTTCTCAAGCCTTGTCCTCATTGACCCTACAATGACACTTTTAACCAGCAGCACTTTAGTATTGTCTAATGCTTTAGTTTCTATATTATTGTATGCTCCTGATTCTTTGCCTACTTCCTAACTACTTTTCTGATTCCTTCGTTGGCTGCTCCTCCTGTCCTCCAAATTTGGAAGTTCTGCAAGGCTCTAGCTTCAACCCTCTTCTCAATCCATACCCTCTCCTTCGATGATTTTATCTACCAGTATGGCAGCAGCTATTAAAAAAATAATTTTTCAAGTGGCTCAAATTTATATCTCTATCACTGACCTCACTCCCAAGGTTCAGATTCCCATTTCTAATTGCCAGATACCTTCATCTGGATTTCCCATTAGCACCCTAAACTCATAACACAACATATCTAGAAAAAGAATTTATCTTTTCTCTAAAACCACTTTCCTCTTCTGACATGCTTATTCTCCCAGTCATCCAGTCACATGACTTTTTTGTCTCTTCTCTCTTCTACACATCAGTCTTTGAGTTTTTCCAGTTGTATCTCTGCAGTATTTTATATCAATCCCTTTCTTTCCATTTCCACTGCCACCTCTATAATTCAGGTCCTTGTTACCTTTTGCCTAGACTACTGTAATACCCTACCTTTATTCTTCTTCCCCTCCAATCTATCCTACACATTGTTGTTTGAACAATCTTCTCAATTCTTGGGCTTTATCATACCACTCAAAAACCTTTGAACTCAAGTATACTTTTCTCTTATGCTCTTACATTCTAATGTGTATTGTGTCTATGTATATCTTATTCTAGGGTCCAGGTTTTTAATTCTTTGAAGTCAGAGACTTTCTATTATTTATCTTTCATTCACTTCCAACCGCTAGCATGGAGCTTTGCACAAAGTAAACATTTCACAAATACTTGTTTAAGGTGACTAAGGATTATTAGTCAATGACTTAGTTACTAAGGAAAATCAATCAATCAACAATCTGTTGTTAAGTGAGTGACTACTATAGACCAGGCACTCTGCTAGGTACTGGGGCTAATAAATAAATAAACAAACAAATCAATGAATGATAAAGTAAATGAATGAATAAATAAATAAATAAAGCAAACAGTGCCTTCACACAAAAATCTCACATTCTATTGTGGCCAATATGCACCTAAATGAGAATACACAGATGTAGCACCTCCTCTGAGGCTATCCCCCATCTAATACTTGCAGGTTGGGTGCCCAAGAGGGCAACTATGCTCCCACCCCAATTTAGAGTACTCTGAGAATCCATACCCCTGATTATGATTCAAATGGAGCTACTTGACTATGCTTTTAAACCCAAATCACTCTGGCTTTCACTGATGGCCAATAATAGGTCCAAGCCGAAAACTCACTTGCTCAGGTATTGGTTTTTGATGGCTCAGAGTAAGTGTAAATAACAATTATTTCTGTTCTGACCAGAAACTCTGAGGGTCTTCTCCTCCCAGACTGGTTCTTTTGTGAAGGCAAACTAGGCCATCTTTTGCCTCAATTACTACCTAGCCCTTAAGTATTGAACGGGTGTTGACTCAGTCATACTGAGACCTGGGAAAGAACTTAGCTTAAAAAGGTCAACATCTTCCATGCATAGGGGCCAGCACCAGTCACCCTCACCTATGTCTTGCTGACTCTGAAGGAGATAGTGAGGCTGATAACTCCACACAGCTCCGCCTCAGTTAAATCCAAATCACTTGCAAGTCAAGACATTACGCTGTTGATATCATTGGTCCTCTTCTAGAACTAAGGCTAATAACAACAAACAACTCTTAAAACTGTGTTTCACAAATCCCTCCCAGTGCACTTCCTTTTTTAATAGCCAATTAGAATACACCATTAGCACAAAGCAAAGGCATTGCTGAGATGGCAATATTCAGAACAGTAACTATAAAAGATTCTCCCCATTAAAGATGGGGCACACTCTACACAACAGCATTTGGAAGGCTTAGTGTTAGGATTAGAATTAGGGTTAAGATTAGGGTTGCACTGCTAATGAGGTACACATTTAGTCAGGAGTCAATGTCCTTGCCCTAATGTTAGGTCACCATGCTGCTCTATGTGGTGCAGCATCTCCAATGAGACAGTCACTCAACTGGGCTCTTTGGGCATTATCTACTTCACAACTTAATTTACAATTGCCAGTACTAATTCCCTTCATTTTTCATAGCAAGCTCTGTGCTGCCATAGCTCACACTCCTTGCAACTTCCTCACTGACTCCTTAGAGCAGAAGCCTATAAACTTTTTTGCTTTCATATCTCATTAGATTAGAAAAAAGTCACTATGCATCTTTAATATTTGTATATTTACTTATTTATAAATTTGTATTTGTTTCTACATTTATGTACATTCTGAGACTTACATATGATAAATAACATTGTATAGTGTATAGAGAGCTAGCCTTGAAGTCAGCAAGATCTGGGTTCAAATACTGCCTCTGACACTGACTGTGTCACTGAACAAGTCACCTAAATTCTCAGGGCTCTAGGCAACTATCTGAGAAAATAAATTATAGAGAAGTTGCTGACCTACATTGATAGAGTGAGTTTCCTCACCTAGGAGTTTCAAATACCAAAAAAAAAAAAAACCAAAAACCAAAACAAACCCCACACATCTTGTCCATATCCCCACAAAAATTACAAAATAAGAATAGAAATTGAAAAAAAAGGTAAGATGAAACAATAATATTCTAGAAACAATAGGGAGCCACTGGAACTTGTTGAACACAGGAGTGATATGAGACCTTTGTTTTAGCAAAATCACTTTGGCAGCTGTGTGGAGGATGGCTTGGAGATGGAAGAAGTTTAAGACTGGGAGTCCAAATGGGAGGCTACTGTAGTAGTCCAAGTGATAGGTTATGGCAACTAGAGCTAGGATAGCCATGGAACTATAGAGGAATGTATTTAAGAAAGGTTATAGAGGTAAAAAAAAAAAAACAAACAAAACAACAATTTGACCATGAATTGGATATATCAGGTAAGAGAGAAAGAAGAAATTGAAAGGTTTTGAACCTGGGAAACTGAAAGAATGATAGAGCTTTCAATAATAATAGGGAAGCTCAGGAAAGGGGTGGGTTTGGGGAGAAAGTCATGTCATGAGATCTGCTGTCACATCCTATTGATGACTACTCATTGAGTAATACTATCCCACTGAAAATTAAAAGAGGGAGAGGGGCTTACTGCCTAGTCACTTTCTTGGAGCACCGAATTCACCCTCTAAGGGGTGCCTGCCACAGCCACTGAATGATTTCGAATGGGGGAAGGGGGCAGTTCAGCTGATAGTTATGCTCAGGGGAAAGGTATTTCCCAATGACACATGCATAGCTCTGGCTGTAGGTATCCAGGTGATGATTAAATAATTTCCTTGAGGGTCTTGAGACCCAGCAAGGAAGGGTCAAGGAGGTTGGAGCCTAGCACAGGAATAAGAGGAGACAGAGTGGGAGAGTAATGGGGGATAAGGACAAGTGTGGTTATATTGTAGATGAGTCTCATCACAGGAAGTGGAGAGTACAAACCTTTTCCACATACCAGGAATTGAGGCTATGGTGGATCTGTTGGTCCCCACTTTGTAGAACAGTGCCTTTGAAGACTGAGTCATTAGAGAATGTACTTCAGTTTTCCATAGGACTACCAGGGATGTGGTCGTGCTTTTGATGGACAATAGCTAGCTGCCTTCTAATTCCATCAAAAAGAGATCTGTCATATCTCATAAAGAAATAACAGAATGAAAACCTTCTTTGTACTCATTTAAGATCATAATACCTTATTGTCTTATGTTGCCTTTCTGTGATTACTTTCTGTGGACTCAGAGGAAATAACTTGATGAGGGGTGATGAGGGGTTATGAGGGGTATCCTGATCAACTACTCTTTACTATATAGAAACAAAATACATACAAGGTAAATTCTGGAAGGTCCCTAGCAAGAAAGTGGGGGTGGGGAATCATGAAAGGCTTCATGTAGATGAAGATGTAGATGTAGCTGCCTCAGCTGATTCTTTAAGAAAACAAAAGTTTCCAAAATATGGAAGCAAGGAGGAAATGTATTCCAGGAATGGGAGAGAGCCAGTATAAAGGCAAGGAGAGAGGACAATAAATGTCATGTATGAGAATAACAAGACCAGTTTGACTGGAAGGGGAGTAATGTATAATAAGGTTGGAAAGTAGGATGGGGCTGATTGTGAAGGCTAAATAAGAATTTATATCTGATCTTAGAAGCAATAGAAATCACTGCAGCGTATTGCATAGGAAAGTCACATTTTCAGACCTATGCTTTAGGAAAATCGCTTTGTCGGGTATTTAGAAGTTGGTTTCATGAGGTAATAACAATGATGATACTAATAGAATTGATTTTCCATTGAGACACAAGCTTGTCTGAAGGCAAAAGGGCCAATTCGAAAACTTTACACGTTTCCAGTTGGGCAAAATAGTCAGTCTAGTTTCATAATGCAGATGGGTAATATGTTACAAGGTTTAATCTTACCAGTGTGACTTATCACTTTAGTCCATGCATGTTGCAGTTTCAACAACAAAATACGTTCAGATTTTTTGCCACTGTTGTCTGTCAGACTTGGATGTCGAACAGAAGAAAACTGATGAAAAAGCCAAACAGAATTCGCTGAAGGTTTACCAATCTATAACATTTTGACAGGCATGAGATTAAACTACAACCTTGATTCTTTGTATCAATTTCTTTTTTGTATTTTTATATTAACCCTTTCCTTGCTTACATCAGTTACCTGTGCCACTGAGTTTTTAATATTTACATGATTAAACTATTTCAAACCTCAATATTGTTGCATTGGGATCTGTCTGAGTGTAGTTTGGGATTTGGGGGAAAATCAACTAAAGCTAATGTCTGATTACTATTAGGAATTCACCAAGGAAAAACTGATATCAAGGAATATCATCACAATTTACAATATCACTAAGGAGTGTTTATTGTCCTAAGGGATTCAATGGATCCAAAGACACTGTGTTTTGGTCATTATTTTCTGAGCACAAACAGGAGAGAAAGAATTTCCCATTTCAGTGACACATTAGCAGAAACAGGTGACTTCCAGATTTCTCATAAGTTGCTCAACATCCTGTTTGTGTGCATAAAGAGAGGGAAGGAAAGTACATGCATGTAGACAAGTTCAGAGAAAGCTACCAAAAGATGAATTTTAGGAATGTACAAACATATTTCTGTGAAACTCTCATGAATGGCAAATAAATTAGCAACAAAATATTGTAAATAAGCTACAGTAGTCATCTAACTTGTCATTCTATGTAAGATTGACAATTAGAACTAGGCTATCATCATATGATCTAAATTGAACTGAAATGATGACATAGCAGTGGACAGAAGAAAAATTCGAATAAGGTTGTTTAGGGAATGGAAACCATTTTTTATTCCTTAAATATAGAAATTTATAATTCTATTCCCAGAAATTTTTTTAAATCTCAAATAAGAGGCTTTGAGAATAACATAGAAATGCCAAACCTAAAAATTAAAAAGGATCTTGGAGATCATTTAGCCAAAACTCGTTATTTTACAGATGGCAAAACAAAGTCCCAGAGAATTAAAATAACTTGTGCTGCAGGTCTATTTCCTTGCGTGGGTCTTATGTGCTAAACCATGCTTCCAAGCTACTTGATATCTTGGGAACAGAGGATACCTAGAGATTTGACTAGGTTGAAATCTATGTCACAAGATCAGAGAAAGCCACATCTTCAATAGCATTTTTTTTTAAGTTTTAGGGATTTTTAAAAATAATGCTATCACTTTCCAGTTACATCATTCTCATAAAACCTTCCTTTGTAATAACAAATATAATTCAATTCAACAATATTCAGATAAGTACCTGCCATATACCAGTCACTGTGCTAGGTGTTACTGATACAAAGATAGACACAAAACAGTCTCTGCCCTTGAGGTCGCTACATTCTTTTGTAACCTAACAAAATAACACATTGTCACCCCCATCTGGTAGTGGCTAGGTGGTGCAATGGTTTAAATGTCAGACTAGGAGTCAGAAAGACTCCTCTTCCAGAGTTCAAATGGGGCCTCAGGCACCTACTAGCTGTGCGACCCTGGGCAAGTCACTTAACTCAGTTTACCTCAGTTTTCTCATCTGTAAAATGAGCTGGAGAAGGAAATAGCAAACCACTCCTGTATCTTTGCCAAGAGTTGGACATGACTGAAAAATTACTAAAAATAAAAACAAAACAAGTCTGACAGTGTATGCTGCATTCCACACCTACAGTCTACCACTTTTCTGCTGAAAGGAAGGAGGTATGTTTCATGCCTAGTCCTTTGAAGTCAATTGGTCCCAGAATTGGTCAGAATTCTGATGTCTTTCAGTGATGCCTTCTTTTACATTATTATGATGATTGTGTAAATTAGTTTTGTTTTGTTTTAACCTTCATCAATTTATGTGTTTCCAAAGTTCTCTAAATTCTTCATAGTCATCATTTCTTACAATGCAATAACATTCCATTACTTTCATATACCTCAATTTTTATTTATGGGTACCCATTTTATACCCATAAAGATGCTACTATAAAAAAGTACTAGTATAGATATTTTTATGTGATGACTTTGGCTTCCTTGTGATATTGCAGGGTCAAAGAGTATGTGTAGTTTAGTGACTTTTCTAGTATAATTCCAAATTGTTTTCCAGAATAGTTAGAACAATTTGTGGCTCCAATCACAGCGCTTTAGTGCACCTATCTTCCTACAGGTCCTCCAGTATTTACCAAATATAACTTTTATAATCTTGTATTAATCTACTGGGTGAAAACTGAAGTGATTAGAGTTGTTTTATTTTGATTGTTGAACACAATCATCTCTGCCGTTTGATCTATTAACACATTAACAACCTTATGGATTTTTTATTTGTTTTTTGTTTTTTATTTTCTTTTGTTTTTAGGCAATTGGGGTGAAGTGACTTGCCCAGGGTCACACAGCTAGTAAGCGTCAAGTGTTCGATCTGAGGCTGAATTTGAATTCAGGTCCTTCTGACTTCAGGGCCAGTGCTCTATCCACTGTGCCACCTAGCTGCCCCTACCTTATGGTTTTAACAAGTGAATGGAAAAGACTTTCTAAGAGGAATACTTGTAAGGTTAAACTTAGTTCTGCTGAGGGAAATTTCTTTGTGATCAGCAAAACATAAACACAATTATATTCTGTCCCCCTACTAAGTCAATTATGTGAATGTGAAGGTGTGATCTCCTGTGGAAAATCACTTTTCAAACCACACCTCTTCCTTTCTTTTATTTTTATTAAGGACACCCTCTACAAGTTTAAGAACCCATTCTCACAGAGATTAAAAAAAAGTAGGCATATAGCTTAATGATTGACTCAGTACATCTTCCACTAATTGGATATACAACTGAGCCCTCTGGACTTTAAAACCATGCCCCCTCTATTGCCGGCTCATCTTGGAATTTCCCCCGGTACCTGGGCTTCCTTGCCCTTGAAACAGCCTTTCATCTCTGTGACCTGCTCAATATTGAATATTTCTGCACAAGACCTCTCCCCCTCCTATTCCCGCTCAATATTAAATAGTCCACCAGGATCATACGCCTTTGCAGTCATCATATTCCAAAACTTATGCTGGACAGATATTCCAAAATTAGCCAAAGCAGAATTTCCTCTTTAGAAGTCATATGCTGCCCCACCCTAACCACACCCACCTCTGACATCAACTGATAGCATATGTATAGCCTGATCTTTCCTCTAAATGTTCGTTCTATTTCCATCTCTTTTCATTTAGTCTTTACCCTGATTCAACTACTGTCTCCCTCCCAGTGTTTTCTCTCTCTTTCCAAATAACTATGACTGAAAAACAAATAATAATAAATAATAACAAAAAAAAATTTTTTAATCCATAGCAAACATCATTGATAATAGTTTGATATCCAAAATATGTAAGTAATTTAAACAACCCAGGATTCATTTCCTAATACTGATGTGGCCAAAGGATATGAAGTTAAAAAAAAAGAACTAAAAACTATCAATGATCAATATCACTAATACTTAGAAAATGCAAATTAAACACAAATTAGGCAAATTGGTAAAAAAAAAAGACCAAAAATGAAATCAGTGTTGGTTATGGGAAAACAGAAACAGTAATGCCTCATTGGTGAATCTATGAAATGGGTTCAATTCAGAATTATGCAAAATGACTAAACTGTCTCTTTGATCCAGCAATCCCGCTTCTGAATACATACATACATATATATATATATGTGTGTGTGTGTATATAAATATATATATATAATATACATATATCCCGAGGAAGTCAAGGACAATTAAAGGGCCAATATGTGCAAAAATATTCATAGAAACATCTTTTGTAGTATCGAAGACCTAGAAATAAAATAGGTATGTATCAGCTCAGAGAATGTCTGAAAAAAAACAACAACCTTGTGGTATGTGAATATAATGGAATATTACTGAGCAGGAAACAATAACTAATTATCAACTCCATACAGATTAATGCCAAAACTATATATCTCATTCTAATCTCTCTCCTGAGCTCCAGTTTTGCATCACCAAGTACCTACTGAACATTTCCAAATGGATATTCCACAAATACATCAAACTGAACATGTATAAAACAGAATTCATTCTTTCTTCCTCTCAAAACTCATTGCTTTTCTGAACATTCATGTTTCTGTCAAAGACACCACCATCCACCTTGTTACTCAGGTTCACAACTTTTGTGTCATCCTCACACTTCATTCTCTCCAAACCACCTCTCTATCCCACAATTGCAAAGCCTTTTTGAGTCTATCTCCTCAGTATCTCACATCCACTCATACACCATCACCCTAGTTCAGGCACTCATAACCTTTTAATCAAACTAATATAATAGCCTCCTAACTGTTCTCCCTTTCTTGAATCTCTACCCCATCCAATCTATCCTACACATTGCTAAAGTACACATCTGACCATATCACTCCCCTATTTAAAAAAAAAATCTCTTTTACAATATATTTCTTTGTAGTGGATTTGAGACAGCAGAGTGTGGTAGATGGAGGGCCTGCCTGAGTTCATGGCTTCCCCAACATATACTGACTGTGCAACCATAAGCAAGTCATAACCTCTTAGGCAACTTTCTATGGTTATATTGTAACTTAAAACTGATTAGCTAATCTATACCAGTAGAGGGAGTTTCTACCTCATTAAGAATTCTTTACACACAGTGATGAGTTTAAAAAAAAAGTACAGCACAACAGACTTTTAAGTTTAATCTGCAAACCTGGCTGATATGAAAATATGTTTTTGCAAGATTTCACATGTACAATTGATAACATATCACTTGCCTTCTCAAGGACTGAAGGAAGGGTAGGGACGGAAAGACTTTGGAACCCAACAATTTTTAAAATGAATATTAAATTTTTCAAAAATGTAATTGGGAAATATTTAATGAAATAAATAAAATGTATTTTTAAAATTTTAATTTGTATTACCAACAAATATTTTCTGTCATTTTCTTAAGTTTAGACAATAAAAAAATAAAATATACCAATCCCTGATTTATAGAATTCAATTTCCAAAGTGCAAATTTAACAATAGGTTCTTCCGAGCCAGCATCAGAATACTACCAAAATGAAATCACAAGTCCAGACCAAGATGAACAACAAATTTTTGCTTATCCACGTATTTATGTAGAAACTTGGAACTCCTTGAAAATTGGGCATTACGTGGATAACATTTGTTATTTTTGTTTTTTTATTATTTTAAAGCATTCTATTATTGTATAGCACTTTAATATTTGCAAAACATTTTATGTGTTTGCACATTTTCAATTAAACCCTTTATAAATTATCAGATATTGATAGGCTGGCTAGAACTAAAATTGCAACTCTGCGGGGGTTATTTTATAAAATCTATATGAACAGCAACAGGGGCCTATCTCACACTCTATATTTAATTTTCTTATATTTTAATGCATTGTAGAATACCAGGTTAAAAGGTCTGAAAAGTCAAGAATTGGAAAAAAAATTTTTTTTAATCATCTGGGTCTTTGAATTTCCAAGCCAATACACAAGTTGAGCGTGACTCATGCAAACAGCAGAGGGAGCCAAATCTCAAGTCTCCCCACACACACAAGCAAATCCATAGCCTGAGCAGCCTCTCCCTTAGCTGCCAACTTAGCCAAAGTCCTTCAAAGCAAATAGGAAAACATGTTGGGGGTGGGGGGTGGGGGGTGGGGGTGGAGTACAGGACTAGACATAATGACCTCTAAGGTCCTTTCCAGTGCTGGAGTTCTATGCCCTACAAAAACCTTTAATGTAAGTTTCCTCATTAGTCGTTTCGGGGCAGCAATAGCCACTTCCCAGATACTGGTTTAAGTCGTCTGGGAGGCTCAGCTGCTTCCTTTCATTTCAGGGGAACTGAAAATTCAAGTCTGGCCTTTCGTATAAAGAAATATGAAGATGTAACTCAGAGCTAGCGCTAAATGTTAAATAACAAAACTGCATGAGGACCCTGGGACAGGGAACTGATTTCTAGAACTCCTGCCTCCATACTAGCTAGGAAAGGAGAAAATGAGCATTTATTAAGCACTTACTAAATGCCAGGCATTTAGTAAGTGCTTACTATGGGTCAGGCACTCTAAGTGCTGAGCAAAAAGATCCAAGCACAAAGATAGTCCCTGTCCTCAAGGAGCTTACATTCTAACAGGGAAGATAATACAGTTATCCCTTCCACAAGGGGACTTTTCCCATTGTGGTTTTGATATATTGTGGGTTGGCATAAGAAATTAAATAGGAATTTGGGGGAAATTTTGTAGAAGCCTCAGATGACGTGCAAATGCCAGCAGATGACAAGAGCCTATGACTAAATACTTAACCCAAATTTTATAATAACATACTGTTAAAATCCCATAAAAGAAAAATATTCAGACTTCTCTGGTCTGAAGGGAGGGTCAAAAAATTTTACACAGATTTTCCAGATTCTGGAGGGCAGATTGCACCCCTAATTCCCACAATGTGGAAGGGATAACTGTACTTAAAAAGGAGTTGAAAAGCTAGGGGAACAGGGGGATGGGGTGTGTCCAGAAAGTCAGAAACAGAAGTAGGACAAAAATGAAGGATGGCTAGCCTAAATCCTTCCACAAAATGGCAAGTCTTGGCAAAACTCATGAAAGGGAAAAATGGTCCAGGCATTTAAGAGGAATACTCCATGGTGAGCAAATCATAAGGGAAGTAGGCCTTTCCAGGACAAGGAGGCCCAGATGCTGAGGAATGTTCCAGGATGACCCAGCAATAGAGAAGGCAGGTTCTGAAGTCCAGAAAGTTAGGAGCAAGGTCAGGAAGAGAATGAGCTAGTGAGGAGGTAGCATGGTGTAACAGATAAAGCCCTGGATTAGGAGTCAGAAAGACCCAGATTTAAAATCTACCTCAGACACTTCCAGGCTGTGTGATCCTGGGGGCAAATAGTTTAACCTCTCTTGACCTCAGTTTTCTTGTCTATAAAATGAAGGACTTGGGCTTGACCTCTAAGGTGCCTTTCAGTTCTAAATCTATGATTTTTATGATGCTGAAGATGCCCGTCTTTCCATTGCCCTCTGAGTAAATGCAATCTTAATTCTTCTGAGGTCATGGTGTTTTAAAGTTTGCCATCACATAGCATTATCAAAAGAATATTACTATTTAAAAAGATGGACTCCTGTGGCAGAGAGAAGCCCAGAATTTTTTAAACCATCCCAATATATGTCAAAATGTGGGTAATATGCTTTCTTTATCTACTTATTTTCTCCTTGTGCAGATTTCTAGAATAATCCCTTTTGAGTGGCCTCAGATCTCAAGGAGGACACCCTGCAATGTTCCAGAGATTTATTCCAAACCAAAACATCTGCAAACTCCATTCACATCTGAAGAACCTCACCCTCTATGGGAAATTCCCCTTCCATTTGGATCTTAGATAAGACATCTCCCATGATCCTGATGAGTACCTGTGGTAAGTAAAGTCTGTCTCTAGCATCCCTTGCTTGATTGTTGAACAAAGTTATCTCTGGGGTTTGATCTATTAATAACTTAACAAACTTGGATTATTTTAACATATGAATAGGAAAAACCTTGTGAAAGGAAAATTTGTAAGGCAAAATTCAATTCTGCTGAGGGAAATACTTGTTTGTAATCAGCAAAATATAAACATAACTGGGTTTTATATTTCATACACCACTAAGTCAGTGGTGTGAATGTGTAATCTCCTTTGGAAAAATTACTTGTCAAAATCTGCTTCTTTTCTCATATTTTTATTAAGGACATCCTTGATAAAGACCATTTTCACAGAGATGAAAAAATAGGCATTCTGACTTTCTATACCTTCCACCCAGTGAATCCAGTTCTCCCTCCAGAGTCACATAAAATAAATATAATCTTTCTTCCACATGACAGCCTTTAAAACATTTTATTGGTTTGCCTGATTGGGTGCTGCAGACGTGGCCTTAGGCTTTGTACAATAAAAAGTTCTTTAGCACTTCCTGGAAGGAGAGAAGCTTACTAGCCATTGCATCTAAGCTAATGATAACAAGGAGCAGCAGATGTCCCAGATGGATAAAAGACCAACATATGGCAGCAGAGATTAGCTTAGCAAACACCACAGCTAGAGATCAACAAAGATGTCCTGAAAAGAAGACATGAATCCCAATAGAGAGCAAAGATCTTGCAAAGAGTAAAGATCCAACATGATTGAATGATAATTATTAATGTTCATACATAAATAACTGAGCAATTTACATATTATCTCATTTGATCCTCACCACAATCCTATGATATAGGTGCTGTCACATAACTAGTATCTGAGGTAAGATTTGAACCTATTTTACTACCTTCACATCCAGCATGCTACCCATGATGCCACACTGCCTCAGATGTCAACAGAGAACAGCAACTGTCCTTTACCATCAGAGGTGAGTAGTCTCTACACCTTTGTTCCCTGGCTACATATGTTCCTTAAGTCTGCTCCTATCTGTATGTCCCTTAGTCACACCTTCTATGTATTGGGGGGGGGGAGTCTGATGGATGGCTATGGAGGATGCTAGCAAGAAGATGGCATCTCTCAAAGAAGAAGATGCTAGGGAGTTGTTTCCCAAAGAATCATGATGATGTGTAGAGGCGGTGTTTTGGTGAGACAGCCTACGAAGCTTGTGTCAACCTTCTGTAATAGGTTCTAGTTAGCTAACCAACCATGTGTTGAAGAAGAGTTTCTTTGGCTAGAAAAGGGGCATCTTAGCTTCCACTACTGTCTCACTTACCTCATTCTTTTTAGGCTCCATTTGGTGATTACTTAGCTCACAGTTTCTGATGACAGACCATGTCAAGCTTGAGCATTTCACAAAGTCAGAAAAGTCAGCCACAGGAATATGGGAATCAGAATTCAAGCCAGATTTCACAACCAGCACAGCATTAATGCACCTAGGAACAAGGAGCAATAATTGGGAGTTTCTAAGAGGACCCCAGGACAGTAGTGAGATGCTGTCTCACCTTGCAATTGTACCACATCTTGCCATGACCTTGATTGGACCAATGCTAGGTAGGAAATGAGCTAAGTTATGAGCTTACTTCCCCAAAGACCAAGGGGAAAATATATTCCCAAAACACCAAGATAAAGGGGAGAGGGGAAAGAGAAAATGTATCTATTCTTATACGAAAATGTTTGTATTTTTGTTCTTGCTATAGCTTTGAAGTAAATATCCTTTTGTTTGTAAATATCCCAATCAGTGTTAAGTGGCTAAATGGAACTGGGAAGCTATTCATTGGACCCCTAAGAAATGGAAAAAATACAGTGAAGAGGGAGGGGGTGTTGACCAATGACAATAGTGAAAAAAGCTGTCCAAGTCCCTCAGAGAGTGCAGTGGAGTATATACACTAAATACAGTCATATAGAGGGGTTAATTGAAAATTTGTTATGATACGATATGATATGAAATTAATTAAATGCAAATAGATACTAGGAAAGAGAAGGTGATTTGGATTGATATTTAATATTGTTTTTAATGGAACGTTAATTTTTTAAAATCCTATCCTCCCTTTAACGCCCTGCTCACATACTTCTTCCCAACCCACTTCTAGAGCAACCTGTAGTTATATTTTGGCTTGTTCTATAATCTGTGTACCTCTTAGCTATTGATTATAAGCTCCTTGAAGGCAGAAGCTGTTTTACTCACCATTATATCCTGCACCACATTTGCCCATATATAGTAGATATTCATTGAACATTTGTTGCATTTGAAAGTCCAGGATTTTCTTATAACTCACCATTGCAATATAAGAATCACTTAGAATGCCACTATATAACACACATAATTCTGATTCCTTTAAATCTATATAAAAATACCAATATCCTGCCCTCCATATATGCAGATGACACTTATTAGGATACACTTAGAGTTGTTTTTAAAATAGTGATGTATAGAACTATTTACTCTCTTTTCTGGTCTCCTCTATAGTCAGTAAAATTCATTTACAAGAAGGCAGCATAAGCAAAATGACAAGAGAACTGGATTTTGAGTGAAAAAACCTGGGTTGGAATCCTGATGCTGCCAGTTAATCTCTACATCTTCTTAGAG
Source organism: Vombatus ursinus (assembly GCF_900497805.2). Lineage (NCBI taxonomy): Eukaryota > Metazoa > Chordata > Mammalia > Diprotodontia > Vombatidae > Vombatus > Vombatus ursinus. Next base: position 32,232,524 of record NW_020940355.1, read on the forward strand.
TTTTCTCATCTGTAAAGTGGAGGTAATAAAAATACATTCATTACTTACTTCCCTGGAATGCTACAGTGATCAAGTTAGACATTGTATATAAATTTTATAATTATAAATTGTTACATAAATATGCTATTCTTTATATTAATAAGACTCTCAAGTAATATGAGCAAAGTATTCTTCTGGACTGCACTGACATGATTATATGGGGACTGATGTTGTGATCTTGGCCTGATTTGAACTATAACCCATTGAGATAAAAATATAAAAATTTCATCCAATAGGCTTCCTCTTGCTTACTGAATAATGTATAATCTCCTTTCCTTGGAATTCAAAGCCTTTAAAAATTCGTCTCATATCTTCCTTTCCTCTTATCTCATACTTCTCATATTCACGTCTTCTACATTCCAACCAAACAGAACTACCTGTTCCCAGATCTTATCTTATTCATTCATACCATTCTCTATGACTGAAATGACATCCTGCTCCTGACTCCATCTCAGCCTTTTAAAACTCTTCCCTTCCTTTAAGGACAAATTCATGGGCCACTGTCCTCCAGGAAATGTTTCCTGATACTCCTAGAAGGAAGTGACTTATCTCATGTAATAGCTCTCAGAATATTTTGGATTCCTCTTATTTCACTTTCCATACTCTATTGCATTTATGTGCATTCTGTTTTACTTTGTCTTTCATATTTTAAGCTCCTGCTAGGCAAGGATTATTTATTATTTAATCTTTGAACCTCAGAACATAGCATTATATCAGGTATTCTTAATCTAAGGTCCATGAATTTATTTTTTTAATATTTCAATAACTTCATTTTAATATAATTGGCTTCCTTTGTAATCCTATATATTTTCTTTTATGTGCTTTAAAACTATTCTGAAAAGGGATACAAAGGCTTTATCAGACTGCCAAATGGGCCTGTGACGCAAAAAAAGTTAGTGAACCTCTAATCTAAATTAATGTTTGTTGAATGAAAGAAGGAAATGTCCTGGTTAAAAGAAAATTCTGATAGAATTTGAGATAACAAAATTTATTACATTTGGCTAAAAACAAAAGTAGATATTTGTGGGAACAATGAGTTTTCTCCTTTTGTGCAATAGTTAAACAGATTGATTCCTGTACCTCTGATTTTGTTAGGTTATTTTGCAACCCTTTTAAAGGTGTATGTAAATATAATGCAATGGAACTTTGTGTGGGGAGTTTACTTTGTGTAAGAAGACCTAGGTTCAAGATTTGACTCTGTCTCACTAGCAGACCAGCTATCTTCCTTGGGAAACCTCCCTAAGTATCCCTTGTCTCATCTTCAGAATGAGGGATTTGGACTAGATGGCCTCTAAGTTCACTTCTATCGTCAATGTGATTTTCAGTCATTGGGATTTTTGTTATAACTCCGCAAGGGAACCAGAAAAAGAAGGGGAAAAAATAGCACCATCTGTTACAAGTTCCGTGCACAATGCTTCAAATGTACCTCTATCACCACTAGGGGGAGGCGAGCAATTAATCTGTATTCAGAAGTAGCTTTCGCCCTGTTCATCAGCATTGTAATTTGGCACTCTGTTGTATTATGTGTGAGAGCTTCCAAATAAACCATCATCATCATTTTCTCTAGAAAATAAAACATCTGCCCCCATGCCTTTCACGCTAATTTGGGCAAGTACAAAATGCATTCTTATCCCTGGCGCCACTGTTTTAATACCGTGTATCTTTAGCCGAAGTCTTTCTCCAAAGTTGGTCATTCCCCCTGCAATGGTATGCGTGAATAAAGGATGGAACACGGAGTATGAAGCTTGCTTGGACCTGCTATAAAGAGGTACAAAGAGTAAATTTTTTGGGGAAATAACAGTAACTATAGGAAACGAGGTCTGGGTTATTAGAATTTTAGACATAGACCTACATATCTGGAAGAGACCTCAGAAAACATGAATATAAACAATCTCTTTGTTTAAGGATGAAAAAAAATAAAAATAAAAACTGAGTTCAGACAGTTGAATTAAGTTGCCCAGGTTTACATGGCTAGTTAGTAACAGAGTCATGACTAGAATCCAGATTTATCTATTCCTTGACCAAGAAGGTCACTGAAGCACTTCTTAAAAATGCACAGAAGAAATCAGAGAAGGAAATGCAGACAGAAATACAGACAAGCAGGACATCTTTGAAAATTACATGTTGAATTTATTATATGCTTAATTACGACATACTTAAAAGGAAAAGCAAGCCAAACATAATAGAGGTGTGGCTTCATGTACAATCCTCTTTTTCTGTTCTTTGTATGTGTAAATGCTCATTTTATTTGGCATTTGTTAAAATCAAAATTTTTAAAAAAATAAAGATTAGATGACAACATATTTTAGTTTAGCCTTTTGCCAAGCCCGATAACAGGATACTTAAATTACATAAAAGACAATTTGAAGCCCATAGTCCTGCAGCCGGTTAGTATACTGGGCCTTGGAATCAATCGATAGACATTTATCGAGCCCCTACTACTTGGAAGACACTGTCCTAGGCACTAGGCATTAACATTCCTTAACAGGATACAAAAATGAAAATTAAATGGTCCCTGTACTCAAAAAGCCTACATTCTAACTGGGGAGATAATATGACTAGATGGTCTCTGGAGTCCTTTCCAGATTCAAACCTATGTGCCTGTGTTTGTGTTTATGTAGGTATATGTATGTCTATGTATCTGAGAGAGACAGAGAAACAGAGACAGAGACAGAGAGAGGTACATATATAAATATATGAAATACGTATATAGAATAAATATTTATATGGTGGAACAGTAATAGCTGGGGAGAGCAGGAAAGGTCTCACATATAAGATGACACTTGAGTTTTGAAAGAAAGTAGGAATTCTAAGAGAATTTTCAAATAAGAACGAAATAGTTTGAAGACCACACATTTCCCCCCAACTAGCTGGCCTTTTCTTAGGAAGTACATATCAAAATAAATGATCCTGACATTCTTTACTACTTACCTATCACAACGCACTGCTCAGGAGGCAAATAGCAAAGGAATAATGCTAACATTTGTGGAATTCTCAAATTTTAGAGTTGGAAGAGACTTTAGAAAGGATAGAGTATAGTATTCTGTCCCTTGCCCCACACAAGTCATCCACCCTCTGCTTAAACACTTCCAATGATTTTAGCATTATCAACATGTGAAAGAAATTCTATAGTACTCCTCTATCCACAGATACTGACTATTGAGTGACTGCTTTGTCAGAAATTTCCCCAAAACTATATAATATTTTAGGGTCAACTCTCCTTTGACTGGGTGATAACATATGGGATATGATTTGAAAGACTCCAAAAAGTTACTGCTCAAAACTGTTTCTTAGAAAAAATCACCTCTTCTTCCCTGTTCCTACCTGAAATTCCCACCATCAGAATCAATATAATGGATTAGAACACAAAGATGGAAGAATTGACTCCGGGAAGTAACTGTTAATATTTACATATCATCTTAAAGTGTCTTTCCAAGCTCTCTCCAATTAGTACATATTCATTTGTCCTATTAGCCATTTTGAGCCACAAAAAGCTGAAAATATTTGCCTACATTATAGTTTTGCCTAGATACTATTTTATTCTAGACATAGATAAAAAAACCAAGCTATTTACCCATCTTTATTTCAAAGTGGAAGAATCAAATACATGAGGAACTGAAGAGTTTCCAGATTTGGGTGATGAACTCCTCCATAACTTAGTTTCTAGAAGATGGAAAGTGTCCCCCAGAGACACTTGTGGAATGTATTGGGCAAATGCAGATGACCTTAGTGTGCTCCAACCGTTCAATGGGTGCTTAATCGGGTGAGCTTCTTCTGGGGGACTGGAATTTCATTTATGGTCCTGCTGTGAGCATCCCATTCCATCCCACTTAACCACAAAACTTCCATGAAGGGAAAATAACTATAGACTTAGAATCTCCCTGTCTCTACCTTTAAGTTTTCTTTTGTTCTGTGACTGTTCTTGTAGATTCTTCCATTTCTCAGACTTGATGGGCCTAGGATTTGGGAGCTAGAGCTAATACTCAGGAAGGAACATTGTTGTATCTCTATAAATAACCTTAGGTCATAAGAAGTTCCAACCTCAAGAGAAACATGGATATGAACCTCCTGATGTAACAAAGCTGGTGAAGTTCTCAAAAGATGATGAATATAGATTTGGTACTGTTACACTGAAGGCCAAGGTTAGCAAGGATGGTTAGCCATGTTCATTATAGAAAGACGTATATGAAGCGTATAAAGAAAAGCCAAGAAGCTAGACACTCAATCTCTTCTGGTCCTTATATTGACCCCATATCAACTATGTCCACATTGATATTGCTGGATATAGTCATGCTGTCCAAAGGTCCAGTAGTATGGGACATATGTTGTGTAAGGCTATGGATAATGGAGTTATCTTCCTTTAGATAAGCTCTACTTTATATCCTTCCTAAACTGTGATGTCTAGAACTAAACACAATACTCCAGATGTTCTAGGACCAGAATTGGGTCCATTAGGACAATGACCTCCCTGGTCTTAAGTGCTATCCTTCTAAATATAGTCTAATACATCGACTTCTTCTGTTGCTGCTGTTCCCACATCACTTCTTTAAAACCTTTTGGATCTGCAACCTGTTAAAATCCCAGAACTTTCACAAAGTTCAGTCTAACCAAGTCTCCCTCATATTATACTTGTGAAGTTGATTTTTGAGTCCAAATATGAAGATTTATATTTATCCCTATTAAATTCAATCTTAATAGCTATCATTCAATATTCTAGCCTATCAAGATTGTGGGAGAAGGAAATCCATACTGGTCTTTCAAATGTATAGTTAGCCTTCTCAGCTCTATGTGATCTGAAAAATCAACAAGCAGGCCATCCATGCCTTTATCCAATTCATTAACAAGAATGCTGAACAATGCAGGGCCAAAGTTGTAGAGCTTAGAAATCTTTTTCCAAGTTGATGTTGAACCATAGAATCACAAAATCAGAGAATTAGAATAATTGAGACTTGGAAATGGCTACCTAGTCTAATCAACACCTAAAGGAATTTCATCTATAAGGAAGGAAACAAGCATTTATGTAGCACCTACTATGTGCCAAGCACTGTGCTAAGCATTTTACAAACATTATCTCATTTGATTCTCACAACAACCCTGGGAGGTAGATGCTATTACTATGGTCATCTTACAGTTGAGGAAACTGAAGTAGACAGAGGCTAAGTGATTTGCCACACAGAGTCACAAAGCTTGTAACTGATGACTGAGACAGGATTTGAACTCAGGCTTTCCTGATTCCAGGCCCACCATTCTATCTGTTGTAGTACCTAGGTGCTTCAAGTACAACATCCTGGACAAGTAGTTATTCCATAGCAGCGTCCTACCTCTTGAATTCCTCTAATTGTTTTTCTTTCCCCTGACATCAAACCTATATTTGCCTCTTTGCAAATTCACCCATTACTTCAGTCTCTGCCGTACAGGTTTTAAGAGAAAAAAATCTAATCCTTTTTCCACATAATAGCCCTTCAAGTACTTGATACAGCTCTTATGTCCTCCCTGAGCTATCTCTTCTGCAAGCTAAACATCCCCAATTCCTTCAACTGAGCCATGCAACAAGGACCTTTCACCATCCTGGTTGCCATTCTCTGGACATTCTATAACTTATTAATATCCTTATAACTGTAGTGGCCAGAACCTAACAAAATACTCTACAATGAGGGCAGAATATAGTGACCTTCTTACTAAGACTTTACTATTACTTCACTCAATGACTTTCTTCTTCCTGGAAGCTATGTCTCATTTAATGCAGCTCAAGGACGCATTAGTTTTTTGGCTGCCTTCACTTCACTTCACTTCACTTCACACTGCTGACTCATATTAAGCCCAAACCCTCAGACTATTTTCAAACTGCTGCCTAATCATGCCTTCACCATATTGTATTTGTGAAATTGATTTTTTTTACTTGGGCATGAAATTTTACATTTATCCCTAATGAATATCATTTTATTAAATTCAATTCACTTTTTTCAATTCAACCTCTTTTTGTTTGAATTTAGCTAACTATATTATCATTCAGCCTACAATCTCTGCATAATAATAACTGACATTTATATAACATTTTGAAGTTTTCAAAGCCCCTTAAATACATTAGTTCATTTTAGTCTCACCAAAAAAAACCTGGGAGATAAGTACTCAAAGATTTAACAGTGGGATTTGTGATGTCACTATTGTGATAGTTCCCAGTGAAGATGAAGATGGCAACCATTCATTTCTACTGATCCTCTGTGACTCTTGTCTTGTCCACCTTCTTCCATAAGTTGATTACAGATGGTCCAACCAATGTCCCGGGAGCCTTTATCACTTCCTCTTGAATTATAAGAATACTAATGCAACCTGAAGGCTTTACATTGGTTATCACTCACTCTTACCCTATGAGTAGCCTGTCTTCTATAGCACTCATACACATTTTTTATAACACTCTTTATACTGCTTCTCCTTCATAATGGTTAGTTGTAATTCTTTGCAGTTCACTGTGACTCTATATACTCTTCATCTCCTTCTGGATAATCCTCAAACACAAATCTTTGGAGATTGTATTATTCCATGAATTGCAACCTTATATCAAATCCATGGGGAGGAAATAGAATAAAAGATAGGCCTTTGTTTCCGGAGAAAGCTTGGAATCACCAAAAGAACTTTGAAATTTCTCAAAGGCAATCGAGTTCACTCTCTTCATCCTTTTCAATTTTGGGTCCAATTCATTGGATGCATCCAGACATTGCAGGGTCTGTCCAAGTTGTACTCATACATAAACTCATACAAACATCTATTGAGTATTACAGTTTTTATTATCAACATTTTACAGATAAGGAAACTGTGATTCAGAGAGCTTCACTGACCTGCCCATAGTCATGCAATTAGTAAATATCAGAAACAGGATTTGAACATGAATCTTCCTGACTTCAAATCCATCATTCTTTCCATTATGCCACAATGCCTTTCTTCATCTTATCTATAAGAAAAGAATGAGAGTGTTTTTTTCAAATTCTTTGCTATAAATTAGGCAAATTTTATCATATTAAATAAGAAATTTTTGTTGCTTCCTAATAATTGATTTTTCACAGCATAAAAGATCTCATCAGAGAAATGCTGAAAGTGGTGTGCTAGAGCCAGTTCAAACTGGTACACAAGAGCTGATTGCTAAACTTTGGTGTGAGCATTTATATATTGAAAAAGAACAAATGCTATAAATCAGAGCTTTATTTATTTATTCATTTATGTCTAGACTTTAGACAGTGATAGAAAAATATTTGTTAACGTAGATTCAACTTAACAGTGTGTCATGCATACTTTTTTTTTATTCTAGGGAACTGGTTGTTAAACACTTATAAGCACACCTCTGGAGATGCATGATCAGAAAAGGAGATTATCAATGGCCTTACTGCTTCATTGGTCTCTGTGCACTGTTAAGAGATCTAGAGAAAGGTGTCCAACATGTTCAGTGGATCCCCTGTTGAGGATTTATGAGAGGACAGGGACAAAAGCTGCACAGGATGAGAAGACATGTTTGGGTTGTGATCCACATCCCTGGAAGGAGTGTCCATATAGATTCACTGGTATGAAAGTATATTAACACTATTGTTAAGAATTCTACTTTCATTATATAAGCAGTTTTTAAAAATTGATTTTATCTGTACTGAGCTAGAAGTTTATTCTCAATAGTACATGTACTTGATAGGTCACAATTTATACTTTTGAAAATATTCATTATTGAGGCAAGAATTTCTCCTATAGTTCATGTGTCTGATAATTCTTATTAAATTCCTCTCTCTCTCTCTCTCTCTCTCTCTCTCTCTCTCTCTCTCACTCTCTCCCCTTTTCCTTCCCTCCCTTCCTCTCTCTCTCTTTCCCTCATTCTTTCTCTCTCTCTCCTCCCCTTCTGTCTCTCTGTCTCTGTCTCTTTTACCTTCTCCCTCTTATCTCTCTTTCTCTGTCACACTCCCCACTTCTCTTTCTTTCTGTATCTCTTTCTCTTTGTCTCTCTCTTTCTCTGTCTCTATTTCTCTCTCTCTATCTTTCTCTCTCTCTCTCTGTTTCTCTGTCTCTGTCTCTCCCACCCTTCCTAACTTCTCTCCCTTTCTCAATAGTGCCTTAATTTAGTAGAGCTCAACTTCCCTATGTTCTCCTGGTAAGTGATTGATCAGGAATTCTCACGTCTCCTGTGTGTCATGTCCTTCTTTGGCAGTCTGATAAAGTCTTTGGACTCCTAGGAATAATGTTTCTAAAAGCATTAAAAAAGGATTACTAAGGAAACCAATTATCCTGAAACACAGTTATCAAAATATTTTAAAAACAAGTCCACAGAACCCAAGTTAAGAACACCTAGACTTGAAGATTCTAAGAATATTAACCTCTAACATATTTGGGGTGTGGTAATCTCAGTACGAGATGGTTGAAGATATATAGAGTTTTATTAAATGTCACTTCTTTTCTTGAGAACAGGATACTGTTCTATCAAAGCTAGTTCTCTCATGTGGGATTTCGCCCACCTTTTCTTATCTTCCTCCCCAAATCATCCCTCTTCTAAATCTCCTCCCTTCTGTCCAGGGCACCACTGTTCTTCCAGTCACCTAGGTTCACAACCTTGGAGTCATTCTCAGCTCCTCACTTTCCATACCAAATAACCAATCAGCTGTCAAACCTTGTCAATTCTAGCTCCAAAGCATCTATCATATGTTTACCCTCTCTCCACTCACACAAACACCACCCAAGATCAGGTGCTTTCACTCATCTAATCAATCAATCAATCAAAAAGTATTTTAAGTGCCTACTATATAACAGGCACTGCAAGTGCTGGGGATACAAATATAAAAAGGAAAGGCAGTTCCTGCCCTCAAGAAACTCACAATCTAATGGGATAAGACAATACACACACACAAAGCTTAAGGGGGGAGTAGGGGACAATGTGCAGACTCCCTCCTTAAATGGAGGCTTTGAACTTCATGACTCTATTCCACCCTCCAGTCAGAGGGACAGAGGATGGTGATGAGGTGAATTCCGAAGGCTGATGGGATCTTGCAGGATGATGAGGTTTTCCCAATAATGAACTTCCTGGGGCATGGTGGAAAAGTCAGAGAAATCCCAAAATAGCACATCCAGGTGAGAAATGAACTACCCCATCACTTTTTCCATGTACTATTGCAATAGTTTCCTAATTGGCCTCCTTGCCTCAAGACTCTCCCCTTTCCATTCTGTTCTCTTCAGAGCTGTCAAAATGGTATTTCTTAAGCAAGGTCCTGCCATGTCACTCCACCACTCAACAGATCTCAGTGGCTCCCTATTACATCTAGGATAAAATATATACTACTTTATTTGCCATTTTTAGTCCTTCACAGTCTGATTCCAATCTACCTTTCTAGGTTTATTAAACATTACTCCCCTTCACATATTCTACAGTCTTGATAAACTAGCCTCTTTTGGTTTCTCCCTCCTGACATTCCATTTCCTATCTCTTTGCCTTTGCAGAGAATTGTTCTCATGCCTAGAATGCATTCCCTCTGAAAATCCTTAATTTCCTTTAAAGTTCAACTCAAACACCACCTCCTACATGAAGCCTTCCCCAATCTCCCCAGATGTTTGTGCCTTTATCCCCACTGAAATTACCTCATGTTTATTTTTTATCTATTTCACATGCAAAAGATGTGATTTTGTATGCAGTTTTAAGCTATTAAGCATAAAAACTGTACTAAATCTTTTCGGATATCCTGTATGTGAAATGTATTGTGTTTCTTCAGAGAATATAATCTCCTTGTGGGTAGTGATCATTTAATTTTCATTTTTGCAGCATCAGTACCTAGCACAATGACTAATACATAGTAGATACTTAAATATTTGATGGTTTATTGATTGAAGGAAAGGCATTTAGTCCATTTTTTTCTTTAAAAATATAGTTGGATATAATGTATTAGTGATTGAGTTGCACTTTCCATTAAATATCTGTAATGAGCTCCTAGAGATTAATATATTTCTGTACAGAAATTTATTTCATGCTATTTTTTTTGATACAGATGACATTTTTTGGCTTTATTTTGTTTGTTTTAACCTATAAAAGCCTTTAATCAAGAGGATAAATTTTCTCTCTCTTCCTGGTTTTATCAAAGAAGCCAAGGAGGAAGAAGAAAGAATTCTAATTAATTCTAATAAGGCAAATTCCAGCAAAAAGATTTTGGAGAAAATAGCACATGCAGGAGATTGACCTGAGAACTACTCTTTTCCGGAGAAAATCATTAATGAGAATTTTAATTGGTTTAGGATTAAAATTTTGCCCTTACATGTCACCTTTCTTTTATGGGTTTGCAAGTGCTGGGGGTAGGGGGATGGGAGAAGGAGGAAGGAAATGGATGGATAGGTAGATAGATACATAGATAAATAATGATGGATAAATGGGTAGATGGAGAAAGAGAAAGAAAGATACAGAGAGAAGTGGATATGGATATAGATATAAATATGGATATCGCGATTCATACCAATATGGGTATGGTTAAAGATGTGGATATAGTTAGAGAGATGATAGAGCTAGAGATACACATAAACATAAATACAGATACAATGAGCCCCTTCAGTATCAAACAACAAATATTGACTGCCTCTTCTGTGTAAAGCTCTCTGATAGTTTCTATGCCCTGATGGAATTTACAATCTAGTTGGGAAAACCAAGACATAAACCATAAGAAGTTAACTTTAATATTTCAGTATAACTGTGATATAGGTATTCATTCCAATGGTGCAGATGGTGAACTATCCATGATTTCTCATCCTGTGCAATTCTTATCCACATCTTCCTATGAATAATCTATAGAGAATCCACTCAATATGCTGGGAACTTTCTTCTTAGTCTATTTAATGCTCCATGTTTACCACTGTGGTACTCAAATTATTCTGCTTTTATTCCATGCTCTCAAGACATGATCAGCTCACCTCCTTTTCTAATCATACATTTCTTCTTCACTGCAAGTCATCATTGGTAATACACTGCAACCTACTGATGGGTTGCAGGGGACTACAGGATTACAAGGAGGCAACCTGCCATGGGTCTCTCTTTGCCCCTTAGCTCACTTGCAGTTTTAAATATTTAAAGATTGTAGTGTTCCATGATTCCTAGTCAATTAACATTACCAGAAGAATATTGTCTAAAAAATGGGTTTTTATGTTAGGAACTATCTCGGGACTACTAAAAGCACTGCATTTTCCAAATACTATCCATCATTCCTTCCTCTTTTTCAGTTCTAGGCCCAGATCATTGCACATCTGAAGTACCTATCAAAGACAGCTGTACAAATGAGCTGACTCAATGTACTGCCCATAAACTTCATGTCAGAACAATAGTTATTTTTTTCATCCATTTGGTATTTCTGTATAGATTGGTAAGCTCACATCTTTTCAAGAGTCATGAATCTTGTTGAGGACATCCTGTAGTATTTGGAGGTTCAATATAACAAGCCAGTATCATTCACAATTTTAGCATCCAGAGGACTTCACTATCTATAGATGATCTGTCTCCTATTTGCATTCTTTGCATAGGACATCTTCCATGACAGAAGAGAGTCCTTCTGGAGAGCAAACATCTTCCTGTTTTGTACCTTACTTAATAGTCATAGAATCTGTGAATAAAGTTATCTCTGTGGTGGCATCTATCAAGGAGAATAATAGGATTTTAACACATGAATGAGACACCTTGTTGGAGGAGACACCTAGTTTAATTGGTGTGGGATTAAAACTGCCTTTAGCCAGCACCTTTTTTTTTTATGGATCTGCAAGAGATAGATAGATAGACAGATAGATAGAGAGGATATAATTGATATAGACAGATAAACATATAGATAGATAGATAGATAGATAGATAGATAGATATGGATATGTACATGCACTTTGTTCTACAAATATTATATGTATATGCACTTTGGTTCTACAAATTTTAAAAGGCATCTGGGTGGCCATAGTGGATAGTGCTGGACTTAGAGTCAGGACAGCCTAAGTTCAAATCCACCCTTAGGCACTTAATAACTGTGTGCCTCTGGGCAAGTCATTTAACCTTTGTCTTTCTCAGTTTCCTCTTCTATAAAATAAAAGTACCTATCTCTCAGGGTTATTATGAAGATAAATATTTGTAAAGTTATATAAATGCTATTATGCTAACTATGGGGTGTCAGCTGAGTTCAAATCACCCTATCCCACCTAAAATAAGTGACAAGAAGCTCAGGGCTTAGCACAGTGCTGGGCATATAGCAGGTACTTAATAAATATTGATAACTACATTTCAATATGGTTTTCTTTGCAATCTTATATATTTTATCTAATGTATTTAAAAACATTATTCTGAGAAAGGATTCAAAGGTTTCGTCAGTCTGCCAATGGTGGTCATGACACAAAAAAAGGGGTAAGCTCTACTCAGCTCTAATTCTAACTTTCCAGAATTTCACCTTTGCACTTGGAAAGGTAGCTTCATCACACACACATACACACACGCACACACCCACACATGCACATGCACATGCACACATGCACACGCGTACACACACACACACACATACACACATGATCTCCACTTAATTTGTTGTCTTCTTCCATTAGAATGGAATCTTTTTTTATGCTTATACTGTATATTTAGATTCCTAACACTTAATGCAGTGCCTGACACATAGTAAGCACTTACTCTAATATTTCTATCTAATGTGCTGAATGTATTACATACTCTGAAAAACAAGTTGTATATAATGGAAATTAAGTTTCATATATAATCCTCTTTTTCTGTTCTTTATATATGAAAATGTTCTTATTTGCTGGTGTTTGACAAGTTCAGAACAACAATAACAATAAAATAATGCATTAAAAGAGGGGGGAAAAAAGAACTCCTGTATTGGGGCTATAAATTACAGAACAGGTCCAGACTTGGGTTGGTAGAGGGAATTGAAGATCAATCAATGGAGGTTGATTAATTTTTCAGATGAGAACACTTCCCAAATTGTTCAGTAGGTATGAACAAAGCCTGGATACCTCCAAAGATGTAACATAAAGTTTGTTTGGACAGGCTGAGGAACTCAATCATGTCTTCTGAGGCCTGTATAAAACTATATGCCCTTGAAGGGAGGTAATTACCATGCTTTGTGATCAGACTTGTTAGTGTAAGTAGGACTTGAGAAAAGAACTCCCAGAATCCACATGACTGACATTTATAATCAAAAAAATAAACCCAGTGGGATCTTGTGTTCTCTGCACCTTTCAAATATTGTATGGCCTTTTATGAGGTGCAGGCGCATTACTCAAGAGACCTCACTTGCATGAAGCACAAGGTTCTGAGGACCTGTGTGGAAAAGAAGCCTTAAGTCTATTAGAGGTATATTTTTGAGCTCCCAGTACACACTGAGTGTTTTCCTCCTTTCCTCCATCTATTTTCATTAACTGGTAAATAAAACTGTGACTATTTTGGGGAAAAAAAAACCAAAGAAACATTATGTGACTATGAAACTGTGATCTCTAAAATGCTATAGACAATCATTGGTGAAAGCCCCAAATACTCCCTTATCATATCTTTGATGTGTATGTACATTATTCTCAAAAGAGTTTTATAGAGATGAGAAAATTGGCAAAGGAGCCAGTCATTCTGAGTCCAGTCTTCTTACACATTACTCCTATTCATGCTTTCTTGGTATAACTATTCCAGACTACTCTCTGTTCCTTCAACACACTTCAATTCTGTCCCCTGTACCTCTGTGCTAGTTATCTACCATGCCTGGTACCATCCTTACCTCTACCACTTGGAATCTCTGGTTTCCTTTAAGACAAAGTTTGTGTCAACTTTCACAATCCTCTTAATTGTTGGTGCCTTCCCCTCCAAGATGATAACTGCTTTGTCTGTATCTTGTGTATACCATTTTCTTGCTATTGGTATGTAGTCACCTTTGCTGTCAGGAAGGAAAGGAGAGAGATCCCCTCTTTCCTACATGGGAAGTCTAAGAAAGAGACTACCTGAGTCCCAAGTGACATGTTTCAAGGAGAGCATGGGAGATTGGGAAAGTAGAAGTTATTTTGCCATTAAGCCAACTCCAGTGCCCTTATCCACAATTCCCAGCATGGGGACCAAAGAATCAACCAGGGGTCTCAGATCAGGCAAGCCTATTTGTGAATGGTCCAAACATACCAATCACCAGAAATGGCCCATGCATGGGTCCCAATAGAAGGAGCCAAGAACCAGGATCATCTTCATGGTCACTGTTACACCAATATATGTGTCTGTCATTTCCTGATTAGAATGTAAACTCTTTGAAGGTACAGAATGTTTTTAAATTTTTTTTAATTTATTTTTATAAATTGTTTTTATATCTTCAACACCCGGCACAGTACTTTGGCACCTTATTGTTCAGTCATTCAGTCTTGTCCTACTCTTTGTGACCTCGCGAACCTTATCACACCAATACTGTCCAGGGGATTTTCTTGGCAAAGGTATGGGAGTGGTTTACCATTTCCTTCTCCCATGGATTAAGGCAGGGGTGGGGAACCTACAGCCTCGAGGTCACATGTGGCCCTATAGGTCCTTAGGTGCAGCCCATTGACTGAATCCAAACTTCACAGAACAAAAGTTTGCATGTAGCCTTCAGGCTGCAGGTTCCCCGCTCCTGGATTAAGGTAAACAGAGGTTAAGTGGGTCATACAGCTAGTGAGTATCTGAGGATTTGAACTCAGGTCTTCTTGATTCCAAGTCTAGTGCTCTAACTGATGGGGTTGGGATCTGAGCCCCAGAAAGGAAAAACCCTGGACTTAACCATATGGCCAAATCTCTGGTGTTCTCCTGAGGCTGTAATCCCATCAACTGGCCTTTCTCTTTACACCTAATCTCCCCTCCATTGTCCCACCTTTAATCCTAGCTGGGCTCCATTCTCCCTTGGCCACAGCTGTTCACTCCAATTTGCTGGCGATTCCTAGGTCTCTCCCACAGTCTTTCTGTATATAAGGTCCATCTTGTCTCCATTAAGAGGCTCAGATTCTTATAATCTAGCCACTGCTCAGATTCTTATAATCTAGCCAATAGCTTACTAATGTTCATACTCCTTAAGAGTCTGCCCAATATGACCGATGCTCTAATAAACCTTGTCTTTTGCTGCAAGAAGGCTTGGGTGGAATTCTTTCGGGCAGGACCCGTGTGTTGTGATTTTGGGGTCCCAGAACCCCTGAACCCCTAAACTGCATCATAATTACTGAGCCATTGAGCTATTTCTACTTGGCATATAGTAGGTGATTAATAAATGCTGATTATTTGATAGATGTATTAATTGATTGATGTATTGATAACCATTTTCAGTCTTTTTTCCAAATATTTAGTACCTTCTCCCCTTTCAAATATCTTGAAAATCAAACTCACAGTGGCCTACATCTCTAAACAACTTCTGTGTTTTTATCCTGAACCCATCAGTTCATTGATATGGAGAACTACCAGTGAGGAAATTCCCTCTACCAATGCGAGTCTGGACCTACTCTGCAATTTATAGCCCTAAAACGAGAGTTATTTTTTATTTTTATTATTTTTAGTTTTCAACATTCACTTCCATAAGATTTTGAGTTCTAAATTTTCTCCCCCTTCCCTCCTCTTCCTCCTCCCCAAGACTGAGTGCTGTCTAATATAGGCTGTATATGTACATTCAAATCACATTAGTCATGTTGTAAAGAAGAATTAGAACCAATGGGAAAAACCATAAGGAAAAAAAAGAGAGAGAGAACAAAGTATGCTTCAATCTGCATTTAGACTCCATAGTTCTTTCTCTGGATGTGCATAGCATTTTCCATCGCAGAGAAGAGCTAAGTCTATCAGAGTTAGTCATCGCACAATGTTGCTGTTACTGTGCACAATGTTCTTTTGGTTCTGCTCACTTCATTCAGCATCTGTTCATTCAAGTCTTTCCAGGTTTTTCTGAAGTCCGCTTGCTCATCATTTTTTAATGGAACAATGGTGTTCCTTTACATTCGTATGCCACAACTTGTAGAACAAGAGTTCTTAACGGTTTTTTTATGTCATGGCCACCGTTGGCAGCCTGGTGAAGCCTTTGGAGCCCTTCTCAGAATAATGTTTTTAAATACATAGGATAAAATACATAGGATTACAAAGAAAACCAATTATATTGAAATGCAGTTATCTACATATGTGTGTATGTGTGTATATATACACACATATGTATATATATGCACATATATGTATGTGTATATATACATGTGTGTGTGTTTTTAAGTTCACAGATTCCAGGTTAAGAGCTCCTATCATAGAGAGCTGCTTTGGGTACTAAGCAGTAAAGTGACATGCCCATGGTTATTCACCAAGTCAGTATGTTCCAGAGGCAGAACATGAACCCAGATCTAGCCCTGACTCTAAGGCTACCTCTAGCCACTAGAGCTTGCTGTTTCTCTTTATCCATCAAAAGCAGTCTATGACTTTGTGCTAAGAGTCACACAAACAATGCCTTCCATAGAAAGTCAGAGAAAGGAGAGTCTGTGGATTGGGTTGGTCAGGAGAGAGTTGGGCCTTGAAGGAAGGGAGGCAAAAAGGAGAAGAAAAGTTACTATGGAAGAACAAAGAGTAGAGGTAAAGGTGTGGGTATGGGAATGTCCACATCATGGTTATATCAGCTTGAATGGTGCGGAGGGTTCCTGCTGGATAGAACAGGTATGGGAACATAACAAAATAAGACTGTATGGAAAGAGGAGAGACTTTCACCTAATAATCTCCAAAAGTAATAAAGCTCTGGGCAAGGGGTCACTTGTTCATGTACCAGTGCAGCAGGGCTTGTCTCATTAGATCGTCACGTAGATGTAGCAGGAAAAGAATCTGAACAATGGACAGTTGTGTCTTTTTTTGGTGAGAGGACATTGCTACCTTTTGGGAGTTATGTTTACAGAGGCCATTTATGTTGCTGCTAAGGCTGGTGCTGAGAGAAGGTTTTCTTCTCTCTGGGAAGCAAGCCCTAGTGATCTTCCTCATACAAAGATGAGAGCCTGAAAATGCCAGCTTTGCTATGGGAAAGCTGAATCACAGAATGGTTAAGTGATTAGCCCAAGGGCTTCGGGACAAAAGGTTGAATGTTCATTAATAACAGAATCAGAACTGGAGTTCAGTACTATCTCAGGGATTTATCAGAGGAATAGGCAGAGTGTTAGTTGGGAGCTTAATGCCTCTCCCACATACCTCTGCCTTTTGCCCCAGAAGCAAAAAGAGCCAGATCAACCAGCTTCTTGGAACTCTCTTTGCTTAGCAAAATGAAATGCACATTTATCTGATTTCTATTTGTGTTTTGTGGAAAAAAAAATCCTGATGGAAGTAGCTATGTGGAACATGCAGCACCCATAACAGAACAGAATCATATTAAATATTAAATAATCAGCTTCAGATTGACCTTAATTCTTCCATTTACTTTAAAAGAAACAAAGAATTGTCTTAAAATCAAGGAGGGCTAGCCTGTTTCTTTCTCCACAATTTTACACGGGAGAGGAGGGTTCCTTCCACCCCTGCCTCCATCTTTGTCCTACATATAGGTAGATCGACTGTGCTTCTAATCACTCATTTTTTTGGCTATTGCCCACAGCAGTAATGGGAGAGAGGCCAAGTGAGAAACACGTTGTCTTCCCTGCACATTTTTGCCTCAGTAGTGTTTCCCATGTCCACCTGTACATGTTGAATTCCCAGCCATCCTTTAAAATATGACTCAAATTCCACATTGACAGTCCAAAATAACCTTCCCAAGGGGCATCACATATCATTTTGTTTGTCATTTTCTCATTCACTTCTCAGGTATTGCGGTTATTCTATTCATGTGATGGGAGTGTCTCTCAGTCCATTCTGAGGGTTCCCAGGCTGTGCTCAGGTTCTGGGTGGGTGAATGGAAATATACTGTCCCTGGGGCCTCTATCCAGTGCAGACTCTAATCACGAGTCAGGCAAATCACCAGAAAACAAATAATAAAGCATTTAATTGAATAAAAATTTTTTTTATTTGTCCCATTGGCAAATGATGTGTGGCCTGCCACCAAAAAAAAAAAGTCTTGAAACTTTGATAAGCATCAAGGAGATGCCAAAAAAGTGGGTACAAGGGGCTCTGCTGACATTCTGACCATCACTGAAAAGCCTATAGCTCCCTTAGATTTTTGTTTACACCTATTTTATGGATGGGTCATGTATTATTTTTGTTATAGATATTCATGTTTGTCTTAAAGCTTCCTCTCAGACTATAAATGCTATACCTTATCTAAATTTGGCACCTACCCTGGTTCGTGCCTAGTACAGTGCTCTAGCAGGTACTTAATAGATGTTTTCTTCCATTGAACTCAATTCCCTGCATTTCCCTGGGAGAACTTGGTTTTCTCGCAGTCGCCATACAATTCTGTCATGACTACAGGTCAGCACTAAGATTTTCTCAGGAGCAACGAGGTCTCCTCCAACTTTGCTGAATACTTCTACCTGAAGCAATAAGATTCTTAAGAATCATTTTTTTAACCAGATGATTGTTTTTAATTTTTTGACAGAAGCCTGTGTCATGGGGAGGAAACCTGGAGGTCGTGCCAGTGCCTTGCAGTCACACCTGTACTGTTAACTTCTTCAAAAGGTAAGGATTGGGACTACTCCTGCAGCATCCACTCATTTGTCTATTTGCCCTGGGGTAATCACGCACTTTTTTTCTAGGGAGGAGGAAAGGGAAAAGGCAACTAGATGCCAAGCTCCATCGCTGCCCTGATGTTAACCCCATTCCCAAGTGACATCACCAGTGCCCTGAAGCTTTTTCTGACAGCTGGCAGTAAAAATAATATATATGCCTGGTCAACTGGGCAGAGACTGTCTGACTCAGAGCCAGGCAAACAAAGGGCAATTCTACCATGAGGCCCCATTCCCTGTCATTAATTGACCAGTTTCAAGAGCAATGCTGGCATCTCCCATTTGCCTAAACAATAGTTGGGGTTTTGTTGGGGGTTTTCTTTGGGGAAGGATGATGTAACAACAACTGAGTTGAAATATCTTCTCCAGTTTGGGGTTTTTTTTTTCTCAAGAAGAGAAAAATACACTGAAATAAACCATTTAAAAGAGAAATAGGAATGAATTTTCTAGACACCAGAATGACTGTATCTTGAACTTCAACTTCATTTACTATGTGTTACCTTAGTGTCCTGCAGTAGCTAATTTATTTTGTATGTAGTAGGTGCCCAATAAATATTTGTTGAATGAATAAAAAAATATCTGATTGAAATGAGAATCATAGATTAGATAACTTTAGAAATGGATGGGAATGTAGAGGTCATGTAGACCAATTTCTTTATTATACAGATGAGGAAACTGAAGATCATGGAGGTTAAGTGACTTGCCCAAGGCCACACATCAATGTAACAGCAGAGCGTAAACTAGAACCTAAGTTTCTTGCTTCCTAGCCCAGTGCTCTTTATAGGTAGAGACTGGTCTATTCATTTTGGATCAGTATAGGAGAAGGCCTTGCAAAGATGAACTTTAACAGGCAATTATTTTCACAACATGTAAGCCTTTTTTTTTTTCAATTTATCTATGTAAGAGTTAAAAATAACTTTCTCACAGTTTGGAAGAGATCATGTGGCCACTAAATTCAGATCCATAATGGAATGCCCACTTGTTGCCCGTTCAGGAGAATTTATTATGCCAACAATCCTTTGTGTTAGGTACAATTAGCATCTGAAGTTTTCCAGCCCTCCCTGTTCAGGCTGCCAACATTGGCAATATCTCTTCCACATAGCTGATCTCTGTTCTGGTATGAAATAAACTCTCAGCTCATTTCAATCAGCCCCTCTCAGAAGAGTCATCACCCAGAGTTAGAGACAATTCCTGGAACCCCTATTTGAGATGAAGCTTAGGTTTCAAAAATAAATGTTTATGTAAAACTCAAAGATTTTATTTTCATTCCCCTAAAATATTTTCTATCAGGAAATATTTGGCTTGGGTATGGTATGACCTTAGTTAGCTTACCTAATAATAATATCCTGCTGGGAGACAACAGGCCTTTCCAAGAGTTCATATCACTTAATACATTCTCTTCAGCAGTAGACTACTCAAGGCCAATTTCTTTTTAAAAATTCACAGATCAGTGACTTTCAGAGAAGCTTTGCCTTCCAATCAAATGCTAAACAAGATAAAAATAGAAAAAAGATGATACCCATAAATTGCATTTATCAAGACTTTTCAATAATGAAAACTAAAATATTTCATTCATAGAATTTGTTGCAAACAAGTATGTTATTGGGGTTTCCCCCCATTGTTTTTCTACTATAACAAGCTATCAGGAATTTATATTTATAGACTGGTGAAGCTGCAAGAGACCTTGGGTATCTAGTCCAAGGATTCTAAGCCCAAGATCCATAAACATTGGTTTTTGAAAGTTTGATAACTATATGTCAATATAATTGGTTTCCTTTGTAATACATAGGTATTTTCTTTTATGCATTTAAAATGGTTTTCTAAGAAGGAGGGCATGGATTCTATCAAACTACCTAAGGGGTCCATTACACCAAAAAAGATTAAGTACCTCTGAGCTAATTCAACCCCCTCATTTTATACAAAGAAAATGGAGCCCAAGAGAAGTGAAATGATTTCTGCCAGGTAACATGGTTAATTATTAGCAGTGCTAAGACTGGAACCCAGATCTCCTGACTCCTAATCTAATGTGCTGCCCATTATATATCTCTCAATTTTTTTCCTATGGGGTTCTGATCCTTCTGACAAATTTCAGAGGGCACTAAGAGTATTTCCCTTGCATAGATGCTGAAAGGAAAGAGCCTGCTCCCAGCCAGAGTCCACACCTCTTGGGTAGTTAATCTTGTGATTGCCACGGCTAGCCACACACCTGAAACACACAGATAGCTATGGCCATGAACATTGAGTACATAACCGATTCACAAACATTCGTACAGCAGGCAGGGAAGCCTGAAGTGGCGCATTTCTCTCTTCAATGGCAGATTCCTTGGGAGTGAGGAAATGCAGAGTCACAAGACCAGGCAGGATTGTACCCTGTCCTGTACTGCTAGATTAGAGTAAATGATGACAAGAAAGGAATTTGTAGGGATTTGTAGATAATGACAATGTTGTCAGGCAGTTGTTGGTGCAAATCAACACCGATCTAGGGACTGGAAGAAATCAGTCTGATTCTTCAAAAAGAAAAAAATAAGACAGGTTGAACAGGCTGGAGATAATTTTTTAAAATGTACTGTTACAGTGTAAATATTTAAAATACAAATAAAATTTTCTTAATACAAAATGTTCCACTGTACAAAATCAAATCTTACGTATGTAGCAGGGTTAGAATGATTTGATTCTAAAGCTTAACAGTCTTTATGCAAAATCATTTATTATTTTCACCATTCTTCCCACCAAAAGTACTTCAAAATTACTTTGAAAAGCAAAAAATTGCTCATTATTCTTAAAAATCAAGGCCCTTCAAAAAGACTAGCCACTAATATTATTTCTTAGCATGTGAAAGTTTCATGGCATGGAATAGTGTGTGATCTTAAATTTTCATAAACCATCTTACAGAGCTTCAACCTACCAATCATTTTAAAAACTTCACAAAAAGCAATCATTAATTCAAATTCTCACCAGCTAGAATACCATTGGCAATATTGTCAAGAAGACAGTAGATGGTTTTGGTCTAACCGTGGATTGGTTAAAAAAAAAATGTTATGGGCTATTATATGTCCAACACCTGGCATACAAAGAAAGTGCCTTACAAAGAAAGCCTTACAAAGAAAGCATTTAATAGTAATTCCCTGAAATGAATTGAATTGAATTGAAGCAAGACTAGATTGGGTCTGGGAACAACAGAAGAAGCTCACTGCTCATCATATACTTATTTGTCACTATCAGGCTCTGTTCAGACTTGAAAAACAACTGCAGAGTATTTACTGTATTTTCTAGGATTTGATTCAGCCTATTTTTAAGTCTCTGGGGTAATAAATCTGCCATTATTTCCACATGAGATTATCCCATAAATAAAATTTAGCTCAACATTTTTCTTCACATTCAGCCCAAAATTTGAGTTAGATGCTCCATATACTTTAATCAAACTTGCTAATAAGCTTGGCAAACATACTTCATTTTTCAAGGAGCTGACCTCGTTCAGAAGGCAAATTGTGCAGGTTGGTACCAACCTTGCTAAAATACTAGCAGCCACTGAGGTAGCTACAGCTGTCATTCTGGCCTCAAGAATGAGAGAGGATAAGAATTAATTTCCCTCAGTGAATACCGTTTTGGGTTAAGAGACATTTTTTTAATTGTGAAAAACAAGAAGATTGTGAAAAACAATTCCTAATAGCAGAAAAATGAATCATAAACTTGAATTTAGCCACCATCGTACCAATCATACCAAATAAGGCAAGACTTTCATTGTTTTAAAAACCCAGACAAAACTTTGAAACTGACTAATTTGGGAGTAAATTTAAATCTTGCCATTTTTAAAGCAGTATTTGAAAAGAATTATCCTGGAAGATGTAACTTACTAAAGAATAACCAAAATCTTGTTATGTGAATTCCCCTGCATCTCCAAAGGCCTAAAGAATTTTCCTAAACCTGGTAGGACCTTATAGAACAGAGAAATATGGTGCATAATTGAGCCATAACTAGCCATCCTGGTTTCCTGAGCAAATAATAAGAAAGGTGCTTGCAAAACAACTTTTTTTTTGAGACAGTTGAAGTGGGAGAGGAGAGAATTCAGACCTTTGGCCCTGGGAAGGAAAACACACCAAGACACTGCTGTAGTAGGGGGGGAGATTAAACAGAGACTCCTAGGACACAGGGTAGGCCTATGCGTAGAGACCTTGGTAGACGCCAATGGGGCTACTAGATAGAGCCTCACCTGGGGAAGTGAGCAGAGCAGGCGAAGGCCAGCACAGGCTCTCACTGGGATGCAAGTATGAAGAATCATGCCATCTGGAAACTTCCTATTCTTACTCACTAGATATTAAACTTAGTTGTTTCTACAGACTGAAGGAATAAAAAATGCTATCAGTATCTTATAAATTTTGGTACCCTGGGATAAAGCCTTAGTCATCCCAGACTAGTTACAGGATTGGGTAGATAATACAAAATGTAGGGAAAATTTTAAAAAGACTGATTAATTTGGCATTGGAATGTGGTCTTATATTTAGATTTAACCATGTTATTTAGTCATGACCCCTTTTTGAGTTTTTTCTTGGCAAAGTTACTGGATTGGTTTGCCATTTTCTTCTCCAGTGGATTAAGGCAGAGATTAAGTGATTTACTCAGAGTTACACAGCTAGGAAGTATCTAAAGCCACATTTGATCTCAGGTCTTCCCAAATCCAGCCCCAGGGCTCTATTCACTGAGCCACCTAGCTGCCTCTAACTTAACTAACTTGGTTAAATTATTTAACCTAGCTGTCTTTATAATTTAACTATAGTCCTACTCAATAGCCTAGAAATTCACAATGATATCTAGCTTCCTGAAGTAAGAAGACCTCATACTTTTATTTCAACTCTAAGACCATGTATTGAAGAGATACATAATAAATGACTGTTGAATGAATAAGTGACAAATGAAGAGAGGGAAAAATAATCTCTATAGAGAAGTTACTTTAACAGAAATGATAATGTCACAATGAAGTTGAAGACCACATTTGTTCTAGAAAAACCACAATTAAGAAAATCAGAAGCTGATTTACTGCCATTCAGTCATATGAACAAGAGACACTATGGAGACATAATCCCTCCTGTTTCCATAGACCACCCTGGAGACTGAAAAATGTTCTGAACTAAGAAGTATCTGAGCTAATTTATTTATAATTGGGCTTTCAGACTGAGGCTTCATGTTCCAAGTTGCTAGGAGAACCACATTGAATGAATCAGTTATAAACCTTGGGAAAAGATGGGGTGTCTCAAGCAAGTGAACAGGCCCTCCCTTATCTACGGGACTTGGAAATGGCTCTGCAGAACTAATATGCTCAAGGCTAGTGATAACAATCCAAAAAAAACTAAGATAATTAAAATTTCGAAACTCTGGGTGTCCAAAGTAATGGTCTTATGAAACTGGATTCAGTTCTTGAATGTCCACACAACTCTCCTCATATTCATTAAGCCTCAATAAATATTTTTCAAACACCTTCTGCATGCAGAACACTCTGCCAGGTATTAAGGAAGATACAAAAATGTGTTCTCATACTCTTCCCATTCTACTTAAAATGTCTTCATTAGAATGCATGTGAAATGTATTGGGTTTTTTTGTTTTTGTTTTTACTGCCAAAGCAGTTCTACTAGCTTAAAAAAACTTTTTTTTTAAGCTGGTAGGTCATTCACTGTATACACTCTCATCAAATAATAGCTATGTCAGCATGTAAACAGGATGTAAATGCTAATTTTATCCCTTTAAGGAAAAAGAAATTGCTATTTTCCTGCACTCTAGCTATGATAAACTTTCAGAAACCATACAAGATTAAACAAAATTCAACTCCCAATACTAGTTTCCATGATGGAAAAATATTTATCCTCCCTTTTAAATATGATATGAAAGAATAAATTAGAAGCACTTAACCAGGCAGAAAGCAAACTAAATTAGCTTAGATGACTTCATTCATTCAACATTTCTTCAACAAATATTTATTAAGTGCCTTATTGTGTACAAAGCATGGTGCTAGAACTTGAAGCAAATAGAAAGTTTAGATAAATCACAGATCTTGCACTCATGATGGTTACATTGGGAATAAGATACAAACGCAGATATCTCTGATACACAAAGTCATGATATGTGCATTAGAGAGGTGTAAAATCAAGTGCTCCATCAGTTTTGAGAGGGAAAGTTCCTGATTGGGTGATGGAGGGAGGAAGGTTGGGAAAGGTTTATGAACAAGATGGTATGTGAATTGGGTTTCAAACCATGAATAGCAATTCAACAAATGAATGGAAGCAATAACAATATTTACAGAGAGGGATAGGGAGGACATTCAAAGCACAGGGTACAGTAAATGCAAAGACTAAAGGACCTTAAAGTGAATAGCTTGATTGATTGGGAAATAGAGAGCAGAATAGGTATTTTAGGGCCAATAGGGCTCAATAGGGATTTTAAGGGCCTACTATGTACCATATACTATGCTATGCATTGAGGATGCAAACTCAAAGATGAAACTATTTCAATAGATATAATATGAATTTTCATTTTATATTTATATTACATATTTTATATATGTACTTGTCTCTCCCATTAGAATGTAAGCTCCCTGGGATTAGGAATGGTTTCATTTTTTTGTATTGTATCCCCAGTATCTAACACAGTGTCTAATATATAAATGCCTACTGGTTAATTGATTGATTGATTGGTTTGGTGGTGTTAGTAAGAGTAGAGAGAAAGAGATGAATGAGGAAAGTATTGCAAAGGTACAAACTAAAAGACTTAGTAATGGCTAGATATGAGAAAAGAAGGCAAAAGAAGAGTTAGAAATTAACCCAAGGCTGTGAACACGGCAGGGTAGTTGAATGGGAGTACCACTTTCAGAAATAATGACATCAAAAGGAGAATCAAGTTCAAGGGTAAATAGAATAACCATAGTTTGAGAAACATGTTTGAGGTCCTACTGTGACATCCAGGAGATATGGATGGCCTAGGGCCTCTTGATATTCCTTGGGCCACTCGACTTGCAGGAATTCTAGACTTAGTATTCTTATGGATTTACTTTTTTTCCTCTGACTTTCTCTTTCTTTCCTCTGCTATATCCCTCTCTCCCCTGACTTCTTCTGCCTTCACTATTCATGCTCTGAGTGAGGATTTTCCATATTCTTTGTGTAACACTTATACAATGTAACTCTGGAATCATAGTGTAGGAGTATTTTGGTGATTACAATTATCTCCATATTTCTCAATCCCTCATAAGCAGGTGGCACAATGGATAGAGCAACTGCACCTGGATTCAGGAATCCCTAAGTTCAAATGCAGCCAAATTTACTAGTTCTGTGACCCTGGGCAAGTCACTTAACCTCTATCTATCTCAGTTTCTTCATCTGTAAAATAGGGACTATAAAAGCACCTACCCTTCAGGATGGTTAGGATAAAATGAGATAATGTTGGCAAAGCACTTTGTTAATCTTAAAGTCTACAAAGTGCTATACAAAGGCTTATTATTATTAATCCTTCATCCTAGAACATACTGGGAACTGCTAAAGTCAAGTTCAGATCTACTCTACTCTGTGTCTACCCTATTAATAAATGAGACAAAAAATCATGACTCCCAAGGTCACCTTCAGACAGGATATGCAAATCAAATAGCAAAGAATTTAATCAGGAGAGAATTTCAAAGCAAGTAACAGGGAAAATTCAATCAACATTCACAGAGTCCTACTCCTCCACACACAAATGAACTCAATGTTTTACAAATGTACAGGCCAGCAGGATTGGCTTTTAGTGCAGGCTGCTTCATGCCGAAGCTAGAAAATATCTCCTGTCTAGATCCTCACAACTCTACCTCTCTCTCTATTTGGGTCAGTCAGCATGTGGTTCTGCAGTCATTTAACTCAGCTAGCTGTAAGAGGTCATCAAGATACTGCAAAGACTCTTAGATTTAGGGTCACTAAGGAAATCCCCTCATTTGCTTGCAACCCCAGTTTATCACTCATCACTCTCTCTCACTTTAACTTCTGGGTACTATCCTCTTTGCTTTTTAAATAGTTCACCTTTCAGAAAACTCTCCAAACAATCAAAAGGGTTTTTTTTTTCCCCTTTGTGGCACAGTCACTGTGCTCCCAGATACACAGACTCATAGGAAATGGAGTTGTGGGAATTTCCCTCAGTGAATAATACTCATAGGATTCCAGCATTATAGTAAATGAATTCTTCGGGTATTCTCCTCCCTGCCAAGCCTACTACATATGATTCTGACTTCAATATTTGGATTTGTCTTATTTTGAAAGAACATGAATCTAAATCCATGAAAATTGAACTAATATTTTTAGAGAAAGACAGTGTACAGAATCATAAGACGTAGAGCTGAAAAAGGTCATGAAGATCAACTTCTCCAATTTTACAAATAAGGAAGCTGAGGCCTAGAGAAATTAAATGACTTGCCCAAGGTCATTTAAGTACTAAATAGCAGAGCCAGCCTAATTCAAAATCCTGTATTCTTTCCATAACACCATGCTTCTTTGCTTTTAATTTCATATTGTTTTTCTGCTGATTGGAAGAGAGAGGCTGTCTAAACATGTTAGAGAATATTAAAGTGTTCTAACATGCAGACAATCATTTAAAATTGTTAATCAATGATTTGTTTGAATTTAAATATGATTATTTATAGAACTCTCAACTATGCTATACTTACATACTAGTACAAAGCCTTTTTTTGTCCAAGAGAGTTAAAATCTAATTTCTAGATTTTGATACATCAAATATATTCCTACAATATTGTCCTAGTGAGGTTGACATTTTGAAACAGAGTGTAAGACTTAACTTCTATTCCTATTGAAATAGGAATAAAAGATAATGAATATCCCTATTCAGTTTCATCTAATTAGATTCAGTTCAATGTTCTAGCCTGCAAAGATGTTTTAATATTCTGATATTATCCAATGTGTTAGCTATCTTTCCCAGCTTTATATCATCAAAAAATTGATGATCCTGCAATTTATGCCTTGATCCACATCCTTAATAAGACCATTAAACACTGGACAGCATGGGGCAAAGGGCATCTCTCTGGAGTATTCCCCAAGAGACATCCTTCTTAATTGACATTGAACCATTCAATAGGTTTGGCCATTCAATTAGTTCTGAATCCCAAACTGTACTATCATACATTCTTTTATCTTTCCTGTTTTCCACAGCTATAACAAGAGAGCTTTTATTAAATACATTCCCTTGATCTACCAGTTTAGTACCCTGTCAAAAAAGGAAGTAAGGTAGCCTTTCATGACCTAGTTTATATGAACCATTCTGGCTCTTTGTGATTACCAATCCCTTTTTTAAATGTTCTGTAATGTTTCCTTTCATAATATATTTTAGGATTTTGATAAAAGTTTAAGTCAAGCTTACTAACTTTCCATTTACTTCCTTAAAAAAAAAAAAAAAACACAACCTGAGAAATCTTTACCCTTCTCCAATCCTGAAATATATTTCTCTTTTGCCAGGATCCTTCACAGATTACTAATAGTGGCTCTGAAATCACATCTTCCATTTTATTTTTTCTTTTCTGTACCTACTGTAGTTCATCTGGGCCTGGTGACTTGAACTTTTCAAGGGCTGTTCAGTGCTGTCTTACTATTTCTCTATTTATTTTGAGTAGTAACTTTTAATTAGCTGTTTTTATTCCTTCCTTTCCAGTTCCAAGATTATTCTCCCTCAATTAGAAAAGCAAGATATAGGGGGCAGCTAGGTGGAGCAGTAGATAGAGCTCCAGCCTTGGAGTCAGGAGGACCTGAGTTCAAATCCAGCCTCAGAAACTTGACACTAGCTGTGTGACCCTGGGCAAGTCACTTAACCCTGATTGCCTCATCAAAAAGAAAAAAGAACAGAAAAGCAAGATAGATAAATACATACACATATGCATACATATGAATTAAGCATACATATGAATTAAGCATACATATGTCATCTCTTTATTATTGGTTATCATTGTCCCATCCAGCCCAGAGATCCTAGAAGTAGCTGAAGCAGAGGAGAGAATGTGTTAACATCTTAACTTGTGTTACAAGGATTCAGGTACATTAATTTGCCTAATACATCCTTTTGATATCAAAAAGGCAATACGTATAGTAAAAAGAGTACTGTACATGAAGTCCCATGATTCCTGGCTGAATCCAACTGTCTGACCATGAGCCAATCATTTAGTTTCGTTGGTCCTCAGTTTCCTTCTATATAAAATACATAAAGAGAAAAAAAAATATTTGTACTACCAGTCTCACAGAGTTGTTGTGAATAAAGTATTTCATAAACCTCAAAGTGCTAAAGGAGGAGGAGGTTATCATGGTGGCAGGATTAGTAAACATAACCAGTGTTTCAATTTTCACAGGCCCCTTACTTGCCACATGTGTGCATGTTGTATAAAATTATTATTACTATTTTTAATCTACATTAATATAATCACCATTTGTTCAGTAATTCTCTAACCACTGGACATTTAGGTTATTTGCAGATTTTTGCTATTATCTATAATGCTATAAATAACATATTTTAATAAAGTTTTTTTAAAAAAATCTTTAGGGTTTAAATAGTGGGATTATTGGCTTAATAACCATCATTACAACTCATCATGAATCACCAAATTGATATCCAACAAGATTGAACCACTTTGCAATGACACCAGCTTTGATATTCTTGTTTCTTTTCTTTTCTTTTTATTTAAAGTTTTGCTTTCCAAATTCTATCTCTTCTTCTCTTCTCTCCGCCCTCCCTGAGATGGTAAGAAATCAGATATAGGTCATACACATGCAATTACGTAAAGCATTTCCATATTAGTCATTTTGTACAAGAAGACTTGAATAAAAGAAAAAAATGAAAGAAAGTGAAAAATAGCATGCTTCAGTCTGTATTCAAACAGTATCAGTTCTTTCTCTGGGAGTGGATAGTATGCTTCATCATTAGTCCTTTGGGATTATCTTGGATCATTGTATTGCTGAAAATAGCTAAGTTATTTACAGCTCTTCATTGGACAGTATTGCTATTACTGTGTATAACATTCTCCTGGTTCTGTTCACTTCACTATGCATCAGCTTATGTCTTTCCAGGTTTTTTTCTGAAATCATCCTGTTTGTCATTCTTTATAGCACAATAGTATTTTATAATATGTACCACAGCTTGTTTAGCCATTCCCCAATTGATGGGCATCCCTTCGATTGCCAATATTTTTATACAATTAGGTCCTTTTCCCTTTTTTTGATGTCTTTGAAACATAAATGTGGCAATGGTATTGCTGGATCAAAGGATATGCACAGTTTTATAGCCCTTTGGGCATAGTTCCAAATTGTTCTCCAGAATGGTTGGATCAGTTCACAACTTTACCAACAGAGCATTAGTTTTCCCACATCCCCTCCAACATCCAATATATTCCATTTCTGTCATATTAGCCTATCTGATAGGTGTGAGGTATAACCTCAGAACAGTTTTAATTTGCATTTCTCTAATCAATAGTGATTTAGAGAATTTTTTTCATATGATAATAGATAATTTTGATTTCTTTATCTGAAAAGTGCCTGATCATATTCTTTGACCATTTATCAATTGGGGAATGACTTGTATTTTTATAAATTTGACTCGGTTCTCTATATAATTTAGAAATGAGGCCTTTATCAGAGATACTTGTTGCAAATTTTCCCTCCAGTTTTCTGCTTTCCCTACAATTTTGCTTGCATTGGTTTTGTTTGTGCAAAAACTTTTAAAGTTTATATAATCAAAATTATCTATTTTAGATTTTGTAATGCTCTCTACATCTTCTTTGGTCCTAGATTCTTCCTTTATCCATAAATCTGATGGTATCCTTTATGTCAAATCATGTGTCCTTTTTGGCCTTATCTTTGTATACAGTGTGAGATGTTGGTCTATACCTAGTTTCTGCCATGCTGTTTTCCAGTTTTCCCAGCAGTTTTTGTCAAATAATGAGTTTCTGTTCCAAAAACTGGGGTCTTTGGGTTTATCATATATATCATATCATATCATATACATATAGCATACGGTCATTTACTATAATGTAATTTTACATAATCTCATCCACTGATCCACCATTTTATTTTTTATTCAGTACCAGATTTTTTTTGATAATTACTGCTTTATAATACACTTTGAGTTCTGGTACAGCTAGACCACCTTGTTTCATATTTTTTTTTCCATTGGTTCCCTTGATATCCTTGAGCTTTTGTTCTTTCAGATGAATTTTGGTATTATTTTTTCTAGCTCTATAAAATAATTTTTGATAGTTTGATTAGTATGGCATTGAGTAAATTAATTTAGGTAGAATTGTCATTTTTATTATATTGGCTCAGCCTACCCATGAGAAAATGATATTTTTCCAACTGTCTAGATCTGACTTTATTTGTGTGAAAAATGTTTTGTAGTTATGTTTATATAGTTCCTAGGTTTATCTTGGCAGGTAGACTCCCAAGTAATTTATATTGTCTACACTTATTTTAAATGGAATTTCTCTATCTCTTGTTACTGGACTTTGTTGGTAATATAGAGAAATGGTGATGATTTGTGTGATTTTATTTTGTATCCTGCAATTTTGCTAAAGTTGTTAATAATTTCAAGTAGTTTTTAGTTGATTCTCTAGGATTTTCTAAGTATAATATCATATCATCTGTAAAGAGTGATAGTTTTGTTTTCTCGTTGTCTGTTCTAATTCCTTTAATTTCTTTTTCTTATTGCTATAGTTAGCATTTCTAGTACACTAAATATTAAATAACAGAGGTGATAATGGGCATCTTTGCTTCATCCTTGATTGTATTAGGAAGGATTCTAGCTAGATAAATATTACTTATCATTTTAAGGTAAGCTACATTTATTCCTATGGTCTCTTTAATAGGAATGGGTGTTATATTTTGTCAAAGGCTTTTTCTGCATCTATTGGAATAATCACGTAATTTCTGTTGGTTTTGTTATTGATATGGTCAATTATACTTATAGTTTTCCTAATATTTAACCAGCCCTGCATTCCTGGTATAAATCCTATCTGGTCCTAGTATATTATTCTCATGATAAATTGCTGCAATCTCTTTGCTAATGTTTTATTTAAAATTTTTGCATCAACATTCATTAAAGAAATTACTCTATAATTTTCTTTCTCTGTTTTGTCTCTCTGTCTAGGTATCAGCACCATATTTTGCTTTTTTGTATTTGGTCGTGAGGTTTTTAATGTCCTAATACATGGTCAGTTTTTTGTGTAGATGCCATGTACTGGTGAGAAAAAGGTATATTCCTTTCTATTCCCATTCAGTATCCTCCAGAGATCTATCATATCTAACTTTTCCAGAATTTTATTTCCCTCCTTAACTTCTTTCTTGTTTACTTTTTGGCTAGATTCATCTAATTCTGAGAGGTGAAAGTGGAGGTCCCCCAGCAGTATAGGTTTATTATCTATTTTTTTTTTTAAGGCAATTGGGGTTAAGTGACTTGCCCAGGGTCACACAGCTAGTAAGTGTCAAGTGTTTGGTCTGAGGCTGGATTTGAACTCAGGTCCTCCTGACTTCTATCCACTGGTCTATCCACTGTGCCACCTAGCTGCCCCCTATTATCTATTTCTTCCTGTAACTCATTCAACTTCTTCAAAAATTTAGATACTATACCATTTGGTGCATATATGTTTAGTATTAATATGACTTCATTGTCTATGGTACCTTTCAGCAAGATATTGTTTCCTTCCTTATTTCTTTTTATTAGATCTATTTTTATGCTTTTGCTTTGTCTGAGAAAATGATTGCTACCTCTGCCTTCTTTGTTTCAGCTGAAGCACAATAAATTCTGCGCTGGCCCTTACCTTTACCCGGTGTGTATCTCTCTGCTACACATGTGTTTCTTGTAAAACACATATTGTAAGATTCTGGTTTTTAATCCATTCTGCTATCCACTTCTATTTTATGGGTAAGTTCATCCCATTCATGTTTATAGTTATGATAACTGTGTATTTCTCTCCATGCTATTTTTCCCTTGTTTATCTCTCGCTCTCTCTTACCCCCTACACTTTCCTTCCTCACAAGTGTTTTACTTCTGATCACCACCTTCCCCAATATACCCTCCCTTTTATCAGTCACTCCTCCCCTTTCTATTATCTCCATCCTTTTTACTTCCTTACGGGGTAAGATAGATTTCTATATCCAAGTGAGTGTGTATGTTATTCTTTCTTGAGACAATTTTGATGAGAGTAAGGTTTAAGCTTTGCCCACCCATCCCCATTTTTTCCTCCATTATAATAGCTCTTTCATTCCTCTTTTATGTGAGATAATTCACTCCATTCAATCTCCCCCCTCCTTCTTGCAGTACCATTTTCTTTTTCACCCTTTTATTTTTTTAGGGGGTATCATCCCATCAAAATCACCTTATATCCACACCCTCTGTCTACATATACTCCTTCTAATTTCTCATATAGTAACAAAGTTCTTAAGAGTTACAAATATTATCTTGCCATACAGATATATAAACAGTTTAACCTTATTGATTTTCTCATGTTTTCCCTTTCTTATTTCTTTTTTTGCCTTTTTATGTTTCCCTTGAGTCTTGTATTTGGATGTCAAATTTTTTTTATTCAGCTCTGGTCTTTTTTTATTAGGAATGCTTAAAAGTCCTCTATTTTGTTAAATGTCTATTTTTTTCTGAAAGATTATAATCAGTTTTGCTGGGTAGGTGATTCTTGGTTGTAATCCTAACTCCTTTGCCTTACTGAATATTATATTCTAAGCCCTCTGATTCTTTAATGTGGGAGCTGCCAGATCCTGTGTTATCTTAACTGTAGCTCCACAATATTTGAATTGTTTCTTTTCAGCTGCTTGCAGTACTATCTCCTTGATCTATGAGCTCTTGAATTTGGTTATGGTGTTCCTGGGAGTTTTCATTTTTTTTAAGGCAGTGATCTGTGGATTCTTTCTCTTTCTATTTTGCCCTCTGGTTCTAATATATCAGGCCAGTTTTCTTTGAT
Source organism: Vombatus ursinus (assembly GCF_900497805.2). Lineage (NCBI taxonomy): Eukaryota > Metazoa > Chordata > Mammalia > Diprotodontia > Vombatidae > Vombatus > Vombatus ursinus. The sequence goes on from NW_020940355.1 coordinate 32,266,152, forward strand.
AATTTGTTGAAAGATTTTGTCCAGGCTTCTTTGATTATGGCTTTCAAGTAGTCCAATAATTCTCATATTGTCTCTCTTGGACCTGTTTTCCAGATCAATTGTTTTTCTAATGAGAAATTCCACATTTTCTTCTATTTTTTTTTACTTTTTTATTTTGTTTTATTGTATCTTGATGTGTCATAAAGTCATTAACTTCTATTTGTTCAATTTTAATTTTTAAGGAATTATTTTCTTCAGTGAGCTTTTATACTCCCTTATCTACTTGGCCAATTCTATTTTTTTAGGGAGTTATTTTCCTCAGTAAATTTTTGTATATCTTTTCCCATGCTATTGAATCTTTTTTTCATGATTCCCTTCCATTACTCTCATTTCTTTTCTCAATTTTTCTTCTACTTCTCTAATTTGCTTTTTAAAATCTTTGTTAATTTCTTCCAGGAATTCTTTTTGGTTCTGAAACCAAATTACATTTTTCTTCGAGGCTTCACATGTAGCCATTTTGACACTATTGTCCTTCTCTATCTTGATCCTCCCTGTCATCATAGCAACTTTCTATAGTCAAATTCTTTTTTTTTTTTTTGCTCATTTTTCTGCCTTTTTTGGGACTTAGTGTTTTATGTGAGAGTTGGGCTCTGGTCCGACACTGTCCCAAGCTTTTTTGTGCTGAGACTCAGGTCTTATTGCTCATTTTCACTGGGCTTCAGGGTTTAGCTGCTTGCTTTCACTGAGGGTATGCTACCCTTCTGGGTTGTACTGGGGCAGGGGTCACCTCCCCTGTTGGCTTCCTCTGGGTGTGGGCCTGCCTCAGTAGCAATGCCTTTCTGCTTGTAACAGAGTCTTTCTGGTGCTGGTCCTGGAGGAGGGATCTTGTTACTGGTCTGCCCCAGGGGTGGGGCCCTGCTGCTGGGTTGCTATGGAAACAGGGTCTCTCTGATGGCAGGTCCCAGAGCAGGGTCTTGCTGTTTTCCAGCTCTAAGGTGGCACTTTGCTACTGTGCAGCAGTGGGGTCAAGGTTTTGCAGGTGGCTTGTGCTGGGAGTGGGGTTGCTGGGGTGGGGCCTTACTGAGCTGCACAAATTGCTTACCTGCCTAGGGGGCTGCTGGTTTGCAGGAGTGTGGGGCCTCACTGGTGTGTTGCCCCAGGCTTGGAGCCTTGCTACAACCCCCAGCTATGAGGCTGTCTACTGCTGCTGCTGCTCTGGGACCCCACTCCCCTCCCACCCCAGTGAGACAGAACTTTCCTGCTGGGCTAGTAAGCTGTTTCCCTGCTTCTAGATCAATTCCAAGGTTGTTTTCTAGTTGCTTGGAGGGGAATTAGGGAGGACTTCAAAGTGTTCCTTCCTCACTCTGCCATCTTGGCACCAGAAGTCCTGTTTCTTTTGTTGACAAAAAGTATCTAACATGGCTGCATGTCAATTGTTTTGGCATGTTGCCTCATTGTTGAGAGGTTTTCTTTGGTGAATCATCTTTTGTTTCTATGATTTATTTGACCCACATATCTTTTTTAGGATTATAGTATATAGTCTCCATTTCTTTGAATACTTTCTTCAAATGTCCTTTATTTACTATAATTTTATTGATATGGTTTTTAAAAAGATGCTTGACATTTCTGCACATATTAGTTATTATGCCCTTGCATCTAGTCAATTTTTGTATGATGCCTTGTAAACCTGAGAAATATTTATGTTCTTTTTAATTCTCATTCATTAATTACCAGAGATCTATAATAGCCTATTTTTCTAAAATTCTATTCACCATCTTAACTTCTTTCTTTGTTTATCTTTCTGTTAGATATATCTAGGTATGAAAGGGGCACATTGATGGACTTAACTACTACAGTTTTATTGACTTTTTCCTTATACTTTAATTAGCTTTTCCTTTAAGTGTTTATTACTATGGCATATACATTAAGTATTGGTAGTATATCATAAACTTTGGTCCCCTTTAGTATAATGTAATTTCCCTTATTATCTCTTTAGGATTTACTTATTAAGGCTCTGTTTAGGCCTGTGTCTTTTGCTTGTGCTTCCAGAATCAATTCCTATTTTTATTATATTACGGGTTATAAAGGATATGTTTGATATTTCTGTTTATTTACATTTATTTGAGATTTTTCTGTACTCTAATATTTAGCCCATTTTATATATGTGCTTTGACATAATGAGATAAACATAATGAGATAAAAAAGATAAATGAGATAAAAAAGCATACAAGACAATAATGATTTAAACAGAAATTTAAAGAAACAGAAGGGACAGTGAAGAAGCAGAACTGAAGTACCATGAAAATATGTATATTCTTTAGTTGCCCCATTCAGAAGACCTCATTAATCTTTTGTATCTTGATTCTCTCTTTGTTTTCTATTGCTGTTTTTTTAAACTGTAGAGGCCAGTCTTTCTCTTTCTTTGTTAAAAAAAAAAATCTCTAAAAATGGGGTGATTTGTTTCATTACTTATTTCCTTGGTATTTGTGCCTATTTACCTTTCTTGTATTTCTAGTGTTTGGCATGTTTGTTGACTGTAAATCTTTCTACATTAAAAACATTGAAACATTTGTAGGGATGATATTTTAGGTTGCAGTTTAAACTTCTTTGATTGTCAGAAAATACTATTCCATTTCCTTCTGCAATTTCTAGTAGATGCAGAATAGTAGCCTTGTGTTTCCTTTTTTTCCTTTATATTTAAAGGTCTTTCTGCCTTCTGGTTGCAGAATTTGTTGCTTGTTATTAGAATTACAAAATTTAACCACTATGTGTCTTGGTATCATAGTCAGGGTGCTGGGGAGACAGGGGTCCAAATCTTGTCTCTGTGACTTACTAGCTATGTTCATGGGCAAATCATGTAACTTATCTGAACCTTGTTTTCCTCACCTGCAAAATGAGGGGATTAGATTCAATGGCTTCTAAGGTTCCTTCCAGCTCTACGGCTATTCTCCTCTGAATATGAAACATAGAGTTTGTCTATTTGTTTTTTTTTTCCTCAAAGTGCTCTGGGTAGTCTTTCAATTGGTGTTTTTTCTTATATTCAAAAGTTCTAGGTAGTTTTCTTGAATTATGTACAGCAGTGGTGTCAAACTCAGATAGAAATGATCCCTGCAGGCAGCATATTGACTTCGAAAATGACAAATTAGCATTTTGGTATTTCAAGTCTGCTGTTCCCTCTTGCTTCTTCAGAGAAACTATCCCTTATGGATTTGGTTTTTTGCTAATCTAATAACTGAATTTTATTACCACATTGATATCAATAACTTGACATATAGTCAGTTCCAATTTCTTTTCTTATTGATTTTGTTTTTTTTTTCTTTTGAGCCATGTTGGAATGTCTTGTAGTTTCATGTTCCATTGGAATCCCATAGGACTCTGTTTTGTCACACATTGGTTCACTTTCCTTTATCTTATAATATTTCCCTATTATTTATCCTTCTTTCTGGCTTTAGGATCCTCTCTGTTGATTTATCTCCTTGTACTCTGCATGTTTACTGAATTATCTTCAGGTTGTTTTTTTTTTTCCTCATATGCTCCATATTCCCCAATCATTCACTTTCTGACTCCTTCCCCTTTGAAGCTGGATGCATCTCCCTTTCCCCTCACCAACACCCAGGCTGCAAAGTGCCTCAGTCTTCTCCCACATTGGAAGATATTCTATTCACCAACTTGGGTCCCTGCCCTAAGTAGCAGTTGGGGTGACAAGACTGGCTCCACTTGGATTTCATTCTTCTTTCTTTCAGGCCTAGTACAGTCACTAACCTACCCCAGTTCTTCCCTTGACTTTCCTCTTTTCCTTCTCTGACTAGAATGAATTAGTGTCCGTCTCTTTTTTCAGAGCTGCAAGAGGACAGATAGAGGGTGTTCTGGACAGTCTCTGCTGCCTTGAGGGTTCCTAGCCTGGGGGCCATCCTAGGCAGAAGGCAGTACATTCCCCATGCCCCTCCTCATGTGGCTAGGCAAAATCAATTTTGTAGGATGAAGAGTAGATGGGGTGAAGTGTCCTAAAAAAGTTTCTACAGCAAGAAGGGATCTCAATTTGGATCCTAGGCACAAGCCAAGGAGTTGATTTTGGCTGTACCTTGCAGAAGCTTTGTGGCTAGTAGAGGGAGGGTGCTGAGTGAGCATTTTAATGATTATCATCCTCTGGTGTTAATTCATAAGGATCCACCCTCTGCCATAATCCTTTACTCCTATCTCTGTCTCCTGGTGGCCTAATGTTGACATTGAGCTTATTCTGTCTGTCTTCTCTTTGCACAACACTCAACTCAGAATTGGTTCTGTTCCCCTGCTGTGGCTCTGACAGGCCCCCTATGGATGTTGGGCATAGATAGTGCTGATCTCAGACTTCTTAGAGGATCATCCTTCTTCTAGTTTGCAGCCTGCCTGTGAGCAGCATTAGCCCTGAGCAGAACTGTGGCTCTGACAGGAATCCTGACTTCAAGTCTCTTGGAGAGCTTCAGGCATTTAGGCACCCTTGAGCCCTGTCTCTTTGGACAATGACCCATGAAGGATAACTATCCCTGACTATGATTCCAACAGGGCATGGATGAGATCCTGACTTCAGGTGTTGCTGACTTGCCCATCTCTCTTAACAAACACTCCAGCAAAGATCTAAGCAAGAAGACCAAAAAAATCAGAAAAGGGAGGCAAAAAAGAGTATAAGTGACTTGTCAGTAAGTGTCTAGAGCCGTATTTAAATTCAGGACTTTTTGACTCCAGGTCCAAGGCTCTATCCAGTGTGCTACTAGCTACTTCTGAGGATGTCATGTATTCTGTCATTTAAAAAAAAAATGTCCTTGAAGTTATCATTAACAGATCACTTAAGCACAGAGGATTTATGTGCACATTTTGATCTGCTCCATTGGTTTGCTTTCAGAACACAGATACAGTTACTTGCATGGCCCATTTTTGCAGAACGAAGCCTTGCTGATGAAATAAAGTAGATCTAACACAAGGATCACAATGACATTTTTCTAGGGCTGGGAGCATCAGGGACACATTCAAGGTTACAAGTGCTGAAATCTTTAAATAGAATGTTGACCTCTGGCAATCTTTTTTACTTTTTCTTTGAAACTGAATTTGTTTTGGCCAAAATGGAATCAGATGTGAAGAGTTAAGCATTCATTATTAGACAAAGAAGCTCTGGAAATCTTTTAGATATGTTTGATTTGGGGAGAATGCAAACCAAAATTTTACCCTGCACAGTTGAGTCTTCTTCTTTTTCTTCTTCTTTTTAATAAAACAATTTTTTTATACTTTTAACTACCCCAAGCTTCTCTCTAATACAAAAACCATTGAAATTTTTCAAAGTATTTTATATACTGTGGAGGCAAAGGGGGGGGGGTCATATCCTCCCTTACCTGGTATAAGTAATTATCATTAAACTAACCTCCATTTTGGTGAAAATGAGCAATTAGGTTTTCCCTTATGTTTATGTTTTTTGTCCTTCCCCAGTCCCTGCATTATGTGAGTCATAAAGCAAAAGAAAGTTCTCTTATTCTGTTACTCTGAGGCCAATGCCAGATTAGTGAGACCCTATGCCACCAAGAAGGTCAATTGGAGACCCAGATTAATGGTTCTCCATTTTTCTGCATTCTATACCATATGTGTGTACACACATATACATATATACACACATATATGTGTATATATACATATGCACATATATGTGTGTATATTGTATAATTGTTTATATACATGTAGTAAATTGTGTTCAAAACTCATCTGGCTGTCAATCTCTCCCTGCCATAGTTCATAATAACAAAAAGCTTCTCTGACCTTCTCAAATTATATGTGAACACTAGTCCTTTTACCAATATAATAATTTTCATATTTGAGTCTCATAGCAAGCCTGGAAGGCAAGTCCTACAGCTATTATTATCCCCATTTAACAAATGAATAAAGTAAGTCAGAGAGGTTAAGTGATTGACCAACCATCCCTTGGCTAATTCATCTAAGGCAGTATCTGAATGCAAATCTTACTGATTTCAAGTATAAATCTCTATTCACTATGTAATGCTGCACCTCTGAGTCTGTTTTCTCATCATAAAACAAGAATAAAATAGCACAGAATCCTAAATCTTAATGGCTTACATAAGTGGATTATTATTGTGCTTATTGTTTTAAGTACATGATAGGCGAGACACATGGACAACTGTAGTGGCCTAAAAACTTAATATGACTAAGCAGTATAACATAGCACCAAAAACATGAATGTGCTCTTAGGGTACATTAGTAGAATCACAGTGTCCAGAATGAAGAGGGTCATGGTTCCCTCTGTGCTCTCAGCTCTGGTTAAAATACACCTAGAATGTTGTTTCCAGTTTTAGGTGCCACATTTTAGTAAGGGAATTGATAAAGTTCAGATTATGGTCCAGAGGAGGGTGACCAGGATAAGAGAAGGCTGGAGTCTATAATACCATATGAGGATTTGCTAAACTATGTTTAGGATGATAAAGAGAAGGCTGCATAATTCAATGAAAAGAGCACTGGCATTGCAATCAGCTCTCCCGTTTACTCTGTAATTCTGGACAAATCCCTTAACCTCTCTGGGCCCCAGTTCATTCATCTATAAAATCAAAATCAGACTAAATGATCTCTAAGTTCCCTTTTAGCTCTAAATATGATGAAGTTCAAGGGAAACATGAGCGTCATTTTCAAGCATTTGGAAGGTAATCATTTGGAAAAAAGATTAATCTTGTTTTATTTGCCCCAGAGCACAAACTAGGAACAATGGGTAGACATTCCAGAAAGGCAGATTTCAGCCTGATGAAAAGAAAAACTTCGTAATAATTAGAGCTGTCCAAACATGGAACAGGACGCCCTGAGACATCCTGACCTCCCTATCACTGAAGGTCTTCATAGGAGGGTGCCTTAGATGAACCTTTGATAGGGATGTTGTAGAGAGCATTGTTGCCCATGTGTGAGTTCAGGAGGTGATCTCTGAGGTCCCTTCCAACTGAGGTTCTGTGGTTCTTTGATTACACTGCAACTAAGGGCAAGAGAATCAAAACAAATTCAAACTGGTTGATACTAGCAACATGTGACTTTTTGATCAAGAAAAGATAGGAAATTGCATGATCTTGCATATATAGCAAAAGCTCCTTGTTAAAAATCTATGCACTGGCAAGAAGAAGTATGAATGCTTCAGGTACAAGGTTTAGGTGCAAAGGATATGGCAGCAATTGTAAGATAAAAATCTAAATTCTGACCTTGCATGCACATCCATCTACGAAAGAAACAAAAACAAATTTAAATCTCAGCAAACTCTTTAAAAGCAAATGACAGAAGTTACCACCAATTATATGAAGAAGAGTCATGGAAAAAGACATAAAGGTTAATTTGTTTTAGGATTCATAGGAAACAATAAGGAATAAATAGCAGTAAAATGAATCTCAGACTAGTAAAGCAAAAATGAACATTAATAAATGAATTAAAAATGGTCATCCTCTCCTGCTTCTACTTCCTAGGTATCTGTAACAATTGTAAGAAAGAAAATTAGATGTAGTAAAGTGAAAACTTTTTTAAAAAAAAGTTATTTTCAGAAGGCCTAGGAAATCAAGTGACCTCCTCAGTGATCCAAATCTAAGTCCTTCCAACACTAAATCCAATGTTCATCCACTAATATAGCCCCACTCTAGTACATACCATAAAATGTCTCTTTTAGATTGTAAGTTATAAGGAAACAGGTAATGTTTTCTTTTAAATCTGAATAACACTAAGCACAGAATATTGAGGAAAGCAATGTCCAATTTTTTTTTGTAATTACTGTGATTTCAAACCACATGATGGATAATTTACCTTCTACCTGCTTTTTTCCAGGGTGGGTTAACAGTCACTTAGACCAGGACTATCTATTTCCAAATCCTCTTTACTGAAAGCCCACCATGAAATTCAACTGTGCTATCTTATCCTCATTGTCTGATGATCTTCCCCTACCTCAGATCAGTTTAGCTCTTGGTCCTCACCAATGGTACAAATAAGGAATAAAAAAGTAGGGTAGTAAATGAGTTAAATAGCCAGAGGAAACTGGACAGATGCAATGGCAATAACCCACTAGAAGGCAGTGGGATAAACAGAGGGTGGGGCTATGTCAAACCACCATGGACACAACTGGGGTTGCTTTGGTGGTATGTGTGCCCAGTGAGTTTCACGATGAGGTGTCTACCTTACTACTCAGATCACCTCAACAACTTAATTCTGAGGGACGGCCAGCTATCCACCCCTGGCATATGAAACCAGAAAAGAAAGGAAGCCACAGCAGCTATGGAGCAAGGGCATCTAGCCATTTTGGCCAGATGTCACAGCTGTTTGACTTTTACTACAAAAACACTAGCAAGATTTCTAATTTTCATGTAAAAGCACTGCTTCTAATCTCAACATTGAGAGACAGAGAGAGGAAGAGAGGAGAGGAGAGAAGAGGAGGGACAGGACAGGAAAGGAGAGGAGAGGAAAGGGGAGGAGAGGAGAGGAGACACAGAGAGAGAGAAACAGACAGAGAGAGATGGAGAAAGTGTGAGTGTTTTACCTTTAGTTGAAACTGCTTATCTAATCTTGCTTCTACTAATACATTACCACCTCAGCATTCTACTAAGAGGACAATGGTATGAGGCGTTAAATCCAGTGGATTGAGAGAGATGGGGTTTGGGGACAGAGATAACCTAGCCAGAGGTCAAAGAGCCACCTGCTCTTAGAATGCAAAATAGTCACATGCAGCTCTTTGATATATGAATCACACCCTCTGCCCTCCTCTAGATGTAATGTAATATGGCTTCTCACTCTTTTCTACCTTCTCCTTTCCTGCCAGAGAGCTCTTCTCTATCTACTATAACAAATTCAGAGATAAGAGAAGAAAGGGGGTTAATGCCTGGAGAATTCATGGCATTAAAATCAAATCAAATGAGATAATATATGTAAAGTGCTTTGCAAACCCTACAATGCTATATAAATGTTATTGTTATTATTAGATAACATTGACCTTGCCCTCAAATCACCAAATGTCCAATAAGTCCCTAGTTAGCTCTTGATTTGATGGGGAGGAGAATGTTGCTGAGCTCTCAGCTCTGGTTCTGCATTCTCTTGTCACAGTTAGGGGGAAGGGAGAGATACTTTGGAAACCCCTGAGGTGACCCAAATCAGTAGGGACCAACAATTCAGCTCCTGCAGTATGAATTACCAAGCAAGCAAAATCAGGACTGCTGCTCTTAGATGCAGGCAGGATCCTGAGAGCCCTTTCCCTTTGTTCACATTTTTTGTCAGAGCTTGACGAATAGTTTTATCGAAAGTTTTATCAAAAGTTTTCATGTGTATCATTTTCCTTCTCACCTGATATAGCTAGAAGTCACGACATCTGCCTTACATAATTCTCTGTTTTTTTGAAGGGCTAGAGATAACTCAGGCTCTTGACCTCTTCCTTGCCTTTTAAGTGTTTTTCCAGCTGGCGATTCTGCTTGTTTTCAGAAACAGATTTGTTTTACTTAAAGCTCACTTTTTAAAGGGTAAAACAACATGGCCTCTTCAAGTTATTTACTTGATTTCAAGGCTGCTCTAACAGCCAGATAACAGAAACTTGATTTTCCAGTAGAAAAAAAGTTACCTTAGATAAACTTATTTCTAAAAGGAGTGGTTGGCCTGATTCCTATATATAATCTCAAAAGCTTTGGGGATCTTCTAGGCCAGAATTATATATTTGTTTGCTTTCTATTCCTACTAATGACAATTCTCTGTTAAAATATAGTCAGACTGGAAGGGAGGAAAGGAGAACTAAACAGAAAGAATCCAATATCGTCTAAATACTAAATCAATCAATCAGCAAGCATTTTTCAAGCACCTACAGAATCCTAAGCATTGTGCTAGACATTGGGGTACAAAGTACAAAAATATTAAATTAAAGCTTCTGTCAAAGAGCTTATATAATAACAAGGACATGTGTAGGTTTATACAGAATAAACTTAAAGAAAATAAATACAAATAAACATGAACTAGTTAAATACAAGATAGTTTGAGATGGATGGAACTACCATTAGGGGATCAGGAAAAAGTTCACATAGAAGGGAGTGACTGAATTGTTTCTTGGAGGAACAGAAGGATTTTATGACAAGGGAGCACATTCTAGGAATGGAGACAGATGGCAAGACAGGGTTAGAGTATCGTGTGTGAGCAACAGAGAGAAGGCAAGTTTGATTGAATCATAGGGTCTAGGAGAGGAGAAGTAATGTACAGTGAGGCTAGAAAAATGTATAGTAGGGCCAGATTGTAAACTGAAGAATTTATACTTTTGTCTTAGAGGCAATAAAGAGTCACTGGGCTGTACTGAGTAGGGGGAACAGACATGATCAGACCTGTGCTTAAGGAAAATCACTTGGGCAAATTATATAGAGAATGGGAAAAAGGAGGAGAAGAGTGGGGGATGATTATTGTTAGGGGGTTTTAGATGAAGAGGAGAAAAGAGGAAGTTCCCAATACCTTAATTTTCTTAATAAAGTTAAGGCAAAGTCCTTAGATGGAGAGGTCATGTTGTGGGAGACATGAGGAAGAAAGAAGGTTAGAATAGCTTCTGTGGGGAGTGAGATAATGAGTAAATTTGCTGTTGTTGGTTAGTCATTTTCAGTTGTGTCCAACTCTTTGTAACCCCATTTGGGGTTTTCATGGCAAAGATATTGGAATGGTTTGCCATTCACTTCTCCAGTTCATTTTCAGATGAGGAACTGGGGCAAACAGGGTCAGGTGATTTGTCCAGGGTCACACAGCTAGAAGTGTCTAAGGCCAGATTTGAATTCATAAAGATTAGTCTTCCTGATTTCAGGTCCAGCACTTGATCCCTTGTGCCACCCAGCTGCCCCTAATAAATCAATTAAAGGGGAGTAAAAGATTTGCCTTGCTGCAGTGAGGGCCCAGTTGAAGTTGGATAACATGAATTGATTTCACACAAAATCCCAATAAAACTTACCTTAGGATCTCAGAATATAACTCTCCTAGTTTAGATAGTTAAATTTGATGAGTGACACATTTTCTTAATACAGACTTTTTCAAGTTGCTCACTCTGGGCCTCATTTACTCAGCTTTAAAATGAATGGCTTAAACTAAAGGATTTCTAAATCCCCTCCACCTCCAATATTCTGATTTTGTCAAATATTTCACTTATACACACTTTAGTAGGAAATTATAGAAAAAAACTACTACCTGCAGACATTCTCAGAAGTTCATATAGGAATATACAGCCTCCTACAAAATAACAATTATAAAAAGAAAACCAAATTAGATTTTCTTTGAAATACACATGAATCAAGGAAAAAAAGATGTCAGATCATTCATGGGGGGTGGGGGGGGGGGGGTGTTGGGCTTCCATTCCTTTAAAAAGTCTTTCAGATCTTGGCGTCTGGCTGGCGATCTCACAGCCATTGCAGTACTTGAGCTCCATAGAGACAGTGCCAGGGCAAATAAGAGCCAGACAGTCCTGGCCTGCTCTGTGTGGCATTGGGGGAAAGTAATCAAAAATGGGCAAAAGTAATCCTAAGAAGCTGAGAGGGCATATGTCTTCATAGTCCTTCTTTGTTCAAACCTGCCTAGAGGAACACAAGAAACAGCACCCAGATGCTTCTGTGAACTCAGAATTTTTTTTAAAATGGTCAGAAAGGTGAAAGACAAGATCTGCTAGAGGGAAAGCAAAATTTGAACAAATTTTGACAAAAGCTGATAAAGTTCTTTTTTGAAAGAGAAATGAAAATCTACATATCACCTAAAAAGAGAAACAAAAAAAAAAAAGAAATTTAAGGATACCAATGAACCAAAGAGGCATTTTTAGGCATTTTAGGCATTTTTCTTTTTCTGTTCTGAGTGTTGTCCAAAAATCAAAGAAAAACGTCCTGGTCTTTCTAATGGAGATGTGGCAAAAGAAAAAAAAAATGGGAGAAATGTGGAATAATACGGTTGCAGATGACAAGGAACCTTATGGAAAAAAAATAAGGCAGCTATACTGCAGGAAAAATATGAAAAGGGTATCGCTATATACTGGGCAAAAAGGCAAACCTAATGTAGGTGAAAAGGGAGGAGGTGTCAAAGATGAGAATAGCAAGGAAAAGAAGGAGGAAGAAGATGAGGAAGATGAAGATAGGAAGGGGATGAACATGAGGAGGAGGAAAATGATGAATAAGTTAGCTGTAGAGTAGCTTTTTTTCTTATCTATAAAGCATTTAACCCTTCTGAACATAATTCATTTCTTTTAGAGAAAAAACAAAGTAAGGCTGTGTAAAATTTGTTTTTAAACTGTATGATGTCCTTTTTTATATAGTTAACATGCTACCAAATATGTCTTTAGATAGCCTTTCTTTCAGTGGTATTTTCAGTAGCCGCTAACCTTGCCTGGTATAGCTTAGGGGCATTAAATTGGCATGTACATTTAAAGCAGGTTCTTGGTGCATAGCACAAATTAATTACATATGAGGATGCAGTTCCTTATCATTTTCAGTTGTCTTTGATGCAGCATATGAAATAATTATTATTATAATAATAATTAACTAAATGCTACTCTCTAAGTGCAAAAAAAGTTTCAGTTGTTTTGTTGACATGCTGAATGTCTCTAAATAAATACAATTTTTTACTTAGAATAAAGTCTTTCAGATCTTTTAGCCCACTGCACTACATAAGAAACTGCAATACTAAATATTGTTCTCTCTCTCCTTACTGTGTATTGGTGGTTAAATTGAAACTTACCCTTTTATAATCAATGTATTGCTCTTCTCCTGGTGCTTGATTTGTCTATGAGTGTATCTTATCACTATAGTAGCAATGAGAGTGTGTGTGTGTGTGTGTGTGTGTGTGTGTATAGAAGTGTGTATGTATATATGTATATATATCACAAGAAGATCCTGTACATCAATCAACCACCACTTTTTAAGCACCTACTATGTGCCAGGTTCTTCGTTAAGTACTCAAGATCAAAGAAAAAAGCAAAACAGTCCCTGCCCTTAAGTAGCTTACATTCTAATGGAGAAGACAATATATTGGTTATATAAGTCATATACAAATCAGACTCATGATAATTATAGAAGAGAAGGCACAAGAAGCTGGAGGGATGAGTAAAGGCCTCTTGCCAAAGGTGGCATTTGAGCTGAATCTTGAAAGAAACCAGGAATTCTGAAAGACAAAAGCGTAGGGGGATAGCATTCTAAATACGGTAGACAGCCAATGCAAAGGTACAGAGACAAAAGATGGCACGTCATATTCAAGCAACCAGCAAAGACCAATATAATTGGATCACAGAGAATGTGAAGGAGAGTAATGTGTAAGTAGACTAGAAAGGTAGGGAGAGGCCAGGTTGTGAAGAACTTTAAATGTCAAAGAGGAGTTTGAGTAGGAAGGTGAACTGGCCAAATCTTTGCTTCAGGAAAATCACTTTGGCATCTGTGTGGAAGTGGGGTGGGACGAGTCCTGACAGACTGAATGGGAGGTTCTTGCAATAATCATGGGAAGAACTAGGATGGTACGTATATGAGTAGAGATATGTAATAAACATGGTGGAGACAGAGCAGACAAGATTTAGCAACTGACTGAATATATGGGGAGAGAGTGATGAAAACGTTCATATCAGCATGATTTGTGATAGCAAAAAACTGCAGACCAAATGAATACCCAAAGACTGATGAATGGCTAGAAGAAATGTGGCACATGAATTTAATAAAGCATTATTTCTACAAAAAAGAAAGAACAAGTATGAAGAATTCAGAGAAATATTAATCAATAATGTTGTGATTCAAGACACATCGTTTTCTGGGTAATTTAATCATTTTATTAATAACACCAGCAGGTTATTAATAAAAGGATGGTCATTTGGCCATCTCTCTTAGACTAAAGACCCCTAATGGTGGTGGGGTCACAGTTTATACGCCCTTCAAAGATAGGTATTCCTGAGGGATGGAAATCAACTCAGATTAATTAACACAATGGGAGATGTGGGCTATAATAACATGAAGGTCTTGGGGTATTATGACTTAGGTCACTCAAGTCTTGGTCAAAGAGACATAAATTTCCATATTACCCGTCTTGATAACAGGGAGAGAATCAATCTTTCCTCAGGCCTGTCTCAGCAAACATAATGAGCAGGAATATACCCATTAGCACAAACTTGGGATTTCTTTTATTGTCTGATTAGATGTTGACCTGGGTAAATCTCTAAGAGAGATTTCCCATGCTGGTTGGATTCTGGATAAGGAAGTAGAAAAGGGGGAAAACCGTAGTCCTGATACCACAATTAGTTACTAAATATGAAAGAAATATTAATTTCTCACAATATATTTATTAACTGACTAAGATGTGTTAGGCACTGTGCAAGGCACTAGGGCACAATGGGAAGACTTGTATGAACTGATGTGGAGCAAAAAAAGCAGAATCAAGAGAACAATATATCATAAAAACTATAATGAAAGAATGCTATCACTTAAAGCTTCAAGCCCTACTGATACAAGCCAATCTACAGGCCAGGGAACTTTCCACCAGACCATTAGCACATAAGGCCTGACTTTCTGCAAGGGGCAGGTTTCCACATAGGTGATGTAATATCAGTATAAGAGATTATAAAAATTATCATTCAAATGGCCTACACAAAAAGTTAACAAAACTCCCAAGAAATTGGTCTACCAGATTAAGATTTTAGGGATAGTGAACTATTCTTAATTCTTTTCACACAGAAGTACAAAAAAGACAAATTGTACAATGACTTCTCAGCAAAAAGCCTCAACTGCCTTCTGTGGCAATCACAGGCAACCTAGCCCAACACCCATATTTCACAGATGAGAAAACTGAGGTTCAGGGAGGGTGAATAATTTGTCCAAAGTCATAGAAATACTGCCAGAGGTATAATCTGAACTCAGCTCTTCTGAATTTGGAGTCTGCACTGACCTGCTATGTTTGCTTTTCGGTATCTGTTTAATTTTATTATATTATACATTTATTGTTATCAAAGCAAGAGCTGTTGAGAGTCATCTTCTCCGAATTATTTTAACTCTAAATATCTTTCAATAGTTTACTTTCTTAATAATCTGACATTTTATACTTTACATTGAACATTTCCCATTCCCCATTCAAAGTTTCTGTTCACTCTGTTTTTCTTTCCTGTTCCTCTAGGATTGAAATATTTTACCTGTTTTCTAAACCAAAACGCATATATGTATGTATACACACATACACACATATACATATGTGTATATACATATATGTGTATATACATACAAACACATGTATATAGACGTATATGTATAAAAATTCAGAAACAATTCATTTATTTTTATTTGTACTTACTTTTTGTATTTACAATTATTTAACCATGTTCTTTGAGGTTGGGAAAGTGGGTAACCCAAAACATGGAACATACGAACTTTTAGAGGCAGCAAGGTGGTTCAGTGGATAGAGTCCTGGCCCTGGAGTTAGAAAGACCTGAGTTTAAATCTGGATGCAGGCATTAATTGTGTGATCGTGGTCAACTCACTTAACCTCTGACTGTCTCAGTTTCCTCAATTGTAAAATGGTAGTCATAAAACCTACCTCACAGAGACATTGGAAGGATCAAATAAGGTTGTATTTGTAAAGTGTTTAGCACAGTACCTGGGACGGTGTAGGTGCTTAATAAATGCTTATTCCCTTCCCTTTTAGCCCCCAAACAATAATTAGCCTTCAGGTTAGCAATATTCAGTTGAATGTAGGCTCCTTGAAAACAGACTGTTTCACTCATTTTTGTCCTTCTGTCCCCAAAACATGGCACAGTTCTTATACACAGTGTATGTTTAATAAATGTATGTTGACTTGAAGTGTATTCAATGATGAATATGTTTCCTCTTTGTCATTTAATTTTCTTTTGTCAAAACGCCAATGACAGTTTAGTATTTTTGTTATTGAATTGCCTAAATTCTAGGAAATATACAATGATAAAAGGACATGAATTCCTTTTCTTCTCCTCCCACTACCATGAATATTCATATTCCAAATTCCACTTAATTTGGGCATAAACACACAAAATTAATCTCACATGGCTTGAGGGTGGTCAAAAACTTGGTCACAACTTTTCTAGTATTTAACCAGCTTGTTCTTCTTACTTTTATGAGCCACAGATGTGAACATAGGGCAGAGTACCAAAGTCTTTCATGGGAACTTTTGGGGATCATGTAATAAAACTTGTACCTTTTCATGTCAAAGTCTCCATTGGAAAGCTTTTTCAAAGATTGTTCTTAATATGATAAATTTAGGTACAAAAATTGGATTACTTAACTCACACTACTTTTCATTTTTATGTTGACAAAGTAATAAGGTGACTAAATTTAGTATTCATTACCCTCATCTGGCAATGGGAAGGTACTGATGGGAGTTTCGAATGTAAGACAAGTTAGGGCAGATTAGAGCTCTGGAAGATGAGCCTTCCTGATGCTGGGCACAGCACTCTATCCACTACACCACCTAGGTGCCCTGGCCATCTTAGGAATCCATTAAATGAAGCCACTAACAAGAAAGGAATTCTGCACAACCAACCTCTGCTTACCATTATTTGGCCTAATCATGACTGTTATAGTCAAACACAGCTGGAGTGTGCTTAAGCTATCTTGGGGGATTTGGTAAAGGCTATAACTCACTTTGTCCTCTTTAATGTAAAACAGGAGTGACAGTACTGTTAATACTTCAGATTTGAGGTTTTCTCACAGAGTCAAGGGCTACTACTAGATAAAACAGGATACACTGGTTTCTGAGGCAATTTTATTTCTGTTAGTAGTAAATCTGACAGAAATCAGCTTTTGTTTTTGTTTAGTTGTTTTCAGACATGTCCAACTCTTTGTGACCCCATTTGGGGTTTTCTTGGCAAAGATACTAAAGTGGTTTACATTTCCTTCTCCAGATCATTTTACAGATGAGGAAACTGAGACAAATAGGGTTAAGTGACTTGTTCAGGGTCACACAGCTAGTAAGAGTCTGAGGTCAGACTTGAACTTCTGAAGGTGAGTTTTCCTGACTCCAGATCTTATACTTTATCCACTAAATCATCTAGCTGCATTCAGAAATCAGCTACCTCCTTGGATTTTGATCCAAATATTTCATTTCTGAAAATATCTACGGCATAATCACATTGACTAAAAGGATAAAAGAAACATCTTCAGACTCTTCATCAATGAAATGTTCCCAGGAGCAAAAAGAATTATAAATAATTCAAAACCAATTCAACATAGGCCTTACTCATAAATATTTATAGCAAATAATAATTTTAGCTAACATTTATAACAATATTTATATAGCATTTATAGTATAATAGCTAGCATTTCTATTTATATAGTGTGCTCAAGACACTGTGCCAAGTACTTTACAAATATCTAATTTGATCCTTACAACAACCCTGAGAAGCAGGTGTTATTATTATCCCCATTTTATAAATGAGGAAACTGAGGCAAATACAAGTTAAGTGACTTGCCCAAAGTAATAAAGTATGTAAGTATCTGAGGCTGGATTTGAACTTGGGAAGGAAGGAAGACAGGAGAGAAGTAAGAAAGGTCAGGTTGAACATCAATTGATTCATTCTGTTTAATGTAAATCAGAGGTAAATCTATCTTATACAGCTCCATTTCAAAGTATCTTGACATCTTGGTATTTGTTTTGTATGGTTTTAAATGATTCTCTGTACTGGAATGGAGCTATTTGTTTCTCTACAGATAAATGCACTTATCTGAAAATGGACACATTTCTTTACATGTAGTCATACACACATTACAATCTCATGATATATTCTTTGCTCTAAGTGAAAATGAATTGCCCAAAGGAAAATAAACATAAAGTTTTATAGTTGGGTACAAAAAAGCAACTTCACAAACACTAAATGAGGGAAGCATGGTTAGACAGCAGTTGCCCTGTAAAGGATCTATGAAATGTTAGTGGGCTACAGATTCCATATTAACCAGCAGTTTGACTTGGCAGCCAAAAATATGTGATTTCATTTAAAGAGACATAGCTCCCCAGAATAGGAAGGTCATAGTCCCACAGGATTCTGTCGTCATCAGACCTCATCTAGAGCATTGTGGTCAATCAGTTCTAGACATCACAGTTTAACACCACTGATAATTTTGAGAGGGTCCAGAACAGGGCAACTATAATTGTGAAGGTCTTCAAATCTCTTGTACTATAAGGAATGATTGAAGAAACAGCAGCAGTTTAACCTGAAGAAAAGAAGATGGGAGAGAAGGGAAAGGAGAGAAGAGTCTGAGGGAATATAGCAGTCCTCACATATCTAAAAGGCTATCATATAGAGGGGAGATTGGATTTGTTCTGTTTAATCCCTGAAGGATGAACTAGGATAGGAACAATGGGTGAACGTGGCAAAGAAAGAAATTTAAGCTGAAAGTCAGAAAAAAAAATGTCCTAAAAAAGAGCTATCCACAAGTGGAATGGGCTGCCTTAAATGGGGGTGTCTTCCTCATCTTTGGAGGTCTTCAAGCAGACGATGAATAACTTCATGTCAAGTATGTTATGGTGGGAATTCTTTTTGGGACAGATGGCCGCTGAGATACTTCCAACTTTCAAATTCTGTGACTGTGGTCTCAGTGGAGGCTGGGGCAACAGACATAGACACAGGATAAACACACACACACACACACACACACACACACACACACAGAGTGAGTGATCCTTGGGGATCGAGGCTGTAAGGATTCCTTCTTATGATGCCCTTTAGTTACTTCAGTATCCAGAAATAAGTTTTATCTATGGAAGTTATTTTATTGCCTATTCCCCCTTAAAAAAACATTATAATGAGGTATGTGACTGTGTGTGTGTGTGTGTGTGTGTGTGTGTGTGTGTGTGTGTGTGTGTATTCAAGAAGAAGCTGGATGATCAATTGCTGGGGATGTTGTAGAAGCGATTATTGATTTTTGATCAGGTAAGAGTTGGTTCAGATGGTCATCTTTCTTTTTTCCTTTTTTCTCCCTAAACTGGTTTAGGATAACTTGTATATTTGCATGCTTTAGGAACTGCTAAAGACAGGCCCTAATCTGAGGTATACCTGATAACTAGTACAGATCACAGATAGCCTTGAGTGATTTGAATAATTCCACACAAGTGCTTAAGGAGAATAAATAGGACCAGAATAGGACTGCCTGGTCTGCCCCTAATAAGTGAGAAGTGTTGACTCAATCTGAGGACATTCCTGGTATCAAAGAACAATCAATCAGGATTTTTTTGCTTACCCTACCAGAAATATATATAAATACATACCAGAAATGTATATAAAGATTTTCCTTTTAGCTGGGTGGGATGAGAGATAAGAATTTAGATAAGGCTTAGTTTAAAGGATGAAGGGTGTGTCACTTCTCAAAGTTACAAAGAATAAGACTCTCCCCTGATGAGGTATGTTAAGGAGAAATCCCTGGTCTGGTGTGTTGCTGCTTAATCCATTATCTTTCCTGGGAGGAGCTGTAACCTCAGCTGGGAGAGGAGAGGAACCACTTACCCTCACCAAAGCTAGAGCCAAGGTTAGCCATAGAGAGTATCTGCCATCCTCCAATGGCTTTCAGAAGACATTTATGAGAAGATATTGCAAGAAGATGCCTGTGAAAGGAGTTGCTAGTTGAGTTGCAGAGAACCCCAGCTGGATCATTAGCCATGGGAACAGTGACTTACCACAAAAGGAAGACCTTAGGACTGTGAGTAAAGCTGTAAATATTGACGTGGGACTCTGGGAATGAGAAGTGCCTCCATACACCTAAAGAGTGTGCACTCTTCTTTCCGTGTATTAATGCTAATGCATTTGGAAAGTATTGGTGCCAGGGTACTGGATTGTCTATTTAGTAGATTCTTCCAAGGATTCTGGGTGGTGGCATGAATAGAAATAAATGTGATACTATCCAAAATTTAATAGATATTTTATGTGCCTGGCCTCTCTGACATAAAGGATATGTTAATTTTTAAATTATGTGTGTATACACATGCTAATAGAAATGTATAATATGTCATGGGTTCCTGATGTTTGAAACTGAATAGATTTACACTGAGAATCTGGGTTGCTATAAATAAAGTACATGATACGAAATGGCAAGAAGAGACATAGCATTCAGAATGAATGAGATAATCATCCTACAGTACTCTACCTAGTCAAACTACATGTCGTGTGCTGTTCTGGGTGCCAAAGTTTAGAAGGGTCATTGATAAGTCAGGATGCATCCAAAAGAGGATGAGCAGGAAGTTGAAGGAACCTGAAACTAGGCCATGAAAGGGCCATTTGAAGGATATGGACATGTTTAGTTTGAAGAAGAGGTGGGGAGGCTATCTTCAAATATTTGCAGGGATGTCCTGAGGAAAAGAAATTAGGTTTTTTGTTTTTTTGTTTTTTGTTTTGTTTTGTTTTGTTTTGTTCTACCAAAGAGGGTAGAACTAGGACCAACTGGTGGAAGTTGCATGGAGGACAGTTTAAGTTTAATAAAAGGAAAACTCCCTAATAACTAGAGCTGTCCAGAAATGGAACAGACTGACTCATGAGGTAGTGAGCTCACTCATCACTGGAATGATAACAAATGCTTGTTTTTAATTGAATTTTTTAGCTATAAGAGAGGTTTGGGGTTTGACTTTAGAACCCCTTGGCTTCGTTCAAACTCAGATAGTCTCTAATTATACTATCCAAAATTCTTTAGTGTAGTACAAGAACTAGAGTTGATGTTTTCTAAATTAAAAATCCAGGCATTTCTAAAGCACTCCAATAATCCAATAGCTTTTCTGATAAGACAAAAGTATGGTATCAAAGTATCTAAATAGTGGCAATTCTTTGCTTTTTAGACACTTCTTTAGTATGATGCTCAGGAGAGGAATAGAAAAGTTTTCTAATAAAAAATCTCCAAGCCATGTATTCTTGAAAAGGTAGGGGGGAGGGGTCCATGAACTTGTTTTTTTAAAAATTATTTTGATAATTTATTTCAATATAATTAATTTCCTTCTTAATCCTACATATTTTATTTTATGCATTTAAAAACATTATTTTGAGAAGGGGCCCATAGACTTCATCAGACTGCCAAAAAAATCCAAGACACAAAAAAAGATTAAGAACCTCATCTGTAAGCAAAGTTAATACACTTTGTCAATATGCTTTCTTAAAAGTGAGGCAACTGATTAGAATTAGTGGTGTGCTGATATATGTTTAACAACAGGCAAGACACACTTTTAAGTTTAATCTGCGTTATTAACATTTTTTCCATCTCTTTCTTAAATCTAGATAATTAACAAGACAATAATTCAAGCCCTAGCATGTCAAATTCAAGATTTACATTGAATTACAATGCTTATATTGAAAATTTAACAATTGGCTCCACCAGTACAAGCTGGCTCCAGCACATGCTAGTAGAATGGTTTGTTGACAGAGCCAAATGTAGCAGAGGAGAGAATAGAAGAATATAGAGTATAGCCAAGGTTAGAGTACCATATGGCCTCCATTGATCCATGCAGTAATATACTAAGTGTTGGTCTAGACCACCACTGGGGCAGAGAGCTAGCCTACGTTTATGTAGGGTTTTTAGACAAAGGATCTACTGTAGCATCTGTCTTGTAACCTGTGGGCAAAGGGATCAATTGTTCTAGACCAACAGCAAAAGGGAATTTCTACAAATTAACCAGGAGGCCTATTCAGGATGAAAAAGGTAGAATTACCTTTGTGCCTTATGGGTGGGCAAGCTTGCTGAAGAGTCTCAACAGCCAGATTTAACTAGAACTAACTAGATGTGGTTTAAACTTTTAAGGGTACCAGAGTCGTATAACCAGACAGTCCTAGGAGAGTGGGACCATACTCTCCTCCAACTATATAGCAATGTAGAAAAAATTATTTGTTATTCACATGCCTATCATTCCATTCCATTCTAAGTCGTCACTTGTAACCAAAGAATTATAAAACTGGAAGGAACCTTAAAGATCATCTTGTCCAATTCATTTTCTATTTTAGTCAGCTGAACAACCCTTTGATCATAAAAATGGCAAATTATTTAATTATATCAGATTTATTATAGTATAAGTTCATAAAACATTTCACAGATTACACAATGATTATATGTTAAAATGAATGATCATAAACATGAAGAAATCACTAGGTTGTTTCATTATTTATCTCCCTATTGCCTGGCACAGTACCTGGAACATAGGGACTTGGTAATGCTTGTTGATTGATTGATTGTTCTTTCTGCCCTGGTGAAACTGGAGACTGGAAACTGAAAAATATTTCTGTTTTAATGATGAACATGTATTCATGTGATGATAGACTTAGGATCTAAGATTCACAGCTACAAAAGACCTCAGAGATCATTTAAACCTGGGGTTATTAACCTCTTCTGTGTTATGGAACCTTTTGGCAATCTGGTAAAATTTACTCATCCCTTCTCAGAACAATGTTTTTAAATGAATAAACTTTTAAAAAGATTGCAAATGTAACCATATAATACACAGGATTACAAATGAAACCAAAAAGATGTAATTTTTATGCCACCCAAGTTTATTCACTCCCTGAAATCTATCTGTGGACCCTAGGTAAAGAACCCTTGCCCCTTCATTTTAAAGATGAGGAAAGTGATATTGCCAATTTTTTTTTCTGCATCTTAGTTATTTATTGCATTTTACAAAATATAATTATACAGTTCACCAAACTCAAATAGTTGAGATTTTGAAATAAGTTCTACCTACATTTTTGTTGTTCAGTTGTTTCAGTCATGTCTGATTCTTTGTGACCCCATTTGAGGTTTTCTTGGCCAAGATTCTAGAATGGTTTGTCATTTCCTTCTACAGCTCATTTTACAGAAGAGCAAACTGAAGCAAACAGGGCTAAGTGACTTGCCCAGGGTCACATGACTAGGGAGTATCTGAGGCTGGATTTGAACTCAGGTCCTCCTGACTCCAGGCTGAGCAACCTATCCACTGTGCCACCTCACCTACTCCTTCTACCTACATAAAATCTCATAATTCAATCTATATCTTCTTCCCTGCCCAATTCATTACCAGATCATTAAGTTCATTTTTTGCAAAGCGTTTTCTGAATACACTAAAAGGAGATCACATATGATTTTATTACACTAGCAAATAATAATAATAATGTGACTTCTTTCATAAATACAAGAATTTTCCCCAAAAAAAATATTGTTAAAGATGTTTCATGCATCTTCACAAATTTCAGAATTTTCTGTACATTGTACAATAGTCTCTTGATATTGATTATTCATAACTAAAGACAGAAGGATGCCCTGAAAAAGAGCTCTAGATTTGGAGATAAGAGACATGGGTTCAAATGCATCAATTCAATGGAATTTTTTGTTTTGAATTTTGTTAATCTTGTCTAACTTTCAGAATTTCTACTTTGGTGTTAACTTGGGATCTGATTTGTTGCTTTTCTAGTTTTTTTAGCTGTACATCCAATTCATTGATTTGTTCTTTCTCTCTTTTGTTGATGAAAGCATTTAGAGATATAAAATGTTCCTTAAAGAATGTTTTTGTGCTGGGTGGAGCCAAGATGGAGTAAAAGCAGTGACTTAACTTGCTTCAGCCTTCCCCCAAATACCTATAAAAAATGGCTCTGAACAAATTCTAGAGTAGCAGAACCCACAAAAAGACAGAGTGAAACAAACTTCCAGCCTAAGATAACCTAGATGGTTGATTGGAAAGGTCTATTGTGCTGGGCTTGGAGAGGAGCACAGTTCAGCATGGGCCACACAGGCTGCATAGGCAAAAACCAGGCCTCAGTGAACCTGGAGCAGTCCTCAGGGGATTGAATCAAGGGGAGCTGTGGTGGTTTCCAGACTTCACAATCCACAAACACCAAAGACAACTTAGAAGGTCAGTAGGAAAGGTTTGCCTGACTGCAGTGAGAGAGGAGTTCAGTCCAGTCCCAGGCCCAGCACAGCTCTGGGGTGGTGGCTGCTTCCAGATCTCTTGGCCCACTGACTAAGAGGGAATCAAGTGACTGATCAGAGGAGGATTGCAGGGATCTCTTTGCTGGTGCTGAGACAGGATTCTCTTCCTTTGCCTGTGCTTGAATCTGAGTCACAGTTCTGGGTGGCGGTCCTAGGGTGAGGAGGAGTGCTGGCATGGTGGAGCTTGTAGTGGTGGTGAAGAGGGAATCCTCCTCACAGTTCCAAGGCAGAAAAGACTACTTGTGGTCACTCATAGACCATAGCCCAGGCCAAGAGTAAATACCTTGCCCTTGATCATACCACCTTGGAAGAACTGAAAATTTACAGGTCCCTAGAAGTATCTCTGAAAACAGCTGCACAAAACCCCCAAAGCTTGGGACAGTCCATTCTCCACACTGGAAGCAGACCCCTACCTTAACAAAGAGTTTAAAACTCAAGTAGTTGGCTGGGAACATGAGCAAACTATGCAAAAAAAGTCAGACCATAGAATCTTTCTTTGGTGACAAAGAAGATCAAGACATACAACCAGAAGAAGACAACAAAGTCAAAGCTCCTACATCCAAAGCCTCCAAGAAAAATATGAATCAGTCCCAAGCCATGGAAGAACTCAAAAGGGATTTTGAGAAGCAAGTAAGAGAAGTAGAGGAAAAACTGGGAAGAGAAATGAGAGTGATACAAGAAAATCATGAAAAACAAGTCAGCAGCTTGCTAAAGGAGACCCAAAAAAATTCTGAATAAAATAACACCTTAAAAAATAGCCTAACGCAAATGGCAAAAGAGGTCCAAAAAGTCAATGAGGAGAAGAATGCCTTAAAAAGCAGAATTGGCCAAATGGAAAAGGAAGTCCAAAAGCTCACTGATGAAAATACTTCCTTAAAAATTAGAATGGAGCAAATGGAAGCTAGTGACTTTCGGAGAAATCAAGATATTGTAAAACAAAACCAAAAGAATGAAAAAATAGAAGACAACATGAAATCTCATTGGAAAAACAAATGACCTGGAAAACAGATCTAGGAGAGATAATTTTAAAATTATTGGACTATCTGAAAGCCATGATCAAAAAAAGAGCCTAGATATCATCTTTCAAGAAATTATCAGAGCAGCTAGGTGGTGCAGTGGATAGAACACCAGTCCTGGAGTCAGGAAGACCTGAGTTCAAATCCGGCTTCAGACCTTTGACACTTACTAGCTGTGTGACTCTAGACAAGTCATTTAACCCCACTATCTAACCCAAAAAAAAATTATCAAGGAAAACTGCCCAGATATTCTAGAACCAGAGGGCAAAATGGAAATGGAAAGAATCCACTGATCACCTCCTGAAGGAGATCCCCAAAGGAAAACTCCTAGAAATATTATAGCCAAATTCCAGAGTTCCTGGATCAAGGAGAAAATATTGCAAGCAGCCAGAAAGAAACAATTCAAGTATTATGGAAACACAATCAGGATAACACAAGATTTAGCAGTTTCTATATTAAGGAACCAGAGGGCTTGGAATATGATATTCCAGAGGGCAAAGGAGATAGGATTACAATCAAGAATCACCTACCCAGCAAAACTGAGTAGAATCCTTCAGGGGGAAAAATGGACATTCAGTGAAATAGAGGACTTTCAAGAATTCTTGATGAAAAGACCAGAGCTGAATAGAAAATTTCACTTTCAAATACAAGACTCAAGAGAGGCATGAAAAGATAAACAGGAAAGAGAAATCACAAGGGACTTATTAAAGTTGAACTGTTTACATTCCTACATGGAAAGATGATATTTGTAACTCATGAGACCTTTGTCAGTATTAGGGTAGTTGGAGGGGGAAAATCATATGGATAGATAGATAGATAGATTGATAGATAGATAGATAGATAGAGGGCACTTGGTGAGTTGAAGATGAAGGGGTGATATCTAAAAAATAAAATTAAGGGGTGAGAGGATCATACTAGGAGAAGGAGAAAGGGAGAGGTGGAATGGAGCAAATTATCTCACATAAAACAGACAAGAAAAAGCTTGTACAGTGGAGGGGAAGTGGTGGAAGGTGAGAGGGCATGAGTTAATCTTATTCTCATTGGAATTGGCTTAAGGAATAACATATACACCCAATTGGGTTTGGAAATCTATCTTACCCTATAGGAAAATAGGGGGGAAGGGGGATAAGAGAGAGGGGGATGATAGAAGGGAGGACAGATTGGGGGAGGGGGTAATCAGGAGCAAACACTTCTGAGGAGGGACAGGGTCAAAAGAGAGAATAGAATAAATGGAGCGCAGTATAGGATAAAAGGAAATATAGTTAGTTTTTCACAACATGACTATTATGGAAATGTTTTATATGACTACACACGTATAATATGTATCAAGTTGCTTGCCTCCTCAATGAGGGTGGGTGGAGAGGGAGGAAGGGAGAAAATTTGGAACCCAAAGTTTTAAAAACAAATGTTAAAAATTGCTTTCACATGCAACTGGGAAATAAGATATACAGGCAATGAGGTATAGAAATCTATCCCACCCTACAGGAAAATAGGAGGGGAAAGGGATAAGAGAAGGGGGGTGGTGATAGAAAGGAGGGCAGGTTAGGGGAAGGGGTATTCAAATGCACACCTTCTTGGGGTAGGGGGAGGGATAAGATAGGGGGAAATTTTGGAACTCAAAATCTTGTGGAAGTGAACATTGAAAACTAAAAATAAATAAATTTTTTTAAAAAAAGAATGCTTTTGCAGAATCCCATAAATGTTGGTATGTTGTCTCATTGTTGTCATTTTCTTTGATGAAACTTTCTATTTTTTTCTATGATTTATTCTTTGACACACCAATTCTTTAAGATTAAGTTATTTAGTTTGCAGTTAACTTTTAATCCTTTCCTTAATAGTACTTTATTGAATTTATTTTTTGCTGCATTGAAGTAAGTAAAGGATGTTTAGAATTTTGGCTTTTCTGCATTTGGTTCCAACATTTTCATGCTTTAGTAAATGGGTATTTTTTTTGTAAAGATATCTTGCACAACTTAGAAATATGTAAACTCCTTTTTGTTCCCCTTCAGTAATTGCCATAGATGTCATCTCTAATTTTTCTAAAGTTCTATTCAGGTCCTTAAATTATTTCTTGTTTATCTTTGTTATATTTGTCTAAATCTGAAAGGAGTACATTAACTCCTCCATTATTTATTGCCTATTTCCTTCTGAATGAATATTCTAATTTAATTCTAATTGAAAAAAATCAGTTAATTTTTCCTTTAACTATTTAAATGCTATGTCATTCAATGTACACGTATGTGTGTGTGTATATATATATATAATTTATAAGATTCATTATCTATGGTTACATTAAGTACAGTGTGGTTTTCCTATCTCTTTATCATGTCTGTTTTTATTGTAGCACTGTCTGTCTGAAGCCATGATTGTTATAATTGGTTTTTTTTTTTTAGTTCTATAGACGCATCCTTCTCTGATGCTTCATTTTAACTTAATATGAATCCTTATGTTTCAAGTGCATTTCTTAAGAACAACATATTGTTGGATTATTCTTTGTAATCCTTTCTACTATCCTCTTCTGTTGTAGGGGAGAATTTATCCCATTATATTCATCATAACGATTGTCATATATTTCCATTTCATTATGATATATCATGTTGACACAGCTAGGTGGTTTAGTGGAGTCAGGACAGACATGAGTTAAAATCCAGCCTAACACACTTAGTAGCTGTATGACTCTGAGTAAACCACTTATAACCTCTGTATGCCTCCATTTCCTCATCTGTAAAATGTGGAAATAATAATAGCATCTACTTCCCAGAGTTTTTGTGATAATAAAAAGAGAATATTTGTAAAGCATGGGGCAAACCTCAAAGCATTATATAAATGCTAGCTATTATTATAAACTATCATTTTTGTTATAGCCTGACCTGCAGCCAATTCCTTGATATCACAGTTTTGGATACCTCCTACATTTTAAGTATTACTAGTCCCATTTTACTGATGAAGAAAATGAGGCTTATAGAGATAGGATCCTAGATTTACAGCTAAAAAGGACCTCAAAAGTCTTCTAGTCCAACACTCTCATTTTCTTTTCTTTCTTTCTTTCTTTTTTTTTTTTGGTTTTTATTAGGCAATGGGGTAAGTGACTTGCCCAAGGTTGCACAGCTAGTAAGTGTTATGTGTCTGAAGCTAGATTTGAACTCAGATCCTCCTGACTCCAAGGCCAGAACTCTATCCACTGTGCCACCTCGCTGCCCCTAATGCACTCATTTTCCAGATGAAGAAACTAAAGCTCACAAAGGCTGTGTCTATTCCAACATTACACACACAATAAGCAGCAAAACTTGGATTCAAACTTGGATCTTCTGATTCCAAATGCAATATTATTTCTAATAATAATAGTTAACATTTACATAGTGCTGTAAGGTTTGTAAAAGTGCTTTACCAATATTGTCTCATTTTATCATCACAATAATCCTGGGAGGTAGGTGTTCTTATTCCCATTTTACAGATGAGGAAACTGAGGCAGAAGAGGTTAAAAGACTTGGCCAGGATCACTAGTAAGCTAGTGTATGAGGATGGATTTGAACTCAGGCCTTCCTGACTCTAGGTCTAGCTATCTGTCCTATGTGCAACCTAGAAGCCTCAGTCTCCCTGTTAGTGCTTAAAAATATCTGTTGAATTAAGTTGACTACTTCTACTTCTTCTCCCAGCCTCATAACTTTGTTCCAACTCCCACAACATGTGGAAAATGTGCCATACATGAACTGGAAGATAAAGTATATTTGTTCTATATCTTTTATATGCTAGTAACACAGCTACTTTCAGGCCAGGCAAATGCCAGCACAAAAAAAGTAGGCAAAGATGTATTTTGTAATGCAATGTAATACAAGAGTATTAATGTCAGGCTGATGTGACTTGGAATGTGAAGAATTGAGGTTATGGAACCTGGCTTTTGTTTGGATCTCTTCTCTACTGTTTTTAAAGGTCAAGATGCAGAAAGGACCTGGATAATCAGAGTTCACTGTAATATCTATTGCATAATATAAAATAAAGGATGGACCTTGAGTGTTTTGACTGTGGTCACACAGAATCACATCTGATAAGTACTGAAGGAAGGTTTGGAATTCAAGTCCACTGATTCAAAGTACAATGCATTTTAATGACCACACCACACTGCCTCCTCCACAAGAACTTCCAGAGGTGAATAAAAAACATAAGTTAAATGGAATATTTCCTTTGAGAAGCTCAAATGCTAGGCATGTTATCAATTTAATCTGAGTAATACCATTGTGAAGTCCTCACTCTTCATTACTACATTTTAATAGGTAAGGAAGAGAGTATTTGGTAATTAACTTGAAGTTATAGCAAAAATTACTGAAATCATAGAAGACTAAAACTAGGCTTCTTGATACCTAATTTATTATTATAAATATATGAGACCTCACTCCCTCATTGTTTTCATATTGGTAACTAGGCTTCCAACTGAGCCTGAGACATTTTATATACAACTCTATGTGGAGAGGTGATTTCTAATTAGTGGAGAGAATGCTGAAGTGTGTATACGTACATATGGAAGGAGTAAAGTTGGTTCCAAGGATGCTTAGGAGAGAAACACAAGTGGGTCAAGAAATTCTTTGGGAGAGACATGTGGAGAGAGAAAGACTTTGGAAGCTGCACATATGCAGGGTAACTTGGCTCCTTAATATGTCCCTGATTTTTAGCAAGAGAGACAGAGAGAGATAGAGACAGAGACAGAGAGAAAGAGAGACAGAGAAACAGAAAACAGACAGAGAGAAAGAGACAGAGAGACAGAGAGAGAGAACTTATTTGGGAAAGAGGGCTCTTTTTCTTGGTCTGAGATGAGATCTCCTTTGCTTTCAGATAAAGAACTCCTTCACTCATCTATTTTCTGATAATTCCTGGTCCACAGAACTTCTCCAATTTCAGTTTGCTGTTTGCTGTTTGCCGTTTGGGTAGCTAGCTAGTTGGTACAGTGGATAGAATGCCAAGCCTGAATTATGAAAGACTCATCTTTTTGAGTTCAAATCTGGCCTCAGACACTTTCTAGCTGTGTGACCCTGGGCAAGTTACTTAAACCTTTTTGTCTCAGTTTCTTCATCTGTAAAATGACAAAGGAAATGGTAAACTACTCTAGTATCTTTGCCAAGAAAACCTCAAGTCAGGTCACAAAGAGTCATACACAACAACAAAACAACAAAGATGTGCTGTTTGCTTAGATGAGTGAATTTGCTTGCTAATTTCTATGTGTGATAGTCTTTTGTGTAACAAGTGTTTAGGAATTAAGCTGGTGAGCATAAGCTAAAGGCCTACCCCTTTAAAAATGACTAGAGAAGCAGCCTTTGTTCTAAATCTACTGTTCTCCTAGACAGCAATATTTGAGGGAGGCAGCCAGATCTTAATCTAGCCCAATATACTTTGTAAAGATAGGTAAGGGAAGTAGCAAATACCCAATCACAGCCCTTCTCCTGCTCCCTCAAGATGGAATCACAGTCTCCCTTGGAGAGAGTTAGGCTAGATTGCTATGCATTTCACCCGTGAACTGCACATCTATACATTTAGATGACCCATTGCTTTCGCAGGTATTGCATTATGTGAAGGTTTGTGGCAACCCTGCATTCAGCAAGTCCTTTCCAACAGCATGTGCTCACATTGCATCTCTGTGTCATTTTGGTAATTTTCACAATATTTCAAACTTTTTCATCAGTTTTATATCTGGTTTGGTGATCTGTGATCAGTGATCTTTGATTTTACTATTGTAATTGTTTTGGGATGCCACCAACTGCACTTGTATAAGATAGTGAACTTAATTGATAAATGTTGTGTAATTCTGACTGATCCACCATCTCTCTCACTCTCTGTGGGCCTCCCTATTCCCTGAGACACAATATTGAAATTAAGCCAATTAAGAACCCTACAATGGCCTCTAAAGTGTTCAGTGAAAGGAAGAGTCTATCAATATAGCAAACTTCACTGTTGTCTTATTGTAAGAAATTGCTATAGTCACCCCAACCTTCAGCACCTACCACCCTGATCAGTCAGCAGCCACCAGCAAAAAGATTATGACTCACGAAAGGCTCAGAAAATGGTTAGCATTTTTAAGCAATAAAGTATTTTTAATTTAAAAAAAAATCCAACATTCACTGGATTATGGAGCAAGCAAGGGAGTTCTAGAAAAAAAATCTACTTCTGCTTCATTGACTACACTAAAGTCTTTGACTATGTGGATCACAATAAAATGTGCTAAGTCCTCAAAGAGAAAGGAGTATCAGATCATCTTACTTGTCTCCAGAGGAACCTGTATGTGGGCCAAGAAGCAACAGTTATGGAACAACTAATTGGTTTAAGATTGGACAAGGAGTATGACAAGGCTGCATATTGTCATCTTTTTTAACTTACTTGCAGAGTACATCATGTGAAATGCCAGGCTGGATGAATCAAAAGCTGGAATTAAGACAATCTCAGATATGCAAATGATACCACTTTGATGGCAGAAAGTGAAGAGGAATTAAGAAGCCTCTTAATGAAGGTGAAAGAGGAGAATGTAAAAGCTGGTTTGAAACTTAATATCAAAAAACTAAGGTCCTGGTAACTGGTCCCATCACTTCCTGGCAAATAGGAGAAGAAATGGAAGCAGTGTCATATTTTATATTCTTGGATTCAAAGATCACTGCATATGGCACTGTAGCCATAAAATTAAAAGACACTTGCTCCTTGGAAGGAAATCTACGGCTAATCTGGACAGCATACTAAAAAGCAGAGACATCACCTTGCCAACAAAAGTCCATATAGTCAAAGCTATGGTTTTTCCAATAGCAATGTATAACTGTGAGAGTTGTACTGTAAGGAAAGCTGAGTGCCACAGAATTAACACTTTCAATTGTGGTGCTAGAGAAGACTTTTGAGAGTTCCTTGGACAACAAGAAGATCAAATCAGTCAATACTCAAAGAAATTAATTCAGGCTATCCACTGGAAGATCAAATTCTGAAGCCAAAGCTTAAATACTTTGGCCACATAATGAGAAGATGGGACTCATTAGAAAAGACCTTGATGTTGGGAAAGATTGAAGGCAAAGGGAAAAGGGGATGGCAGAGGATAAGATGGATAGATAGTGTCATGAAAACAACAAATATGAACTTGGACAGACTTTGGGAGATAGTGGAGGACAGAAGGACCTGATGTGCTATGGGCATGGGGTCACAAAGAGTCAGACACAGCTGAATAACTGAAAAATAACAACAAATTTTTAATTAAAGTATGTACATTGGGTTTTTAAGACATAATACTATTGTATATTTAATAGATTATAGTATAGTATAAACAGATTTTTAAAAATTTATTGAGTATTTTATTTTTCCCCAGTTACATGTAAAAATAATTTTTAACATTCATTTTTAAAACTCTGTGTTCCAAATACTCTCCCATCCCCGTTCCCATTGAGAAGGCAAGCAATTTGATATAGGTTATACATGTGTAGTCATGCAGAACATTTCCATATTAGTCATATTCTGAAAGAAAACAGACAAAAAAACTCAAGAAAAATAAAGTTAAAAGTATGCTTCAATCTTAAACACAATTTTTATATGCACTGGGAAGCAAAAAAATTCATGTGACTTGCTTTATTGCAATATTTGCTTTACTGCAGTGGTCTGAAACTGAACCTGCAATACATCTAAGGTATACCTGTCCATATCTTACATAGAGTTGGATAATTTCTTAAGATTTTATCACTGTTTTATAGATGATTATCTCATTGCTATTCATTCCTTAAGTAGGATTACAAATTTAGAGCTAGAATAGACCTTTAAAATTATCTAGCCTACTCCTTCTCCTTTATTGTACCGAGGGGGAAACTGATACCAAGAGAGGTTGTGACTTGCCTAAAGTCATATTAGTAGTAAGTGACAAAATTGAGTTTTGAACACAGTTCCTTTGACTCCAAAATTTAGCACTGGTTTCACTACACAATGCTTCCTCAGAATATGAGGCTGAATATTCCCTCTCTCCTATTTGAGCTGAGTATATTCACAAAGTATAAAACAACAACATTTTGGTGTACATCTTCTGTATAAAATTTTAGTAATTTTTCCTCGTGTCCTTTCCTCACCACTACCACCACTTCAACTCATTAAGAAATGGGTCAGAATGCCAGGGCATTTTTTGTACCTCTGATGATCTTATTTATATGTTGACGAATTAGGTGGAAGAGAAGACTATATGCTTAATATGCTTAATGACCCACAATGTTATTAATATCCCTTTACTTTGCTATATTCACTAGAATACTAGTTATATACTAGATATATACTATATACTATACTAGATATATACTAGTTATATACTAAATATAGCATGTATGAGAACACTGTTAGCCTAAAAGTTTATTAAAATTATGGGTATCTAGTCAAATTATCTTTTAATTTACATTTCATCACTGAAAACACTAATGAATCCTTTTGACCTTAGTAACATACTTTAGTACTATTGTTTGTGGACTGGTTATCGTCTAGAAGAAAAAGACCTTGGAAATGGACCTTGGAAACTAGATGATATACAAGGAGAATTGTTTCATCCAACTCTTATCTTGTTTGGTCCACAAGAAAGATGAGGACATGTTATTGTATTCCATGTTTGATTCAAAATATTCCTGTCCTCAGTCTTTCACTGTTCTGTGTCCTGTCTTTTCTCTTCTTTGTCTTGTTACACTGATTTCTATGTTTCATCTACTAAATCTGAACATAAAACTAATTGGCTTAAATGCAATATCTTTTAGTTTTATTTTCTAGGAATCCATATGAATAGAGAAACTATTTTTTCTGGTCATTATTAAAAGGAAAAAGTTAATCAGAAAAATGCATGTAGTTGTTCCAAGTCAAGAAGCATTTATCAAGTGCCTTCTACGCACCAGGCACTGTGCTAAGCACTGAGAATACAATCCCTCCCCTCCCAAAATGAAGATAAAAAAGGCCAGTCTCTTCTCTTAAAAAGTTGACAGTCTAATGGGGGAGACAACATGGCCAACAAAGACGTACACACAAGACACAGACAAGATAAATTGGAGATAAGCTTAGACAGAAGGAACTAAGATTAAGGGGGTTGGGGAAAGGTTTCTTGCTGAAGTTGGGATTTTAACTGGGACATGGAGGCAGCTAGGGAAGTCAAAAAATATTGAGATGATGAGAGTATTCCAAGCATGGGGGACAGCCAGTGAAAATGTCCAGAACCTGAGCCAGAATCACTGGTTCACAGAGCAAATGTATGGAAGTAAAGTATAAGGATACCGGAAAGGTTGGAAGGGGCCAGATTGTGAAAGACTTTAAAAGCCAAACAGAAGATTTTATATTTGATCCAGGGGGGTAACAGAGCTTATGGTGGGGTTGGGGGTGACATGGTCAGACCTGCACTTTAGGAAGATCAGTTTGATATCTGAGTGGAAGATGAACTGGAGTAGAGGGAGACTTGAGGTAGGGCTATTGCAATAGTCTAGGTATGAGGTGATAAGGGTTTGCACCAGGGTGGTGGTTGTTGTCAGCAACATATATTATTTAATATAATATAATGAAAAACATGTGATATTAATATTATGCTATAATTGATATAAATATCCTCTAAAACATTATGTAAGCTACAAAAATTAAAAGAGTCAATAAGTATTTTCAGATGGTCAAGGTCAGTGTGCCCTTACTCACTGAACTTTCTATTTATTTGTTTAAATACCTCCATCAGTATATCCAGGAAGTAACTTCTTTTTATGTTGCCAAAACAGTTCTACTGGTTCTAAAAAAGTAAGTTGTTAGCTCATATACTCTTACCAACTAACTGATAAGTCAATATGTAAACTAAAGCTAAAGATGCTACTTTTAAGGGAATGAAAGCAATATTTTCTTGAACTCTAGTTTGGGTAAATTCAGTAGCCATGGAGAATCAAAATGAATTAACCTCACCATATTAGTTTTTTATGGAGCAGCTAGATGGTGCACTGGATAGAGTGCTAGGCCTGCAGTCAGGAAGACCTTAGTTCAAATCTGGCCTCAGACACTTAGTTGCTGTGTGACCCTGGGCAAGTCACTTAACCCTGTTTGCCTCAGTTTCCTCATCTATAAAATGAGCTGGAGAAGGAAGTGGCAAACCATTCTAGTATCTCTGCCAAGAAAACCTCAAAAAGGGGTCACAAAGAGTCGGACATGACTGAAATGACTAAATAACAACAATGAGTTTTTCTAGCAAAAATTTGTTTATTCACATTCATTCCTTTCTTCACACTCATATTCAAAAAGATGCAGAATAACTTAAAGTCAATAAAATAGTTACTAGATTTTATTAGATGATGAATTCATTTTTAAAATTATTAAGTACTTATATGTAGAGTCCTATGCTAGGAGGTGGGGCAGATACAAAATTCAAATAAGACTTTGCACTCATGGAGGTTACATTTTATTAGGGGGTTAAATACACAAATAATGAAAATATACACTATCACATAAATGTATTAGAAAGTTGCAAATTGAAATTCTTTGTGAGGTCCAAAGAGGGAAACTCTTAATAAGGGGAAGAATCAGGAAAGGTTTCATAGGTTCTTAGTCCTCCTTTTTCTTGACGTGTCCACTGCATTTAATACTATTGGCCATCTTGTCTTCCTGGGTATTCTCTTCCGGCTATGCAGTTATGATGCTACTTTCTCTGAGTTCTCTTCCCACCTGTCTGATCACTCCTTTTCAGTCCACTTTGCTGGCTCATCATTAATACCACAGCTTCTAACGATGGATGTTCTCTTGGACTCTACTTTAGGTTCCCTTTTCTTCTTTCTCTAAACTATCTGTCAGCTCTGTCTTGAATGTATTCATTCCTCACCTCTGCCTCAAAGAATCCCCTTCTTCCTCTAAGACACAG
This sequence comes from Vombatus ursinus, assembly GCF_900497805.2. NCBI lineage: Eukaryota > Metazoa > Chordata > Mammalia > Diprotodontia > Vombatidae > Vombatus > Vombatus ursinus. The sequence continues at coordinate 32,301,899 of NW_020940355.1, forward strand.
CTCAAGCATCACCTTCTACATGAAGCCTAGCCTGATTCCCCCCATCATTGGTGCCATTCATCCTAAACCAGGGGTGGGGAACCTGTGGTCTCAAAGCCACATGTGGCCTTCTAGGTCCTTGAGTGCGGCCTTTGACTGAATCCAGATTTTATAGAACAAATCCTTTTATTAAGGGAATTTGTTCTGTGAAGTTTGGATTCAGTCAAAGGGCCACACTTGAGGACCTAGAGGGCCACATGTGACCTCGAGGCTGCAGGTTCCCCATCTCTGTCTTAAACTATCTTGTATTTAACTTGGATATCTATATCCATATGTTTGTGTGTGTTTGTATTTATTATCTATCCTGTATAAACTTATAATCGGCACTTGTTTTCTTTCCTATTACAATATGACCTACTTGTAAGTAGGGAATATTTTATTCTTTGTACTTGTATCCCCAGTTCTCAGCACAGTACCTAACACATAGCAGGCACTTAAATGCTCATTGATTAACTGAGAGGGAAGTTCAATCTAAGATGCATTTTAAAGACTTAGTAGGAATTCTTAGAATCATAGATTTAGAGTTGCAAGGGACCTTAGAAGTCATCAGGTATAATCTCCTCATCATACACATTAAGAAACAGAGGCAGAGATATTAAATGATTTGCCCAGGATGATATACCTAGTAAATGCCTAAGGTGGGATTTAAACCCAGGTGTTCCTGACTCCAAGGCAGGTACTCTATTCAATATCCCACACTTCTTAGTATTCATTCATCCATTCAAAAAGCACTTATGAAAAACCTACTTTTGCCAGGCCTATACTAAGCTCTGGGGTTACAAAGACAAAAATGAAGCATTGACAGAGAGAGAGAAGAAACATTCTAGGCATAAGAAACAGCATAAATAAAGGCATGGGCATAGGAGAATACTGGACATAGGAGATAGAGTATGTTTTGACTGGAGTATAGAGTCCATGAAGGCAGGGAGGAGGGAAGGGGTTAATAATATAAGGCAGAATTCTGACCAGAGAGAATGACATGATAAGACCTATGCACCAAGATGATTAATCCAGCAACAATGAGAAAATTGATTTGGAACAGGGAGAAAATGATGAGGATAAGAAATACTAAGAGGCCATTGGAGGAGCCCACCTTCTTCATCACTACCACCAAAAAAACAACCACTGACCAAATGCCCCTGATGGGCAGGTAAGCTGGACAACCCCAGGAGTGGGGATCTCCCCCCAACCACAGACAACCAGTCCTGCTTCTAGCCTAGCCCCAAAGCCATCATCCGAGGTAGCAACCCCATGAAGATGTGATCTAGAAACTGCTTCTGAAGCCCCTGCCTCCTCAGCCACCATAGCTACTGAAGATTCAGAAAAGAAAATTCTTGACATCAAAATCCCTGACACTATCAAATAGTTCAATACCAGGGACAGATGTGAGTGTATCCGTGAAAATGACATGAAAGAAGATGCATTACTCTTTGCCATCTAATGACCTTTCCATCTGACTAGCAGGTAAAATCTCTTATGCATGTTGTCTTGCTCATTAAACTATGAGTCCCTTAAAAGTTGGATTATCTCTGCTTTTCTCTTTGTATCCCCAAAACTTATTACAATATTTTGCACATAGCAAGCACTTAACAAATGTTTTTTTCATTCAATCATTCATTGAAATTGTCTACACAGGTGGTAATAAGGACATATTCTAAAGTAGTAGTAATAGCTATAAGAAATATTTTCAGAGATAGAATGGATAGGACTTGGTAGCTTTAAATGAATGAAGAATCAGAGATAATTACAAGGTTCCAAACTAAGAACCTCTATGAAACCTTTCCTGATTCTTCCCCTTATTAAGCTAGGTAAATGCTGGTGTCACTGACAGAGATAATGAAGTCCAAAGAAAATAAACTTGGTTTGGGAAATGTTGTGCTTGATTTCCTGGTGACACCTGCAGATGGAGATGTGCAATAAGTAGCTGAAAATGAAATCAGGAGTTAAAGAAGGAGGTCAGGAGTGGAGTTACAGATCTCGGAGTCGTGTGCATGAATGTAGTCATTTAAGCTGTAGAAGTAAAGGAAGAGGGGCAGCTAGGTGGCGCAGTGGATGGACAACCAGTCCTGGATTCAGGAGGACCTGAGTTCAAATGTGACTCAGACATATAACACTTACTAGCTGGGTTGGACAAGACACTTAACCCCATTGCCTAACCAAAAAGAAAAAAAACAAAAAAACAAACAAAAAAAAAGAAGTAAAGGAAGGAGTATAACGAGGACAGAACTAAAGTCAGACTCTTGAGAAAAACACCAGCATTAAGGAGAAATAAAGACAGAGAGCCAGTGAAGAAAACAGGAGCAGCAATCAAAAATGTATTAGAACCAAGAAAGTGTACCATCTTGGAAATCAAGAAGTATATGAGTATTTCATAGGAAGGAGAATCAATGGTGTCAAAAGTTGCCAGAGGGGCAGCTAGGTGGCACAGTGGATAGAGCACTGGCCCTAAAGTCAGGAGGACCTGAGTTCAAATCCAGCCTCAGACCAAACACTTGATACTAGCTGTGTGACCCTGGGCAAGTCACTTAACCTCAATTGCAAAAAAAAAAAACAAAAAAAAAAGTTTTAAGAAACATCATAAAGGGTAGGAATGAAAAAAGTCTCTTCAGCAATTAGGTCCTTACTAACGTTTAAGAGAACAATTTCACTTCCTTTCTGACCTGGTCCCAAAAAGAATGGCTCCCGCAAAGAAGGGTGGAGAGAAAAAGAAGGTACATTCTGCCATCAATGAGGTGGTGACCACAGAGTATATCATCATCATTCACAAGAGGATTCATGGAGTAGGCTTCAAAAAGCCAGCTCCTCCAGCTCTAAAGGAAATCCGCAAATTTGCCATGAAAGAAATGGGAACTCCAGATGTACGCACTGACACCAGATTCACCAAAACTGTTTGGGCCAAAGGAACTAGGAAGGTCCAATACCGGATCCGAGTGCGTTTGTCTAGGAAACGCAATGAGGATTAAGATTCACCAAACAAGCTGTCTACTCTGGTTACTTACGTGCCTGTCACCACTTTCAAAAGTTTACAGGCAGTCAATGTGGATGAAAACTAAATTGAACTTCATTTTAAAAAGTTATAAAATCTCAAAAAAGAAAAGAACAATTTCAGTAGAGTGGTGGGAATAGAAGACAGATTACAAGAGGTTCAAAAGAGAGTGGTAGCATATAGATAGCCTTTTCAAGAAGTTTAGCAAGGAAGGGAAGGAAAGAGATGGAATATTTAGCTGGATAGGCTAAAAAGATAAAGGGAATGTTTCTTATTTTCTTTTTAAGACTGGGAAGTCACATTTGTAGGCAGATGGGAAGGGAAGGACCTAGTGGAAAGGATGAGATTGAAAATGCACATGGTACTCTTGGTTCCCAGCTCATGGGTTGTGAAGGAACAATTCAACTTATCTCAAATCTGGATTCCTCTGACCCTGGCCACCACACAGGAGAGTAGACTGTATCCCTACCTTCAATGCCACCAGTTCTATCCAACGCCAAGTTCAATCCTAATGAGATTGAGTTGCAGTGGTGGTAAAGTTGGAATCACATCTATGTTGGCCCCCAAAACTAGTCCCTTAGATAATCACCAATCTAAAAAAACACCAATCTTTTTTAGATTGGGGATTATCTCATGATGACAACTAGTGACTAGAAAGAGCTAAGGATCACAGTGAAACTCACCATTCCGAACAAACAGACACACATTGACGTTATACCCTCTACTTCAGACTTATCACCAAACCCTGAAAGGCTCTCCCTGGGACAGAAAGAAGCAGAAAAATATTAAGCCCAGCAGAAATGGAAGCCTGGATGAGCTTGATTATCAACATTCCTGGAGATATCAAGTGAAAATCCTTGGCCAGAGACCCTCCTTGGAGCCATGAAAGAGATCCTTGGAACAGTTCAGTTTGTGGAAGGAAACTCTGACAGCTGGCATCCTTATGATGTCATTGCTGACATCAATAGCAGTGCGGTTGAATGCCCAGCTAATTAAGAGTCACAAAGGAAACTATTGTAATAAAGTAATACTTGACAACAACGAAAACCTGTGATAAGTGTTAGCTACTGTAGTAACATCCTGAATGAGTCAGGAAGAATCAAAACAAGACCAAAGGCAGTGGGAATAACCATAGTGAAGAGTGGGGATATTTCTTTGGCAATTGGAATGGAAGAGGAAAATGTGGTGATAGAAGAATGGTAGTAGCGGGGCTTAAAGAACTGATATTCAATATCAATCTTTTCAGTGAAGTGGGAGTTGGGGAAGGGGAAGGCTGGGTATAGTTAGAGGTGAGAGAAAAGAAGGGAATGTATGGGGCAGCTAGGTGGCCCAGTGGATAGAGCTCCGGCCTTGGAGTCAGGAGGACCTGAGTTCAAATTTGGCCTCAGACACTTGACACTTACTAGCTGTGTGACCCTGGGCAAGCCACTTAACCCTGATTGACTCACAAAAAAAAAAAAAAGAAGAAGAAGAAGGAAATGTATGGAAAAGTGCCTTAGAGGGATGAGACATCAATAAGTAAAGAATATCAAATTGTTGAACAGAAGCAAGGGACCTACAGTTAGGGGGTAAGATATGGAGAAAGGAGACTAAGGAGTGGTCAGATAGGTAGGTGGAGAATCCAAGATGAGAGGATGATCAGCAGTGTCAAATGAACCAGATAGGTCAAATAGGATGAGTACTGAAGGAAAAAAAATTAGCAATCAAGAGATCATTAGAAACTGTGAGTAAGCAGTTTTGCTTGAGGGATAAGGTCATAAGTCAGATGGCAAAGGAACCCAAGTGAGTGAGAGGAGAGGAAATGAAGGTAATGCATGTAGACTGCTTTTACTAGGAGTTTGACTAATAAGGGGAGGAGAGAAATCTATAAGTTGATACTATGAAGGGGTGAGAGAGTCTAGTGAAGGTTTTTTGCAAGACTACAGAGAGCTGAACATGTTTGAAGTCAGTAGGGAAATAACAACATCTCCTACTAAATATTCTCTTCTCCCTGGGTTTCTGGAATACTGTCTCTCTTGGTTTTCCTTCTACCTATCTGAACACTCCTCAGTCTCCTTTGTTGGACATCATTCATGTCCCACTCTCTATGCATGAATGCACTGTGGGGCTCTATCCTGGACCCTCTTCATTCTCTACATTCTCTTGGTGACTTCACCATATCCCATCAGTTTAACTCTCATCTCTGTGAAGATGACTCCTAGATCTAAATCTATTTATTCAGTCTCTCTCGCTCTCTCTCTCTCTCTCTCTCTCTCTCTCTCTCTCTTTTCCCACATGCATCTCAAACTCAACATGTTCAAAACAGAAGTGATTATCTTTCCCACCAGCCCTCCCCTCTTCTTCCCTCTACCTATTTCTGTTGGGCATAGTACCATTCTTCTTATCATGCAAGTTCACGACAATTTACAACAAGTCTTGTAAATTCTACATAATTACATCCACTCCCTTCTGTCCACCACACCAGAACAACTGTTTACTATGTACCAGCCATGGTGCTAAGTACTGGATATACAAAGAAAGGTAAAAACAAGATCCCTTCTTTCAAGGAGCTGCCATTATAAAGAAAAAGATAAAATGCAAAAAATAAACTTTACATACAAGATATATACATTGTAAAAGGAAGGTAATCTTACAAGGAAGACACCACAGGTGGAGGGAAGAGGTGAGAACTGGAAAGGCTTCCTGCAGAAGGCAAAATTTGGTCTGAGTCTTCAGGAAGGCCAAGGAGGTAGAGGGAGCAGGGCATTTTGGCACAGGGCCAATAAAAAAGCTTGGAATCAGAAGATGGAGTATTGTCCCAATTTCACCAAATTGTAGAGTACTTAGAGACCAATGTCTCAAGACTCTTACCTCTCCAATCATCCACGAACCTGTGAAGTTAATGTTCTGAAAGTTTAGGTCTGTCCCTGTCACTCCCCTGTTCAGTAAACTTCAGTGGCTCCCTGGTACCTCTAGGCTTCAACACAAATCCACCCTTAATTCCAGCCAAACTCCCCTACTTTTGCTATCTCTTAGGCATAACATTCCACCTCACATCTTGGTGCTTCTGCAGAATGCCATCCTCTCCATACCTGGATTGCATTCTCTCTTTAACCTCAAAAAACCCTTAACTTCCTTCAAGGCTAAGACATCCTGAATGCTGCCTCTTACACAAGGTTTTCCTTATTTCCACAGTTGCTACTATACTGCCCAACTCTATCTACCCTATACCCCTGGAAATTACTTTGTATTTACTCTGAATATACATTGTACTTATTTTTCTGTGTACATATACAGTAGCAGCTAGGTGGTGCAGTGGATAGACCACTGGGTCTGAGGTCAGGAAGACCTGAGTTCAAATACAGCCTCAAACACTTACTGGTTTTGTGACCCTGACTGGGCAAAGTCCCTCAACTTCAATCTACCCCAGTTTCCTTAACTATAAAATGAGGATAATAGCACCCATCTTACAGGATTGCTGTGAAAATGAAACTGTATAATATTTATAAAAATTTATAAAGCCCTTGGTAGGTGCTTAATAAATGCTTGCTCCCTCTCTTCCCAATAGAATGCAAGCTTCTTGAGGGAAAAGTACTTTTTTTATTTTTTTCTTTGTATCTTTAGTACTGTGTCAGACACATAGCAGGTGTTTTTACTGTTTTAATGTTTACTGAATAAATGCTAATTTTTGCTATAATTGTCTATGTACATACATACATATCATATCCCATGCCTTCTCTCTGCTTCACCCCAATATAGAATGGTAGATCACCGAGAAAGAGATCATTTTGTCTTGTTCTATCCTTGTATCCCCAGAGCCTTAGACAGGGTTTTGTATAGAGTTGGTATCCAATAAATGTTTTTATGAAATGAATTGTATTGGGGACCTAAATGCTACTTGTAACTCTATTTTCTGTGGGAAAATGTGTTCTAATTTCCAATTAGCTGACTGACAAGTGAACATTTGAAAGGCCTCATAAATTGAAGTCTGGCTGTATACACAAAGGAATGTGTCAGTTGTGGGTTCTTCCAGGTAACACAGGCTACCCTATATGCAATTATCCTCTCCAATTGCATGACTGCCATATAAATCTAAACATTTGTTCAAACTTTATATGTAGTAACTGTTTTCCCTGTCACAAAAGAGAAACATTGATGAAATTTTATGAAATCTGAATTTTGAGAATTTCCTTAGCAATAACCTTCCCTTTATTTCAATTCTTCATTTGTTTATTTATGGCTACCTAATTGCAGATTTTGTTGGAGGCAGTTACCAATGAGTCACTAAGCCTGACTCAATTCAGGGTGGAAAGCAATTCCAGGAAGGTACTCTTTTTTTCCCCTTCATTTTTTTCTGACAAAGAAAAAAACACTGCTCCTTTCAGAGGTGATTCTGCTCACTTACATCATTTGAGGGTTTTAGAAAGATCATTTCTGGATTTACCAGTTACCTACTTCTGCTGTCTATAAGTCTGTTTTTTATAATGTAGGCGTCTGGCACTTGCTTGGAACGATATTAAACAGTATGAGAACAGATGTTCAAAATTTTTCATTCTACAAACTTCACATAGCCTATCTTTTTTTTTTCTTTATAAGCAGATTATTCCACAGGCATAAGCAGTTCCCAGGGAGAAAACTCCTCCTACCACTGCAGAACTGCAATTGCTTTGCACTTTATAGTTTTAGAGAACTGTCTTGGCACTGAGAGGCTAAGTGATATGCATAGGGTTACACCTAGAGTCAGGAATACCCGAGTTCAAATTCAGCTTCAAACACTTCCCCAGCTGTGCAACCATGGGCAAGTCACTTAACCTCTTTTTGCCTCAGTTTTGTTATCTATAAAATGATAATCATGATAGCACCTACTTCCCAGGATTGTTGTGAGGATCAAATGAGATAATAATTGTAAAGTGCTTAGTACAGTGCTTGGTACATAGTAAGTGCTTTATAAGTGTTGTCACTATTATTATTACTATTAATTATTATCTGAGTTAGGACTTGAACCTAGATCCTCCTGGTTCCCAAAGATTCCTCTATATCCACTCTACCATTTTCCCTCCCATTTACCATTTTCCAAAACTCTCATTTTCACATAGGGCAAAGAACAATAGATTCATTCATTTATTTAATAGCCATTTATTTGATGTGTACTAAAGACAAAGCACTGGAGTTAGGTATTTCAGGTGATACAAAGATAATAAAGACATTATTTCTATCCTCAAAAAGTTTATATTCAGGGGCAGCTAGGTGGCACAGTAGATAGAGCTCTAGCCTTGGAGTCAGGAGGACCTGAGCACAAATCTGACCTCAGACACATGACACCTACTAGCTGTGTGACCCTGGGCAAGTCACTTGAGCCCAATTGCCTCACCAAAAGGAAAAAAAAAAAAAGAGTTTATAATCCAAAAGGTAGAATATGACACACATACAAATAAACAATACTAAAGTGATCCAACATATATGTGTATATATACACATTTACGAGCATAAAAGGGTATAAAACATATATGAAGTGCTTTGTTGTACATGAAAAAGGAAAGGAAGGAAAAACAATTTCTGACTGGGGGAGTAAGATAAAATTTCATGCAAGAGGTTGCATTTGATTTGGTCTTAAAACATGGACAGAGTCTTAAAAGGCATAGTTCGGACAGAAGACATTTTAAGGAATAGGAAATAGCATGAGTTAGGGATGTGGAGGGGAGTAGTGTTAGACCAGACTGGGAGAGTGTTTATCCCTTTCTCTCCACTCAGGTAGCCAAGATTATGAACCTGAGGCAATGGAGAGATGATGGTACCTTCAATAGATATGGAGAAGTTTAAAAGAAGGGAAAGTTTAGGGCAAAAGATATTGAATTACATTTTATACATGTTGGGTTTAAGGTATCTCTGGGACATACAGTTTGAAATATCCATTAGGCAATTGGTGATGTGAGACTTTATAAAGTTTGGCAAAGAGTTCTTCCCTATTATGGAGAATCAGATCTAGAACAGAATTCCATTTTGTTCATTCCTCCATCTTTTGAAGGATAAAATAATCACTAAGTCAAGGAATTATTAGCTTCTCTGCTTTTGACAGACAGAGAGCTCCAGGAGATGTTTAGCTAATTGAGGTCTCTCATTACTGCTATTGCATGTTTCTATGCTATGCTTATGGTTTATTTCCCAAACTCATCTAGTTTTTTCTGTCCAGGTGGTCTATAGTATATACCAAGTGACAAAATCACTTCTGTTTTTCCCTCCACTGACTTTCATACAAATGCTCTTCACCATGTTCTGTCCCTCACTCCTGGATTTCCTCATTCAAGTATACCTTCTTAATATGTAATAATCCTTTAATATACAATACCTCCTTTTAATGATCATTTCTTAAGAATAAGGTATACCCATCTAGAATCATATTCTATTCATGAGTTTCATCCTAACAAATCTGAGTGATACATATGAGGTCAAATTTTCCTCCTTGAATTAGAACTTTGCTTGATGCCTCAGTTGGGGAATATTGAGGCCAGGGGCTTTTTACTCCTGGCCCCTTAATTGGGTTTTGCCTAATGTGAACTAAGTGTCTCAACTACTGTTTTCTTTCCTTCATTGTAGTTATTCTCTATGGTATCTCTCTTAGCGGATTTATATAGGCAATCTTTTCCCTCCCACAATCCTTTGTAGTTTAAAGTCCTTTTGATTAAATTTGCAAGATTCCAAATATATACATTCTTACTAGCCTTTGTTAGGTGCACTTTTAAGTATTGTGAAATGATAATGAAATTGATCTGATATGGAAAAGGTCAAGAATCTCAAAAGAAATAGTGAGAAAATTGATCTGGAAGGGAAAAAGATCAAGAATTTCTTTTGGTTTTGTTTTACAATGTCTTGATTTCTCATAGTCACTAGCTTCCATTTGCTCCAATTCTGCCTTTTAAGGCATTCTTCTCCTCATTGGCTTTTTGGACCTCTTTTGCCATTTGGGGTTAGGCTATTTTTTAAGGTGTTATTTTCTTCAGAATTTTTTTGGGTCTCCTTTAGCAAGCTGCTGACTTGTTTTTCATGATTTTCTTGTATCACTCTCATTTCTCTTCCCAGTTTTTCCTCTACTTCTCTTACTTGCTTCTCAAAATCCCTTTTGAGCTCTTCCACGGCTTGGGACTGATTCATATTTTTCTTGGAGGCTTTGGATGTAGGAGCTTTGACTTTGTTGTCTTCTGGTTGTATGTCTTGACCTTCTTTGTCACCAAAGAAAGATTCTATGGTCTGACTTTTTTTTTGCACAGTTTGCTCATGTTCCCAGTCAATTACTTGAGTTTTAAACTGTTTGTTAAGGTAGGGGTCTGCTTCCAGTGTGGAGAATGGACTGTCCCAAGCTTTGGGGGTTTTGTGCAGCTGTTTTCAGAGATACTTCTAGGGACCTGTAAATTTTCAGTTCTTCCAGAGTGGTATGATCAGGGTGAGGTATTTACTCCTGGCCTGGGCTCTGGTCTATAAGTGACCACAAGCAGTCCTTTCTGCCTTGGAACTGTGAGGAGGATTCCCTCTTCACCACCACTACAAGCTCCACCATGCCAGCACTCCTCCTTACCCCAGGACTGCCATCCAGAACTGTGACCCAGATCCAAGCATGGGCAAAGGAAGAGAATACTGTCTCAGCACCAGCAAAGAGATCCCTGCAATCCTCCCCCCCAATCAGCCACTCAATTCCCCTTTAGTCTATGGGCCGAGAGCTCTGAAAGCAGCTGTTGCCCCGGACCTGCACCAGGACTGGGGCCGGGACCAAGCTTCTCTCTCACCTAAGTCACAGACTTTTCCTACTGACCTTCTAAGTTGTCTTTGGTGTTTGTGGGTTGAGAAGTTTGGAAACCACCACAGCTCCCCTTGATTCAATCCCCTGAGGACTGCTCCAGGTTTGCTGAGGCCTGGTCTTTGCCTGTATGGCCCACACTGAACTGCATTCCTCTCTCAGTCTGGCGCAATAGACCTTTCCAATCGACCATCCATGTTGATGGAAATTTGTTTCACTCTGTTTTTTTGTGGGTTCTACTGCTCTAGAATTTGTTTAGAGCCATTTTTATAGGTATTTGGAGGGGTTTGGGGGACAGCTCAAGCAAGTCACTGCTTTCACTCCACCATCTTGGCTCTGCCCAAAAGATCAAGAATTTCAAGGGAAATAACAGGAAGAAGGAGGTTTTCCAGTATAAATCTCAAACAATACTATAAAACAGTAATCATCAAAAAGATTTGGTAACTATCAAAAATTAGAGAGGTTGATCATTGAAACAGATTAGGTATACAACATATAGAAGTGAACAAACCTAGGACCCTAGTGTTCAATAAATCCAAAGATCCCACTTAAAAGGGTAAGGATCCACTATTTGGAAAAACTTCCAGGAAAACTGGATAGCAGTGTGGCAGAAATGAGGTGTAGATCAACACCTCACACCATCATATACCAAGAAAAGCTCCAAGTAGATACTTCACCTACATAAAAAGGTCACATCATAAATAAATTAGAAGAGCAAGAAAAAAATAGTTTTCAGATCTATGCATAGGGAACAGTTCATGACCAAACAAGAGATGGGATCACAAAAGATAAAATGATCAATTTTAATTACATAAAATTTTTTAAAGGTTTTCACAAACAAATTTAATTCAGCAAAGATTAGCAGGGAAATAGTTAAATGGGAAAAATCTTTGCAGCAAGGTTCTCTGATAATGGGCTCATTTTCCAAGTTACATAAGGAAATGATACAAATTTATTAGAATAATATTCCTCAATTGATAAACAGTCAAAGAATATGAAGTAATTCTCAATGAGAGAAAGCCAGACTATCTATAGCCATATAAAAAGGCTGTAACTAAAAATTAGAGAACTAACAACTAATAATTAGAGCAATGCAAGTTAAAGTAAATCTGAGATGCTATGTCATACCCATCAGATTGGCAAAGTTTACAGAAGAGGACAAATGTTGGTGGGGCTGTGGGAAAACAGGCATATTAATGTATTGTTCGTGGCAGTGTGAAATGAATGATCCAACCATTTGGGAAAGTGATTTAAAACTATATCCTAAAAGTCATTAAACTTTGTATGCCTTTTGAACCACTACTAAGCCTATACCCCAAAGAGATCAAAGAAAGAGGAAAAGTTCCTGTGTGTACAAAAACATCTATAATAGCTCTTTTTTGTGGTGGCCAAGAACTAGAAATTAATGAGGTTCTCGTTAGTTGGAGAATGGCTGAACAAATTATGATACATATATATAATGGCGTACTATTGATCCATAAGAAATGACGAAGGAGATGGCTTCTCTCTCCATGGGAAGTTTTAAGATCCATGTGAACTAATGCCAAGTGAAGTGAGCAGAACCAGGAGGACAATTTATATTACGACAATGTTGCATGTTATACATTGTGTGTTTATAACATCATGAAAATGAACAACTTTGAAAGCGTTTAAGACCTCTATCAATAAAGTGATCAACGATGATTACAGAGGACCAATGATGAAAAAATGCTACCCACCTCCTGACAGAGATGTCATGTACTAAATATAATAAATGGTATATGCATTTTTGGCCAAAATGAGAATTTGTATTGCTTTACCGGGCATATTTTCAACAAAAGTGTTATTTTTGCTTATTATTTAAGTGGAGCACAGAAAACAGAAGCAGGAGAGGGAAAAATGCTTGATAATTGAAAAAAATAAGCAAAAGCTAAGACCACACACACACACACACACACACTCACACACACACACTCACACACACACACTCACACAGGAAAAAATTTGATAGGGAGAGGAAGTAGACCTGTGATTTTATTAATATAGGGAACTCCCAAATAAGGAAACTCCTTCTATCAATGCAAATTACCAACTTCTCTGAAACTTAAATAATGTGTTTAGTCACACAGTTAGGGTTTTCCGAGGCCACACTGCTCTTATATTTCAGAGAATTAAACAAGAAAATTTTCCAGAATTATTTTTAAATGAAGTATAGCTAACAGAAAGAAGACTCATAGCCCCGACAAGAAGAAACTCAAAAGTCGATTGACTTGGGCTACAGAATTAATTGAGAGAAAGAATGGGAGTTTTAAAGATACTTAGAACTCATCAGATAGTTCCAGAGATACAGTTATAGGAAATCTATTTAGTATTTCTAAGTTGAGTTTAGTAATAGAAATAGAAAACTTAAGAAAGTTTATGTTCTTTTCTGAAAAGAGGGATAACAAAGAAAGGTAGTCCATTTGGAGGAGTGGTCAGTTGGAGGGTATTTGCAATAGTGATGCTGAAAAAAAAGAAGCCAATATAATATTTTTAAAGATAAGTAGGTAGGTAGATAGATAAACAGACTAAAGTCATAACCATTATGAAATGAAAGTTCCTTGACCCCTTCAAACAGTGCTGTCCTAATGTCATAAAAAAATTCTGTAAAATATTGTCTCAATTCATTCTTCTTGATTTTTTTTTAAAACTTGATACCAGATGTTGTTGAAGCTACATAGAATCCTGGGGATGGTTCTCTTTTGTTAAATTATATTTAAAATTAAACTGGAATGCTGAGGTTCCTGGAGGGTATTCTGTTTATTTATTAATGTCATTAATGTCAGTCATGTTTGAATTATCTTTAACAAGTCTATATTAAATCTCAATTTTGATGCTGATAGCATTATTTCTAAATTTTCTAACGGACCTAGCCACCATACCTGGAAACTCCATGTACACAGCAACATAATAATACTGTTGTGATCAGCAGTTGCTACTAACATAATGGGCACACAAAGGGATTTAGATGCCAAGCATCAAAATATAATTGTTTGAAGATTCATTTAATAAAAAAAGTTTTCTTATCACATTGCTTTTAGGAAATTGCACAGTTATTTCATGACCCCAGACTTCTCTCCAAAACAAAGCTCCATCTTTTTAATATCAATATTCTTCCAGAAATATTATTTAGCTTCAAGTCATGAAACACAATAGACTCCAAAGAATTGAAATGGAGGGTAACCTAAAGCTCATATAGTATGTGTGAAGAGGCTATAACACATTACAAAAAGGGAATTATTTTGTACTGGTGGGTTAGGCAGAGCTCAGTGTGGAAAGGACTAGCTGCATTGTTCCTCCTGGTTCCTGCAGGTCCTCAAGCAAAGACTGGCTGACCACTTGCCAGGACTGTTGTAGAGGGAATCCTTACTCAGGTACAAAAATGAAGGATAGCCTGTCTGAAAAAAAAAAATGGGACTTTTTTTGAGATCCTTTAGTTATTTTTCCTGTCATCTGTGTAAAGTACCTTATGTAGAGTTGCAAAAACATCAAGGGTAGAGTGTAGGAAGTAGCTAAGCAGTTACGGCTGGGTCAGACAAGAACCACAGCTTCAGGGATTATAAACTAAAGGTTCTTTTCAAGGTCAGTGCAAAAAATTTTGGAAATGAAATGAAACTTCTAATTTTATGAACATTATATGCTCATTATATTGAGCACCAGAATGCTACAAAATTCCTTAGTTAAATCCAAAGCAATGGGAAAGAGCTTGACCTGGCCATTCAAATTGGAAAAAAAGCAAACTAACACACCTCAATGTAGTCGATGAAAACCACATATTGCTCAGACTATGACATACTGATGAATGGTAGTCCATCATATTAGTCCATCAATATTTGTATTTTTGACAGATGCCACAAATGGGTAAAAGGACTGAGTCTGGGATTGAGTAGTTTGAAGATTGAATAGCTGAACTGGATCTCATTTAAGAAACTGTTACATACCAGACTCTCAATGATTCCAGATTGATTGATGCTGCAAATGGCCATTTCTTTAGATCTATATTCCAGTAACAAAGCTAAATAGCTATAAAACATGGAAGACAACAATCCTGGAAGAATTAAAATTGGAAACAAATCAAAGAAAGCATTCAAAGTGGTGCATAAGCAGGTTGCACCATAATGCCAATGATTACTTACAAACACAAATGGCATAAAAGATATTGAATGAGGCTATGTGTACCTGGAAAAGGAGGTGAGCCGATTGTTTAGTGAGAAATAGAGACAGAGATGATTAGCCTGAGTAATACTGATAAGCTAGAAAGTGCCCAAAAGAGAGCAACCAGGATGATGAAGGAATTGGAGATCATGCCCTGTGAGAATCACTTGAAGGAAATGAGGATGATTAACCTAGGGAAAGGAATATTTAGGGAGCACATTATAGCTTTCTTTGAGTACACAAAGGGCTGCACATGATAGCTTTCTTCAAATATACCAAAGGCTGCCAAGTGGGAGACACATTAGATTTATTCTTCCTAGACTCAAAAATCAGAGCTGGAATTAAAGAGTACAAGTTACAGAAAAGCAAATTTAGGCTCAGGGTAAGGAAAAACCTCTACATAATTAGAGTTACCTAGAAGTAGAATGGGGGCAGCTAGCTGTCTCAGTGGATAGAGAGCTGGGCCTGGAGCCAGGAAGACATGAGTTTGAATCCAGCTTCAGACATTTATTAGCTGTGTGACCCTGGACAAGTCGCTTAATTGCTATTTGCCTTAGTATCTTTGCCAAGAAAATCCTGTGGACAGCACTGGTGTACTATGGTTCACTGGGTCACAAAGAGTTGGACAAGACTGAATGACTGATCAACGAAGTAGAATGGGCTGCCTCAGGAGATAGTGGATTTTCTCTCACTAGATATATTTTTAATAGTATTTTATTTTTTTCCAAGTACATGTAAAGATTAATTTTAATACTCATTTAAAAAAATTTTTGAGTTAAAATTTTCTCCCTCTCTTCCTCCCCTACGCCTCCCTAAAATAGTAAGCAATTATTTATTACTAAACTGTCTTTGGTGCAAGAGTAGATGCATGGAATACTTTTGAATATACATTAAAATTGAATACTGACAACATACTCAATTCTCAGCACGTGCTGAGAGTTCTAGGCTCACAGCTCACAATGCGCCAGGGATAAATGTGTGTACATATGTCACTGGTGAATACATTGCTGCTCTGTTTACCTTTTAAATGGCGTGATGAAGAGAATTATACCATGCGATGATTATGTGACGAAAGGTTATAAACCAATTTTTGGACTAAAAAAAAAACCCAACAAGGTACAACAATTATGTGGTGGTGATGATTATTCGGTGAAACTCGGTAATCCTCATAACACCCCTGCAAGATACGTGCTGTTATTATCTCCATCTCACAGTTGAGGAAACTATGGCAAATAGAGATTAAATGAATTGCCCAAAGTCACACAGCTGGTAAGTGTCTGAAGTTGGAACGAACTCGTCTTTCTATCTCCGTACTCGTAGCTCTATTCACTACACCACTTACTGTCTTAGACTCTAAAAGAACAAAAGGAAGGCCTCTAGAATATTGGGTAGATCTTCTATGGAGATGTACTGGAAAATATGGACAAGAAACAGGACATTATCTACAGACAATGAGAAGAGTTGTAGGGGTTGCAGTATGGATCACTGTAAAGATTATCCACACCAATTAAATCACATACCCACTAAAGTCCCAAGTCTTTCATAACATGTATTAGGAGGTCTTTGGAAAGATACAGGGGCTTTAATGCACTACAAACTTAACGTGAGTCAACAGTGTGATAGAGATGGCCAAAAAAGCAAATACATGCTTAGGATACATTAAGAAAAGAATAATATTCAACTATTATGTGTATGTATGAATATATATATATATTTACATATACATATAATCATAGAAGGAATTATATATACATACATAATCATAGAAGGGATTGGTTGAAAGAACTAAAGATATTCAACAGGTTATCTTCAAGGATTTAAAGGACTAAAATATAAAATGGAAAAAACTAGGAACAATGGGTAGCGAAGTTGTAGGGAGGAAGATTACAATTCAATGTAAGAAACAGCACCCTAACAATTAGAGCTGTCCAAAAGTCAAACGGGCTACTTCATAATTTCCCATCACTAAAACTCAGCAGACAGCAAATGGCCACTTGTCCAAGATGCTACAGAGGGAAATCCTGTTCAGGTAACTCCTCTGTTCATCATTCTGCATTATGACCCTGAATTGAGAATATAGTTAAATGAGGTGGCTTAATTTCTCCCCTCCCCTGTAATACTTTCACAGATAACAGTTGGCAGCCAATAAACATGTTCAATTACAATTTCAAGGTATAAATCTAGAGAATAATGCCACCTGTCACAGGAAGCTAAAATACTACTGTTTTAACAATGCTTTATAAATCTGATTAACAATTCTAATTAATAAGTTATATAAAAGAGAGCATATAGAGATACAAACTAGGAAAAAATACAGTTTCTATTCTTTCTCCTTTAGCTTAATTCTAACACTAAGGAAAGAAGTCAGGTCTTTATTGCTGCTTCCTTTTTTGAATTCTGCCTTGTGTTTGAACCTCTAGTCCCATCTATTACTATTTTTCCTACCTTGAAGCTCTATGACAGTGGCTCTCAGCCTCTTGGGCATAGCAGTGTATCACCTGATTTTCAAAAAGTATGTCTTTAATTGTTTTTAATTATATGGTATCTCCCTACCCCCAGTAGTGTAGCCAAGTTAAACATTCAGTGATTCTTCAGGAAAAAAGAATAATAATTTTTGAGAACCAGTGCTCTAAGACTTATAGATTTAGAGCTGGAAAGGACTTAAGATGCTGTTGAGTCCAATGTCTTCATTTTTACAGAGGAAGATTATGGGATCACTGTAAGGAACAGCATCCTAACAATTAGAGCTGTACAAAAGTCACACGAGTTCCTATGATGGAGTCCCTCATCACTGAAGCTCATCAAGCAAAGATTGAATAACCACTGGTCCAACATGTAAAGGGTATCCTTGTCCAGGTAATTCCTCTGCTGATTACCCCACATCATGACCCTGAAGTGGGAGCATAGTTCCCACTATGGAAACTGAGGCACAGTGAAATTAAAGTGACTTGCCATGGATCACATCAAACTCAGGACCTTCTTGTCTCTCAAGTCTGGCACTTTATCCCCCTCCTTGTATTCCCTTTGGAATCTTTCTCCTTGACTGCTGCACTGTCCCTTTCTGCAGTAACCCACTCCTCCACTTTTTCAGTTCCCTTTTACATGCTGTCTTCCCCTGTCAGTATGTAAATTCTTTGAGGTTAGGGACTCTCTTTTATATTTCCATCCCCAGGATTTAGTGAGGTATCTGGCACAGAGTAAATACTCAAAAAATACACTCCCTTCTTTCCTCCCACCACTACA
Source organism: Vombatus ursinus (assembly GCF_900497805.2). NCBI lineage: Eukaryota > Metazoa > Chordata > Mammalia > Diprotodontia > Vombatidae > Vombatus > Vombatus ursinus. The sequence goes on from NW_020940355.1 coordinate 32,320,108, forward strand.
CCAAGCTACTTCTATAGGTACCTAGGTAGCACAGTAGTTGGAGCACTGGATTGGGAGTTAGGAAGTCCTAATATCAAACCCAACATCAGACACTAGCTATGTGTGACCCTGAGTATGTCATTTAATTTATCTACTTCAATTTCCTAATCAATAAAATGGGGATAATGATATGACCTACGTCCTAGGATTGTTGTGAGGATAAAATGAGATATTAAGTGATTTGCAGCCTTAAAGTACTAGATAAATGTAATTATTAATGTTGTTGTTATTCACTATAAATTATACCTTGCTTAGTAGACAGACATCATTTTTCTCCCTTCTCATTCCTTTTTAGTTTAAGGATAATTATTTTGGTGAAAATATGTTTAATACGAATGTATATGTGGAACCTATATTAGACTGCATGCCGTCTTGGGGAGGGGGAAGAGGAAGGAGAGGTAGAAAATTTAGAACTCAAAATCTTATGGGAGTGAATGTTGAAAACTAAAAATAAATAAATAAATATTTTTAAAAAGAGATAATTATTTAACATAACTCTCTATGATACGTTTGCCTTCTTTTCCTGAAAACCTATTTCTCTTATCTCTGATAGCCGTTTTCATTTGAGTTAGCAATCATCTGCAGCTACAGGTGTCTAAGAACTGTATGGAACTCATATACACCAAAAATTGGTATATGTGAGCCCCTTATAGTTCCTTATTTCCCTTTAGTTTCCTTAATTTAGGCAACCTAATCTAGTTCTTGAGATTTGGGGTACTAGAACCACTAGAATGCCTTCACTTTTAGTGGACCCAATTCTATATAAGATCCTGAGCATATCATATTCATCAGGGATACCAAGCCTGCAGCTGGTGCTTCTGGATATACTTAGAGACTGGGGACTGGGTGGCAGTGGGTATAGTTTAGATCATCAATATGATCTAAACCCTAAACCTTGTCCCACTGATGGGGTTGGGATCTGGGCCCCAGAAAGGAAAAACCCTGGACTTTCCCACATGGCCAAATCTCTGGCATTCACCTGAGGCTATAATCCCATCAACTGGCCTTTCATTGTGACTACACCCAATCTCTCCTCCTACATTTCATCCTAGCTAGGCTCCATTCTCCCTAGGCCATGAGGTCCAGGTTCCAGGAGTTCTGTTCACCCCAGTTTACTGACCACTCCTAGGTTCCTCCCACAGGCTTTCTGTATATGAAGTCCATCTTGTCTCCATTAAGATGCTCAGATTCTTATAATCAAGCCACTGCTTACTCATGTTCAGACTCCTTAAGAGTCTGCCCAATATGACAATGTTCTAATAAACCTTGTCTTTAGCTGAAAGAAGGCTTGGGTCGAATTCTTTCGGGAAGGACCTGCATGTTGTGATTTTGGGGTCTCAGCATCCCTGAACCCTAAACTGCATCAATATCATCTGCTCTGGAAGTTCTTTCTGTGTAGAAACCTCATGCAGAACCCTTGTTTCTGTTATCTCTTCAAAAACGAAGGATGAACAACAACAAGATTCCCATCATCTGCCTTTTCTGTTCTTATTGGTTGGATAAATGACGCTGGAGAAAGCCATTACTAGCTATTAGAGAGTCAAACAACTATGCCAAATATTTCCACTACAAACCTGTTACCTAATCTCAATTGAGTTCTCAATGCCACATGACAATCCTTTTATTCTTACCAGATTGACTTCCAATCACATTTCCCACAGAAGCTACTCCAAATCTTTTATCTTCTCCCCAAGGTCTTCACACTTTTCCCTCGCAGCAGATGATTTGACTCCCCCTTACTGAAAAAAGCCATACAACATGGAATTTCCCTCTTCTCACTTCATATCTCAAAATTCCACTAGTGTAGGTCATCCATCATTCTCTTTGCTCCTGCCTCTGAGGAAGAGGTGGTTTTTCTCTTTTTCATAGCCAACCCTTCTACTTGTGCCTATTACAACATTCCCTCCAGACTCTTTTGTGTGTTTGCCCCACAACCACTTCCTCTTTTTTCTAACAAGAATGCACCTAAAACATACTAATTTAAAAAAATTCCCCATTCATTCAGCTTTAAACTCTCATTCTTTGACTCTTCTTCTGCCACCCACTAATGTGCCCAGGTTTCATTCATCATTTAACAACAACAAAAAAGCTTTCACTTGATTCAGCCATCCCCCTTAAGTTATTATACATGCATATCTATAGCTGTAGCTTCTGACATTCATAAACTCTTAAGAGTTATCTACACCAGTTGCTTCCATTTTCTCTTACTTCTCAATCCCTGGTGATCTGCCTTGACACTTCTACTGGTCTGAAACTTTTTTCACCATTATCTACAGATCTATGTATGTATGTATTATACACACAATGAAATCTTGATTATTAATCAGTAAACATTTATTAAGTGGCACTACATGTACTAAGTTCTGGGAACAAATGTGAAAAAATAAAGTTCTTGCCCTCAAAGAGCTAACAATTTAATAGGGGAAGACTTGTGTGGTTTGTCCTTCATTCTCAAAAAGAACCATAACATCAAGAAGATGATGCTGATGCGGTTTAGGGGTTCGAGGGTCCCGCCTGAAAGAATTCGACCCAAGCCTTCTTTCAGCCAAAAACACGGTTTATTGAACATTCGCCATATTGTGCAGACTCTTAAAGAATCTGAACATTAGTAAGCTATTGGCTAGATTATAAGAATGTGACCAGTGGCTAGATTTTAAGAATCCGAGCATCTTAATGGAGACAACATGGACCTTATATACGGAAAGCCTGTGGGAGAGATCTAGGAGTGGACAAGCAGTTTGGGGGGCCTGAGGAGATCTGGATGGGACGAGAATGGCCAGGGGCCACAGGGAGGTAAGACAATGGAGAAGAGATTGGGTATAGCCACAATGAAAGGTCAGTTGATGGGATTATAGCCTCAGGTGAATGCCAGAGATTTGGCCATGTGGGAAAGTCCAGGGTTTTTCCTTTCTGGGGCTCAGATCCCAACCCCATCAATGCCATGACTTGCAACTGAATTGGATGTGAGTGAAGGGGAGCTGTGCAAAGTCACCAGCCTCACTTTCTCCTCCAGAGCCATTTGGGTCCAGTGGCCAGATATAGAACAGAACAGTTGAAGACAGCCCAGGCTACAGTGGGAGATCTTATACTTTTTAAGTTAAGGTCTTTCCAAATTCTCACTTTGACCTAGTCAATGCCCATTCAGTGGTTAGGCCTTTTTAAGAAGTGAGTAACTATTTGCATTCAATCTGAGACTAGAGAGTGCAGAAAAATAACCATTAAGTGGTCCTCAGGCAGGGACCTATTGTTGGCCAATCAATAACAGACAGAGTGAATTAAGTTCAAGGCATGGTCTTTTGAGAAGGAAATCTAGTCAGTAAACCCCAAGATAACTAGAATGGGGAAAGACAAGACACAAAAGAAAGCTGAAAAGGGGCATTGAGGGAGGGGAGAAAGGGTGGTTGGGGAAGGTTTTCAATCTACAGCTTGGTCAGTCAGAAAAGTCCCATAGTAGCTCAGCCAAGTGAGAAATGAAGAGATGTTTGAGCTGAATTCTCTCCTTCAATGGCAGTTTGGAGTTAATGGCCCCACCCTCCAATCAGAGAGGAAGAGGGTAGTGATGAGGTAGAGTACCAAGGCTGATGAGATCTTGCAAGATGATAAGGTTTTCCCAATAATGAGCTTCCTGGAAAGTGGTGCAGGCAGGTGAGAAGTAAAATAAAAGTATATATCTTTTAAGATGAGGTTAACCATAAATAACATCAGTTCATAGTCACATGCAATCTCTTATAATCTCCCTCTTCCCTGGGGGGCTCTTAACCTTTCAGGTCATGGACTGTTCTGGCAACTGGCAAAGTCTATTCCTTCTCAGAATAATGTTTTTCAAACAAAATGTGAAATGTTTGTAAAACAAAAAATTATGAAAGAAACCCATTATATTAAAATACAGATATAATTTTTTTTTTGTGGAATCCAGCAAGAACCCCTGCCTTAACACGTTTAATTTTCTTATTTTATATACTTGGATACCATACTTTTCAATACATTAGATAAAATTTATATTTATAAAAATAATACATAATCCCGTTATCTACTTAGAAATGAAAAATAATAATAGCTGATATTTATATAGTTCTTTAAAGTTTGAAAATCTTCATAGGCCTTATATCCTCACAATGATTCTATAAGATAGATGGCATAGGGATTATTATCTTCATTTTACAAACAGAAAAATGAGTCAGAGAGGTTAGATGACTTCCCTTTAGTTAAATAACTAAATAAAGGTCAGAAACTGGTCTATTCCTGACTTGACATTCAATACTTTTTTCATTTTTTCATGTTGTTTCTCCATGGATATGCATTTACTTTGTGTAACTTAACTGGATAAGAAGGGCACATGGTTAAAATTCTAAGTGAAAGAAAAAAGTGAATCTGGTATAATAAATAGCAATTTTGTTTTGATTTGTTTTGAAATCCAACTTTATAATTATAACTGTAAGGAAATAGATTGGGATCCCTAAATTAGGGAAATTGAAGTTGGGGAATAGTCTACTTGTAATTGTTTTTTCTGTTTTTCTAATTAAAATCTGTATTTGATGAACGATTAAATTCAATTATATTTACTGTGTTTACACAAAGGAACTGTACTCAATATAAAAGTACTCTGTTAGGGTACATAAACTTTATATAAGAAATTTAATGCAGTAGTTATACCATACTTTTAGCTTTTGCCTCAGAGTTGGGCTGAGTGTGTCAAGTGTCATGGTTGACACAAGCTAACTCCCCCAAGGCAGAAGTTAGTGTTCTTCCCAACTTTGTTAACTATACCATTTTTTGTAGCCTATTCCAAGCACATGTATGTATGTACATACAAAGAAAGTAAGATAGGTCCTTTTCACTACTGTATACCTTGATAAGTGCTGTTTTTAATGATACTCATTATTGCATTCCAGTAAGGACAGAGAGTAATAGTAAAAGGTGAGGTACTAAGTGTACAAAAATGGGGATCCCCAATTATGCATAGGTGACATGGACACTAAAAGCAAAATTTTGCTCCTTCAGAGAACTTTCATTGTGAGCTTGCTACCTCAGAAGGTCATACGATTTTGAGCAGAAATAATAACTGATGCTAATAGAGGGTTTTGTTTGCAAAGGAATTTATTTACATTATCTCAATGGATTACCACAACCACCCTGGCAGGTAAATGATACAAGTATTACTATCCCTATTTTAGAAATGAGAAAATGAACAGAGGCTAAAAGACTTTCCCAGGATTCCTGAGCTACTGTCTAAATCCAAAATTGAACAGAGGTCCACTTGACTCAAAGTCCAACACTATCAGGAGTCATTTTAGGCCGTCCTTGTGGCTCCCCAGGGCCACCTCTTAGTTGACTTGAACCATCACTGAGAAATTTTTTTTTCCTCCTGAACCTGTGATTTCATCTGTGTAGCGAATTCCTTGGGTAGAAACTTCCTCCAGAAATTTAGTTTTAAAGTTTTAAAGGCTTACCTGAGAAGTTAAAGGATTTGCCAAATGGAACTTGAACCCAGGTTTTCCCATCTCCAGGCCTGTCCCTTGTCTATCCCATGCTGACTATCATAACTTAATTTTCTGCTCTTCCCAAGAGTATCTGGGTTATCAAGCAGGAAAAAAACAAAATAATTCATTTCCAATCAGGGAAATTAAGGCTCTACTGGGGGAAATATTTAGCAAAGGGGAGGCCCTTCCCAACCTCAGCAGCTTTGTGAATTTGATACCCTTTCTATTGGATGGTCAAGTGCAAAGATTTTAATTCACACCTGAGTAAGTTCAAAAATTTGTGATAGGATCCTAGAAGTACTTCACTGGTTTTGGGGAAAAGAGAGTATCATTTGAATTTTTTAAAAAATGAAACTTAAATATTATAGAACTAGAGCTGGAAGAGAACTTAGAAATCATTTATTCCAATTCCCTCATTTTACCGATGAAAATTCATCACAGAGAAGTTGTTACTTGCCCAGTCACATAGCAAGTGGCAAGAACTGAGGATTTCTGGCTCCAAAACTCCAAGTTCAGGGCTGTTTTGTTGCATGATGCTACTCGAGAACCATAAAACAAAAGGTTATACAAAGTGCCCGCAAATAAAGTTTTTCTACAGCTCTAGATATTTTAAAAATATACAATCTTTTGAATTGACCTGACTTACTTAAAGGGAACCAAACTTGAGTATCAAACATGTTTTTGGAGCAATGAAAACAAACATCGCAAGCTGTCAAGACTTCATAAAAGAAAAGTGAAAACAATTTGGTGAGATTATATTATGGTAAATTTATATGGGAAACTTCCTGTGATTGTCTTTTAACCCATAAACCGGAAAACTTGCACTTAATAAAGAAGTTTGTTTGATTCACTGAATTCTTTTTAAAAGTTGAAAACTGAAAGTCACAGAATTGTAAAGCTGGAAGAGATCTTAGCGGTCATTCAGTCTGCCTCTCTCATCTCACAGGAAGACAGTAAGGTGGGGATAAGTTAACCACATACACAGGAACACAAGGTTGGTGGAAAAGGCCAGACTAAAACTCACATTTCCTCACCCAGTCTTGTGCTCTTTCCACCAGATCATACTTGCCCCTATTTTTAGGCCAAAAAGATTCGGGGGCCTGTTTTGGGGGAGAAGGGTAAGGCACGAGTTGGAAATGTCAACGTAAGATGTATTTAGAACGTGCTTCTCTGATACTCAGTAGGGTCTGCGTTCGGCCTCGGGAATCGAAGCACGGATATACTGAAGGCAGTCTACGGGCTCTCTTTCATCCTGATTCTAGTGGAAAAGTGGACGGATGGCCCCGGTGGGTGCTTGTCAAATTACTTATTTAAGAACCCCTGCTCACAGTGCATACTGGTGAAGCAGGCTCCTCTTGCTCACTCTGAAGTCCACCCGAACCAGCACCACATGGGCAGGTCCCTAGAGAAGCAAATCCTCAAAGGGAGATTCCAATGGGAGAAAGTCGGAGAAGCTGCCACAATGCGGCCAGGGAGCAAGGGGGCTTTCCTCACTTCCCGCTCAGGACCGGGGCAAGCAGCTCCTTTCATTTCTCCTCTTGTTACCCACCCCTCCCTTATAGATCCTCTCCTACCAACCCCCCACCCACCCACAAACATGGCTCCTCCTCCTCTTCTCCTGCGGCCCCCAGCAGCGGCACTAGCCGAACCTGGACCAACCCACCCCGCGGCCCCCAGCAGCGCGGCGTGATCCCAGCCGCGGCGGCGCGCGCCCAGCCCTCGCGGACCCCAGTCGCGGCTCGCGCTTCCTCCCGACCCCGGGTACCAGGCCTGGGAGGTGAGGAGGGCGTGAGGAGGGCGTGAGGAGGGCGGAAGTCGCCTCCTGCCGAGCCCCTCCGCTTGGCCTCCAGCCGGCAAGCGATTCCTCGGCCCTCTACCCCGTCACGGCCTCCTCCTTCCGTCAATCCCCGCCCCCACCAGCCGGTCTCCTCTCCGCCAATCCCCTTCTTGTGCCGCCACCGCCGCACCTGCGAGGAGGAGCCCGGGCGGCCCCGCCGTCTTGTCGGCGTCCTCCCCCCACCCCCCACGCCCCCGTCGTCACCTCACCCGCCGCCGCCGCCGCCTCCGTCTTGGCCGCACTGTCCCTGAGCGGCGGTAGCGGAAGCGCCTCCTCCTGCTCCGGCGGAGACGGCGCCCCGGCGGCTCGAGAGTCAGCCGGCCGGCAGGAGGGGAGGAACTGCCGCAGCGCCGAGGAGGAGTGCCGGGGCGGCGGGGCGGCGGGGCGGCGGGTCCCCGCTCCAGCGCCGCCCGATGCCGGTGTGGTGCTGCCGCTGCTCCCTGGCCGGTCACTTCAGGTGAGCGTGGGGACTAGGCGGGGAGGCGGGAGGAGCGGAGAGGAGCCGAGGAGGCGGCGAGCCGGCGTCCCAGCCCGGGGCCGCAGGACGCGGCTCTTCCTCCTCCCGTGCGGCTGCCGGCTCCGCTGCCCGGCTCTGCGTGGGGCCGGAGGAGGGCCGGGGACCGGCCAGGCCGCGGAGGGGGCTCGTCCTGCCCGTGGAGTTTGGGGTAAAGTTTCAAAGGCGAGCGGAGGGGGCACGGGGACAGGGCCGTACCCTGGCCGTCCCCCGACCCTCCTGCAGCCGGCTTTCCTTTTGAATGATTTAGAACACTCGGAAGACAACTTTGCCATCAGTGAAAGGGGCTCAGGGGTAGGATCGAACCCCTTTCCCAGTTATCTGATTAAAAATTGGCTAGTTAACTTGAAAGATCAACTCTGCTCTCCGGAAGCCTCTTTAACCTTAGGAATGTTTTTTTGAGGAAATTTTAGAGTTTATAGATTTTATTGTTCTAGAAGAAATTTATTTTCAAAGAAGCGATTTTTATTCTTATGGAGTCCTTTTGACATCTCTGCTTACCTCACCTCCCCACTTGCAATTTACACCCATTCAAATCCAGTGAACAGTTTCCGTTAGGAGGACAAAAGAACACCTTTCAAATTTGGTAGTAAACTTTAAAGTAATCCAGTAGATATCCTTAAAAGAAAGGAAGAATTTTGCTACTTAACAAGAAAGAACCGTGCAATAATTTCAACTTTGTAAAGGCAAAGTTTCTAAGAACTTACCTTCAGATGAATTTTGTAGACCTCTATATTTTCCAATCAAAATAATGATAGCCCATGCTTACATGTACTTTGTGACTTTTAGCAAAAGTATTATTCCCATTGTCCAGACTTAGAGAGAGTTCGTTGGGTCTTAGACCTTACAGTCTCTCACTCAACTTGTCATATTACAGATGAGGAAACTGAGGCCAGAGATGTTAAGTGACTTGGTCATAGTCACACAGGCTTTAAGTAATAAGGCAGTAAGTAATTTTACTCTCAGGCAGAGTAGAGATTCAGACCCAGGTCCTCTGACAATAAATCTGTCTACAGATAACTTCAGGCTATTATTTGAGGGCATAGAGTGTGCCAGCCAGGCAGCCTAGAAAGCAACTTCTTAGATTAATCCAAGTCATATCAAAAACTTTGAAACTTCCTGAACACATCGGGACAGCTATCAGACAAAACTTGCTTTCTGCAGTCATTTTAACATCTCTGCATACCTCATGACTTGAAATTTTCATCCATTCATTTTCTATTTTCCAGTATAAACATTCTTCTCTAAGCAACTAGAAATATTTGAAAATGAGACTGTCAAAAAATAGCTTGACCTCTAACTGCAGTTTTGTTAGAAAAAGCAGTAAAAAAGAACAATATGGATTTCCCCCCCAAAAAATTTATTATTACTGTTAAATTAATGGGGGAGGAAAGGGGAGTGAACATAAACTAAATACTTTTGTCCTTGTAGTTTGGGGAAAAAAAGCATTGCTTTTTTGTCAGATCAGTTCTAGTTTAGAAACTTAGGTAAAAATTGTCAGTTTTTTGTTTTGTTTTGTTTTTAACAATTAAAGAGTTTTTAAAAAAATTTTTGTGTGGATGTGCATGGCACTTTGGAGGGGGATACTTATGTATAACTTCTTTTACAAAGGAGAAAAATTGTGGTCCTGAAATAGAGAGTTATGATTTTTCATTTTACTGAAATAGTCTTTTTTTTATGTAGTAATATACTTAATGGAGCTTGAGGATTGCCTCACTAAAGATTATAATATAATGCAGGTAACAAAGTAGAACCGTGATTACCTTTTCAAAAGCTGGCACATCTCTATTAGCTGCTAATCGAAGTTGACCTTTAATGAAGATATGTTCTGTTTTCTATTAATATTCTTAGGGTCCCATGATACATAATTATAAACTTTGTAAATGCCTAAAATTGACTGAAGGAGAAGAATTGATTTAATATTGGTAAATCAAATGTAGCCATTTATCCTGGAGAAAGCATAGTTAACTCAGATACAAAATGGAAAGTAGTCCTCTATTTTAAAAAATTAATGTTTTTTATGCCCTTTGCTTTTTTTACATCACATTCATTTCCAACTATATACCTCTCTTCTTCCACTCGGGGAGCCATTCTTATAAAGATCAAGAGAAAAGGGAGGAAAAGGCAGTACAGCAAAATCAGCCAACATATCAGTGGGTCAGACTGGAATATGCAGTATCCTACACCCAGTTCCCAACCTCTATAAGTGAAACAATTGAAAGCATTTTTTGATATCTTCTCAAGTTTCAGACTTGGTTGTTATGGGTCATTGTAACCAGGTTTCATCTTACTGTTCTTGCTTTTTATTTACATTGTTGTCATGGTGTATATTGTTTTCCTGCTTTTGTTTTTTGTTTGTTTGTTTTGTTCTGTATCTAGTGCACTGTTTATACCTGGTAAAGTAATAGGATATTTGGGAACATTTGTATGTTGAAAAAGTAACTTTTGTTTGTTGTGTAAAGGATAAGCAATATTACTTAAGCAGCACTGTTTTATTCCTGATTTATTTTGTTACTTTTTTGTCTCCAAAGCCTGATTTTTAGGTATCTATATATTTAGCAAGCATCCCACTTACTGAATGGTATCCTAATGTTTTATAATATATGACCACAAAACTGATTAACAGTCCGAAATAACAAATACTAGCTTCCACTTGAAATTCAGAGCAAATGTCCTGCATGATGTTCTAATATAACCAGGTATAATTTGTGGTGAGGTAAGGCAAAATTTTGAATTAAAAATGGAAAGCTAAAAACTTTGAGCTGCCCTCAGTACTTCAGTATATTCAACTTTGAATGAAAGGAAAGTATTTTGAAGAATTTTTATTTATACTGACAGCATTGGGGAGAAACATTTTTGTAGGTAACCAGAGTGTGCTTGGAACTCTTTAGATTGCTGGCATGATCATGTAAATTATAACCTTAGGCTTAAAGACACAAGTTGTATTCTCAGCCTTAATATTTTCAGAGGCAGAATTCTCATGAAAAAGGTAATACTCGTGTTAGAACTTGGTTCTTGTATCCTATTAGAACTTTAAAATCTAAGAATAGCTTCAACTAGTAAACAGTCTTATGAATTCTTATCATTTACCATTTTAAGAGATGTGGTATATTTGAATCTCGGTGATGTTGGGGTTCTGCTATGTTCTTAAAAGATGAAAATAGTAAATATTTCATAACCAACACCTTTAGCTTTTCCTATGTTGCTAAGAGTGTTCCAAGAGTTTTGAGTATTGTTGGTCTGTAACCAGAATTAATTACTCCTTAAAAGATGTCAGATATTCATTTATATTCACTTTATTTTCCTGTTAATACATTTTTGGCTTTTTGATACTGTGCAAAATGTCCATGAATTTATCCAACAACTTATTAAATACCTCAAATTTTGTCACTCTCTCACTGGAGATAGTTGTATGTAATCAGGAAAAAAATAATTTTCCCAGTGTACTTCCAACACATCTGGTAGAAAATAAGGACCATTTAAATTTATTTTAAAAAATTATTTATTGGGGGCAGCTAGGTGACTCAGTGGCTAGAGCACTGGCCCTGGAGTCAGGAGGACCTGAGTTCAAATCTGGCCTCAGACACATAATAACTCACTAGCTGTGTGACTCTGGGCAAGTCACTTAACCCCAATTGCCTCACTGAAATATATATATATATATATATACATATATATATATATATACACACACACACACACACACACACATACATATATATACACATATATTTATTTATTTATTTAGTGTTTTATTTTTCCCCAGTTACATGCAAAATCAATTTTTAACATCTGTTTTTTAAAAATTTGAGTTCCAAATTATGTTTTCTCCCTAGTCCCTTATTGAGCAGGCAAGCAATTTGATGTAGGTTACACATGTGTAAAAAGTAAATTGATCAGCTTTTGTAACGATATATTAATAAATGCTTTAATATTACTTTTATATAAATTTAGAGGCAGATAGGTGGCACAGTGGATAGAGCACTGGACCTGGAATCAAGACCTTAGTTCAAATGTGGCCTCAGATGCTTACTAGCTGTTTGACCCTGGTTTTAAGACACTTAAACTTTGCCTCTGTTTCCTCAACTGTAGATGGGGGTCATAATACCCACCTTCCAGCATTGTAAAAATCAAATGAGACAGTATTTGTAAAATGCATAGCACAGAGTGCCTGACACATAGTGAACACTTTATAAATGCTCATTTCCTTCTGTTTCCCTAAATACATTTCTGTTTGCAAGTGATTTTTTTGCTTTTTGTTTTTGTTTTTGTTTTTGTTTTTTTTGGTGAGGCAATTGAGGTTAAGTGACTTGCCCAGGGTCACACAGTTAGTAAGTGTCAAGTGTCTGAAGCTGTATTTGAACTCAGGTCCTCCAGACTCTAAGGCCAGAACTTTATCTATTGCACCATCTAGCTGCCCCTGCAAGTGATTTTTAAAATAAATCATAGAGTAGAGATACAAAATGGTATAGGCAATAAATAAACATTGAACAAAATTCTTATATATTAATCAAGCAATAACATTTATTTCCTCTACACAATGCAGAAATAACAAAAGTAGCAATTAATTGTATAAGGAATAGTGAAGTATTACAGTATAAAGCGGGAACATTCAACTAATTGTTAATAAGAAAAATTTAGAAGGAAGTGTTGTTAAAGCTATATGGCTTGGCTAGAGTTGCCTTTGGAGTCAGGATGACCTGGCTTTAGTCCTGGCTTTGGAACATAAAGGTTGTTTGACCACTGGCAAAAAACACTTTTAACCTCTCAGTGCCCTAGACAACTCTGTCATACATCAGTTCTCAAACTTCTTGTTCTCCCTTTATGCTCTTAGAAATTATTGAGCTTTTTGTTTATGTGGGTTATATCTATTGATATTTGACATTAAGAAATTAAAATGCCTTGTATCATAAAGAAATACTTTTGACCTTACAGATACTCTGAAAGGTTCTTTAAGAACTACCCAGGGTTCCCTGACCGTACCACCACTGCTCTAAGATTAAAGTTACAGATGTCCTGCAGTTGTACGTTGGTAGAAGTAATTTCCACACTGGTTTCTTTTCAATGATAAAATCTCAAGTTCAGACCCAAGGGGGGAACATTGTTAGAGTGGAAGGAGCACTGGACTTAAGAGTGAGTGATTTCTGGTTTTGACCCTGCAGTTTAGCTGTGGGAAAGTCACTTAATTCAACAAACATTTATTAATTGTGTAGGTACTCTGTCAAGTGCTGGGTGTATAAGAATGGAAAAGCAATACATAGGCCTTGCCCCTCAAAAAGCTTACAATCCAGTAGGGCGAATGATATACATAAATAACAAACAAGGTAGAATTCATTAAGGAAAATGGAGAGATGCAATGCTGCAAGAAAATTTGAGGGGGGAAAGGTCATTTCGATTGGGGCAAATTAGAGGAGACTTCATGGAGGAGCTAGAAACTGAATCTAGGCTTGAAGGAAGAGGAGTTTCTGTACGTAGGAGATGAAGAAGGAGTAGATAAATTGGGGAACAGCCAATCAAAGTGAGCAAAGAAGAGCAGTGTGGAGGAAATCTGGATGTGGAGGGCCTAAAATGTCAGGCTAAGGCATTTGTATTTATCCCATAAGCAGTAGGAAGGCTTTTTTTTTTTTTTGGTAGGAGAGTGACATGGTCACACCCATTCTCTAAGAAACTCAGAGCACTTATATAAAGGATGGATCAGAGAAGGTGAGGACTGAAAACAAGGATACTGGTTACAGGCTGTTATAATAGTCAAGTTACAAGAAGAGAGGGTAGAAAATAGAGGGATGGAATACAAGATGTTTTGCAGAGAGGTTGGCAGGACTTTAGTGAATAGAGGTGAGAAATAGGGAGAAGAAAATTAAGAAATGATTCCAGAGATTTTGAGAACATTGAAAGAGGGTCAGATTTTGGTGGACGGATTATGTCAGTTCAACTTTGGATATGTAAGCTAGGTACAAGAGGAAGCTTTAAGTGGAAATGTCCAGCAGGTAACTGGAGGAGAGATAGGTCTGGATATATAGATTTGAAAGTCATCTGTATATGGGTGGCACATTGAAACTATAGCAATGGAAGTATACTAGAAACTACAGAGAGAGGAGGACAGCCTTGAGGGATTACTTAATTGTTTTGAAATTTAACTTCCTTATTTTTTTCCTTCCTAAAACACCCCTCTTCTGAACTTCCCCATGTTTGTTGAGGGCATCACCATGCTTCTCATCACCCAGCTTCAGAACCTCAGTGCCATTGTTGACTTCTCACTCTCTTCTTCATTCCACATAACCAGTCATTTGGCAGATGTTGATTCTGTCTCTGCAACATCTCTCATCTTTGTTCTAATCTTTTTACTCCCACAAAGACACCACCTTAGTTCAGTTTCTCATAACCTTTTGCCTGGTGGCCTTACTTTGCTTCTACCTCATTTCTCCAACCCATCCTCCACAGCTGCTTAAGTGATACTCCTAAATCCAAGGTCTGACTGTGTAATGTTTCACAAGCAGAAACTCCAGCCTGTGTCTTTCTAGCCTCATCATTCTCCTTCACACACTCTACAGTCAAGCCGAACTAGCCTTCTTGCTATTCTTACATACAACACTCCATTTCCCATATCTGTGTTGTTGCCTAGGTTATCTCCTCATCACCATCTCTTAAAAAATCCCAAATTTCCTTCAAAATTCAAGCACTACCTTCTCCATAAAACTTTTCCTATCTCTCCTCAGCTACTAATGCCTTCCTCCTCAAACATTACTTTGTATGTACTTGTGTGTGTACGTGTTGTCTTCCCAGTATTCTGTGTGCTCTTTGATGTCAGATTTTTGTTTCTATCTTTGTATCTTTAGTGCTTAGTACATAATAAATGCTTAATAAATTCTTGTTGGTTGATGTATAGATTCCTTTTACTTCTGTTTTACATGTGAATCTAGGATTTAAAGTTCAGGAGGCCCTTCCTGTTTGTAGAAGGTGTTCCCTGAGTACAGTGACATCTACTAAAAACCAAAATACAACATGTCAGAAATTATTAGCTCTGAGTTGTGTTCTCAGCTGCGATTAGTAAGTTAGCAGGGAGTACAACAAATACTTTAAACTCATCGAGGTTTTATGCATACCTACGTAAAATTAATAAATTATTTTATTACATAATCTTTGTGTGTTTCTAAATCATTTCCAAACATTATACAAATATACTGAATTTCAGAATAATTAAAAATATCTTGCCTCTGACACATACTTGTATGACCCCAGGAAAGTTACTTTATTGCTCAGTGCTCTAGACTACTCTCTAAGATTATAAATTGTAGATGAGGCACCAACCTGCCTTGGTAGAAGTTTGCTCAGTAGAGAGTTCTCTGTACCAGTGAAATCATACGGTAAGCTCCTATCCTAGTTAATTTAACAGTGTTAGAATAAATGACAGAAAAAAACTGAGAGGATCTCAGAGTGTAAATGATTGCATGAAGATTGTATTAATTTCTACTTTTGTTCTTTTTTTTTTCTTCTTAAAGAAACTATAGCAGTCCTGAAACTGAAGGACAGATTTTGAATTCCTTAGTACAATATTTTGGTGACAGTTTCAGCAGAAAAGTTAAAGCAATGCCATTAGTTGAAGAAACTTCTTTACCTGAAGACTCAGCACTGACTTTGCCTGTAGTAATAGTTGGTAAGTTATTTCTATTTCATGTTTTGAAACCACTGGCATAACCATTACTACTTTGTAAAACCTCTAATATGTTTAAAGGTAACTCATGATCCTCCTGACTAGATGATATTACCTAAAATTCTAAACTGAAATTTTCACAACAGTTTATTAGTCTAAAATACAGTTCTCTTAGCGTGTTTGTTGTTTGTGAAGTCACAATTAGTTAAGTTGTTTATGAGAGGTTATGATTGGCTTTTGTAATGTATTAGTTAAGGAATCATGATTTAAAAGGAAGTACTAGTATTATTGTACTCTTCTCAAAAAAACTTCATGCTGGGTATAAACCAGTAAATTTGTGGGGTGACTATGCAACTATTGGAGTACAGACAGTAAACGTAAACCTAGAGCTAGCTGTACCTGCACCTGTAGTTAACCAAAAGAGCCTTGTGAACATCATATACACCACCATATGTAATGATATTGAACATAGTAATTAACAAGTATTTATTAAACATTACTATTTGTTAAAAATTACTATTTGCCAGGTTCTGGGAATACAAATACAATGAATGAAACCATTCTTATCTACATTATACTTATGGATATAACATAATATCTTCAAATTTTCACCAAGTACATTTTCTGTATGACAGTCTTTCTTTAAATGCATGGATTTAATTACTTGGCTGTCAGTTTGAGATTTAACCCTTTTTTGTGGTACAAACCTAGTGAAACTGGGTGTAGAGCCAGAGAGGGACAGGAAAAAAAGTTGGGAAGGTGAATAAACTGTCCTTCAGTCTCAAGGTCAAACAGCTTAAGGACCTTTGCATTTCCTGAGCTGGCAGAGGATAGTGTAAAGAGGAAGGGAGTATCTGCCTTCTCTTTAGAGCTGGATTTGGGTGATTGTTAGAAAAGGAAGTGAGTTTATACCCCTACTCTGGCAATCTCTGCCAACCATAGTAGTCAGGGAGTTAGCAGTGCTGGAATCTTAAGTCAGGGAGAAATTTCCTTCTAATTTCCATTTCTTCATATTCAGGTCTTAACTTTTAATTACAGAGGTGGGTAAGGTGGGAAGCTTCTACCCATTACCTCATTCTAGTCAGAGGACAGAGGGAATGGAATCTTAGGACTGTAGTTCAATAGAGATTCAGCAGGAAGTACCCCTCCTTACCTCTCAAGAATTCTTCTGTGCCAGCCAAAATATGTCAGTTCCCCTAGGATGAAAGCTTTGGATTATTCTAGTATTAGATCTTAAAAAAGACACTTTTTGCATGTGAAGGGCCATTTGCCAGTTTTTGGTTTGTTTTTTTTTTGTTTGTTTGTTTTTTAATGAGGCATTCGGGATTAAGTGACTTGCCCATGGTCACACAGCTAGTTCGTGTCAAGTGTTTGGTCTGAGGCCAGATTTGAACTCAGGTCCTCCTGACTTCAGGGCCAGTGCTGTATCCACTGCGCCCCCTAGCTGCCCCCGATTTGCCAGTTTGAAAGCTATAATCCCAATACCATTATAATTTGAGTATGGCTTTAGAGGTAGGTTTTCCAGTAATCATACATTGCAGTTCTGTGCTTGGATTTACTGTTATAATATATTACGTTTCTTGAGCTCAGTTGAAGTTTCAGAGAGACACATTTAGGCTTGATGTAAAACCAGACAAACAAACAAACAAAAAAACCCAAATCTAACAGTAAGTGCTATCCCAGAATGGAATGGATTATCTTGGGAACAATATGTTCCCTCAGAAGTTTGGTTTGAGTCACTCAAGCCCAAGGCTGAATGACCTCTTCTACAGACGTTCTCAAGGTAATTTTTTTTCAGGTACAGGTTTGACCATATGGTTTCTGAGGACCTTTTCAACTCTGAGATAGTGATTCTTCTGAACTGTCAGTGCTCATATATAGATAAAATTTGGCTTAATATCAGTCAGTAAGCATTTATTAAGTGTCTATTATGTTCCAGGCAGTATATATCTGTTAACTTAGACTTACATAGTTTGATGCATCATTTTGCCTTCACCTCCTATTTTAATATCTTAGGATTATAATGTATTATTTCTCTCCCCCTTCCCCTAGCACTTAACACAATGCCTGGTATATAGTAAATGTTTAACAGATGCTTGTTTTCTTTCTTTCTTCCTTTTTACTTTGTTAGTTACATTAGAATACAATACAGTATAGTATATGGTGAAGATCTTGCCCTTATGCTGAAAGAGCTTACAACCAAACTAAGCATTTAGCATTAGAATAGGTTAGTATGTTGTTTTATTCCTTCAGATGATACTAAGTTATCTAGTCTTGAATATTTCCCATGGTCTTTGAATATGAGAGGCAATATGGTATAGTGGAGAGAACACTAGTTTTAGAAACAACTTGATTTCAAATCTTGTCTCTGCTGCTTATAACCTGTATGAATTTGGGTGAGTCACTACCTCCTGAGCCTAGAGAGTGAGAAGGTAGAATTAAATAACTTTTAGGTCCCTGACAACCCAGGAGCCCATAATTCGTATGTATTTAATATTTGACCATGCACTATGAATCATATAGCTAATCTATTTGAAGTATGTTCTCAGCTCTCTGAATAGGTATCAGTTAATTTCACTGTAAATGATATGACTTTTTTTTTTTTTAAGAAAGAGGAATACTCTGTGTAAGTCTGAACTTCCTGAATTTTGTGTAGCCTGTTCTTTCAGAGATAGTTTGACATCCTGTGCTTAGGGATATTTGAAAGATAAGTACTGGGGCAAAGAGACTACTTCTTCATCATTTTGCCCCTTAGTAGCAATAAGGGGTATATTCAATGTAGTAAAATATTACTAATGTATTGAATTTCTAGCACATAAATATCTCTCCAAGCTGAAAACTTCATAAAAGTAGGGACAGAACAAGTTAATGGAACTATTGTGAGGTTTCTCTATTAGATGGGGGAAGGGAAGGAAATAAACATTTATTAAGTGCCTACTATTTACCAGCAACTGTGCTAAGCACTTTACAGATATCTTATTTGATTCTCACAACAACCCAGGGAAATAGGTGCAATCTATCCCCATTTTACTGTCAAGGAAACTGAGTCAGACACCACCAGGAGTCTGAAGCTGGTCTTCCTGACTTCAGACCCTGTGCTCTATCTACTGCACGACTCAGCTGACTTAGGTAGTCTGAAGTTGTCATTAATGATGTGGTGTTTTTAAGTACAGTTTGAATATTTGTATATCCAGGAAGGCTATTTAAGATTTGTTCCATCTTTAGATTAGAAGTTTAGGGTTTTAGAAAGAAATGGTTTGAGAAGAAATTTTTTTTTTTTAACCTTTGTTTGTACCTTTACGATATCTTAGGGCTATTTGACTAAATAATCTGTGCTATTTATATCTACATGGGTTAAATCCTATTTCTGGGCAAACAAACACATCTTCATATTCTGAACGTATTTCCAAGTTGTAGCTAGTGTTTCATTTCATAAAATTGGTACTCAATAAACTGTTGCTCTAATTTAACAAAATATTTTTAAACAGCCCCTTGGAGGGCTAGGATTTGACCTCTAATAAGACTTCCATTGTTTCTGTATGATGTGACAAACTATTGCTTTTTATAGGAAATGGACCCTCAGGCATTTGCCTTTCTTACATGTTGTCAGGATACAGACCATATTTATCTTCAGAAGCTGTACATCCAAATCCAATTTTGCATAGTAAATTAGAAGAAGCAAGACATCTCTCCATTATTGATCAGGTATTGTTTCCTATAAATAAATGTAATTTTTCTTCAAAATGTGGAAGTGATATGATTTATATTCTAGTTTTGGATTATTTTATTAGTATAGTATTTCTGAGTTGAAGATCCATTGTATAGAATGGTATCACATTGAATAATTTTTTATATTAACTTTATAAATTAAGTGTTAAGTTTTTCCTAGTCATTGTCTTGAATTCACGAAAGGAAGTGAGTAGTGACCCAGTTCAACTCTGCTGTCTTTCTTTTTTGAAAAATTCATTTAGGATTTAGAGTACTTGTCTGAAGGTCTTGAAGGCCGATCATCTAATCCAGTTGCAATACTACTTGACACACTTCTTCATCCAGATGCTGACTTTGGGTATGATTACCCATCAGTTTTGCAGTGGAAATTAGAACAACATCATTATATTCCTCACTTGGTTCTTGGTAAAGGACCACCTGGTGGGGCTTGGCATGTAAGTAATATTTTACTTTATGTCTTAATGTATCTGAATATCTAATTTTTGCATGTGTTATTGCTATGGTTAGACCTGCTTGACTTTTAAACTTCAAACACGGAATCTCAAAATTGGAAGAGATCTCAGTGGTCATCTATTTCAACCCATACCTGAATAGGAATCTCTTCCACAGTGTCCCTGACAAGAGGTTATCCTGCCTTTCTGCTTGAAGCCCTCCATTGAAGGACAAGTAGACTCCTTGAGTTTTGAATGTCTCTCATTTTTGAGCAGTTTTTCTTTATGGGGAACCTAAGTCGACCTCTCTGTTCCTAATTCTGTCATCTGAGGCCAGATAGAACAAATATAGTCCCTTTTCCACACGAAAACCTTTCAGCTACATAAAGGCAGCAATAAAGTCCCTCTGAGTCTTCCCTCAGACAAATATCCCTCTTTCCTTCAGCTGATTCTCAGATGGCATGGTCTCCATTCCTTCACCATCCTGGTGACCCTCTCTAGGACACTTTCTGGCTTGTCAGGGTTCTTCCTAAAATGTACCCACATGATTTCAGTGAACAACAATTTTAAAACTGAGTTCTAATTACAACCAAGAATTCTATTTTTAGAAATATACAAGATACCTTGCCCCTCTTTTATCTCTGTTTTTTCAGACAATTTGCACTTTTTATTCATTTTGGCATCTGGAATGTGATAAACTCTTGCTCAAACATTGAAGTTCTAGAGTCAAGATACAGCCATCCTAAAAGGAGAAGAAAACCCTTAATTTTAGGTATTTACAAGACATTTACATAGTCTTAGATAATTTGACTACTTTTTGTGTTAAATGCTATACAGTTAAGTCCCAGTTTACAAATACCTATACCTATAAATGGCTGTCATTATACCCCCTTACCACCACTGACACAGTACTACTAGAATAACACTTAACATTTAGCATTTTAATTATCTCAAGTGATAATGAATATTGACCTAATTAATTATAATAGTGGTGAGTTCTAATTTGATTACTAATGCAATCAAATATTTTTACTCTGGCCTATTATGTGAGAATTAAATGGGCACTATTTCAGAAGTTTGTTTCATAGTAGAATATTGAAATTTAGACTTTCATTTTGAATTTTATTTTATTTTATCACAACTCAGATAAATGTATAATGTAGACTATATCAATGTTGGGATAATTTCTTCCTCTGTTTTTACAAGTAAGAAGAATCCAATTTAAAATTTGTACCTTTTTAAACTAGGACTCAATAAATTAAAGAGTCATTCAGATTATCTTTTGGAGAGCCTTATGTCAGTTAATGCCTGTGAAGTACTTTAGTTCTCAGAAAAAGACAGCATATAAATACAGGTAGGTGTCACAAGTTTAAAATATTAGGAATAGAGGGAAGCCAATATAACAATGAAAATTAGGAATTGTAGAGTATATTAAGTGAAGGTTTACTTTCAGTACATTTAGGAATGTTTTCTTTCTCCTAGAGCTTTTCCAGGTCTAAAATATTCTAACAAATTTTTGACTGTTAAGTTTTTTTTAAAAAATATTATGAAATGTGAATTATTTTCATTACCTTAGCCATTTTAATATTATTTTATGCTATATCTGATTTCAGTAATAGAACTTTTTGTATATATCATTGTTTCTTAGAAGCAGATGCTTTGGCCCAAGGAAGACCTGCATTCAGGTGCTATCTTTGACACATACTAGCTTTGTAACCATAGACAAGTCACTTAAGTAAGCATTTATTAAGCACCTGCTATGTTCCTAGTATGTATGGAGATACAAAGAAAGACAGACATTCCCTATTCTCAAGGAGCTCACAGTCTGGCAGGGGGAGAACATGCAAACAGCTGTATACAGACAAGATATGTACAGGATATTTTGAAGATAATCTTAGAGGGAAATGCTTTTTACAGAAGGTGTCATTTTAGCTGGGATCTGAAGGAATCCATGAGATGGAAATGAGGAGGGAGAGAATTCCTGGCATTGGGGACAGCCAGTGAAAATGAACAGAGTCGGGAGATGAAGTGTCTTGTACAAGGAGTACAAATGGCAAGGAGGTCGTGTCACTGGATCAGAGAGTATGTGGAAGGGAGTAAGACGTGAGAAGACTGGAAAGATAAAAGGAGTCAGGTAATGAAGTACTTTAAAAGAAACAGAAGGTTTCATATATGATCCTGGAGATGATAGTGAGCTACTGGATTTTATTTAATAGAAAGGTGATTTGGTCAGACCTGTGCTTTAGTAAGATCAGTTTGACAGCTGAGTGGAAGATGGACCAGAGTGGGGAGAAACTTGAGGCAGAGACCAACTAGAAGGCTATTTTAGTAGTCTGGAGTGAGGTGATGAAGGCTTGCACCAGACTGCAGTGTCAGAGGAGAGCAGGGGCCAAATATGAGAAAAGTTAATGAAGCATTGACTGGAGTGGCAATTGGTTGGATATGAGGGGGTGAGAAAGAATGAGATGTTGATGATGACACCTAAGTTGCAAGCCTGGGTGACTAGGAAGATAGTAGCACTCTCAACAACAATAGGGAAGTTAGGAAAAGGGAAGGGTTTGGGGGGGAAAGATAATGAGTTCAGTTTTGGACATGTTAAGTTTAAGATGTCCACACTACAACCGGTTCAGACTATTTATTAGCAAGTTGGAGATATGAGTCTGGAGATCAGAAGAGAGGTTAGGACTATATAAATAGTTCTGAAAATCATGTGTAAAGATGATAATCATATTCATGGAAGCTTATGAGATCACCAAGTAAAATAGAGAAGAGGGTCTGGACAGAGCCTTGGGGTATCCCCATAGTTAATGGGCATGACCTGGATGAAGCTTTAACAAATGAGACCAAGAAGTAATGTTGGATAGGTAGGAGGAGAATCAAGAGAGCAATATCACAAAAACCAAAAGAGAAGAAAATATCAAGAAGAGGGTGATCAGCAGTGTCAAAGGCTGCAAAGAAATCAAGGGTGAGAATTGAGAAATTAGAGTTGGCAGTTAAGAGATAGTTAGTAACCTCTTAATGCCACACAGATTACTCTCTAAGATTGTAAGTTACAGATGATTTATCATTCTTTATTTGTGCTGGGAGTTACCACTCTCAAGTTTCCCCATACCAATGAAATTGTATGTCCAGACCTAGAAAAAAAAATATATTTCTGAAAAATAATGTGTATGCTTAGTTTCTGTTTTTTAAGTAGTATTTCATATGTGTCACAATAGGTTTGTTTGTAAAGTAGTCCTTTTATAAACTGAAAAATTTCTCAAATAATCACTGTGCCTTGTATTGGTTTTATAAATTCAGACTTTTATATGATGGGCTTTCTTAAAGGGATGGCATGCCTTATACATAGCACCTCAGAATTAAATTATATTTATTAAAACTATTTTAGAACTTTTACTTTTCATTATCATACTGGTATCCCTCTGGCCCTGAAATTTCTAAGGTTTTACTGCATTCATGTAGTCTTTTTTTTTCTCCTGAGAACCAAAAACTCTGGAGGCAATAATTGATCAAATGTTATATTTTATATACAGATTAATGTCCCACTTCATATCGAGGGTTAAGTATGGATATGCTTTAATTTTCCTGAACAAACTGCCTCAGTGGTGGAATTTAGTTTGTAGCCCAACTCTCTGACATTTAAGCAACTACATTATATACCAGACTGGGATGTCAAATATTGCATAAAGGCTGACTCCAGGCTATGAAAGGCTCTATTCATTTTGTGAAATGCTTTAAAAATTACAGCAGCTCCCTGTCTGGCAAGTCCAGTGCTCCAGCCTCTTGGTTCTGTCTTCAGTTCTTCTAGGTCTACAAGATTATGCCAAACAGCATGTGTTTTTCAGACAGCCATGAATGATATTTCATCAGTTGAGCTCCCACTGCTGAACTGCTTTGACTGTAAGAGTAAGTGGAGAGGCAAGAAGCCAGAGTTCTTGATTTGCCAAAGGGAGCTAATGGCCTCAAAGACAGCACAGAAATTGTGGGCATGGTACCCTTGTTTTTAGTATGATTTTGTGTTAGGTAAGGCAGGATAGGTACAAGTAGGAGTGGGACTGTGAAGGGTTCAGTATTACTCCTTCCTTTCTGCTTCTAGCTGTGGACCATCATTATTTATGGGACCATGGTCTGTTTCCTTGCTCTTAGGGGAAACACTACTGGCAGATTAGCCCAGCCTTTGGAATAATACTGTATCATAACTGAACAGGAAATAATTGTTTACCGCAATTTTTCATATAACTTGACAGTAATATGAATATAGGACACAAGGTATTAAATAATTAATAAACTTGCTGTATTTAAAAGAAAAAAATAATTTTTCTTCTTTTCCTAAAATGAGTAAAAGAATTATGTATTGATCAGGAACAGCTTAGATCAAAACAAAAAAATAATCTGGAGTATTTGAGTGTTCAAAATTATGTAAATTTTTGAAAAAATGTATGAGTTAGAAATATATATGGATTCTGTGATATGGTGTTATGCAAATAAAAATTTATTAGGCAAATATAGAACTCCATAGATATTGCAATATCTTTGAGTCTAGACATTTTGAATTTATAGAATTGGTTCAAGTGTTTAATCATTTTAAAGAAAATCAAGGGAGTTGTTCAAATGTATGATGCCTTTGACTCATTTTTTTTTTTTTTCCAAATAGCATATGGAAGGTTCCATGTTGACAATCAGCTTTGGAAACTGGATGGAGTTGCCTGGGCTTAAGTTTAAGGATTGGGTAGCTACCAAGCGAAGGTAAGGATTAATTTGAAGTTGCTAAATACTTCAAGGTGTCTTGTAGCTAGAAGCAACTGTTGAGATCATATTGTTCAGCCATATCATTTGATACATGAAGAAACTGAGACTCAAAACTGTTAAGGAACTTACCTGAGGTCACACAACCATGCCTTTGTTCAGAGTTTTTTTCTACGTGGAATGCTTTTTCTCACCCATCCAGTTTCTGCTTATCCTTCAAGGATACTATCTCCTTCAAAAAACCTTCCATGTTTCCCTAGAAATACTTTTACAAGTTCCAAACTAACATGAAACTTTGTACATATTCTTAGAGTATTTCTTCATCATATATTTAAGTACTTCAGATAATCTCTCTTGTACGTATTTCTTCCGGTTATGCAGATCATAAACTACTTTTCATCCTATACTATTCCTTGTCCATATTTTCCCATAAATATTCAGGAGGGATATGTGGGGGAGGGGAGGCAGAACTCCATCCAGCTCTCTTGTTGCATAGGTCCTAGCAATGCAGCATGTGACTGTCCATTTGTTACCCCTCATTCTCATTACATGACTGACCCATTTCCTTTTCTGGTAATATAAAAAAAAAACTAGCATTTATATAGTGCTTCAAAGGTTGCAAAGCACTTTACAAATATTATCTCATTTGAGCTTCACAATAACTCTGGGAGGTTGGTGGTATTATTTACATTTTATAGTCAAGAAAACTGAAGCAGACAGAGGTTAAGTGACTTGCTAGGATCACACAACTGGTAAGTGTCTGAGACTGGATTTGAACTCAGATCTTCCTTACTCCAGGCCTAGGGCTGTATCTACTGTACCACTAGCTACCTCCTGATATCTTTTATTCTGCTTCTTGCATACTGTTTGTCACTAGTAATATACTCTAGTCCAGGGCTTTTTAAAACTTTTTCCACTCAACCCCTTCAGTACTTCTTAAACTGTTTAAGAAGCACTGCTCTTAATCTGCTGATGCCCACCATCTCTCCATTGTCCTTTAAGTGACCCACATTTTTGATTCATTGAAGAATTTGGTACTCTGTGTTTTATAGACCTATATTACTGGAAAAAATAATGATATTTAAAAGATAGAATTTTATAGTTTTTCAAATGTAATCTCTTCTGTTCTTTTCCTCCTAAACTAATATGAGCTAATTTGTTGTTTATCTATGGTGTCTGGCCATGATATATAAACTAATGGACAACCCTCTGTGCTGTCCATCCATCTGCATATCATAGTCTAGACAATAGGCACTGTTCAAAGTCTTTCCTGGGTGGATAAGCCAAACTATTGAGTGATTTTTAGATCTCATTTAGGAACCTGTGTAAATGGCTCTGAGTCTTGATGCAGTTATTGTCATTATTTCTGCTGTGCCATTAGCCTGCTGAGCCAGGACTGAGGGGTCTCAGTTGCTGATCTGTGTGGCTTGTGCTCCCACTGGCTGGGCCAGACACTGTCTGTGCTGGGCTGTGCATATCAAAAGGTATCTTTATAACATTCATTCATACAGGCTGATTTCTATTGCGTGACGTTATGAAAACTTGAGTAGCATGGTGAAATGATAGAGGAGATTATGTGGTTTCTTTGTTGACCAGTGATCCTATCTCTTTCCTACCAGTTTTCTCAGTCATCTGCCTATTTATTCTCCTAAATTCTTACATTTTCCACCTACCTGGCTATTCACTAACTTCTTATCCCACCCCTTCCCTTAACTACCTTCACCTTTCTATCCACTTAGACTATTGTTTGTGTGTATCTGGCTGTGAGAATAGGGTGTATCTCTGGGTAAGAAGGAAGTGTGTAAATAGTTTATGACTGAGAAGTGTAAAACAGGAATGTGATCTGAGGAAAGAAGGAGAGTAAATTGGCTAAATGAGAATGCTGGCAGACTACTCAGGACAGATGACAGTGACCCTTAACTGAGTTAAATACCTAGACAGGAAATATGAAAGGAGATGCTGAAAAGATGAAATTTTAACTTAAAATAATGAAGGGTTGGAATCAATTCTTGGGAAGGGGGAGAAAAAAACAAAATATGATCAGAGAAGAAATACAGGAAAAACACTAGGGATAGTGAATGTTTGGAGATATATATATAAATTCCTAATGCCTAGAAACCACTGTAATTTGAGATTGCAAATGTAGAAACATAAAGCAGAAAGTCAATCAACTAATGTTTAGGTCTACAAAAATGCTGTTTCCAGTGCTGCCATCATATTAGCACATTGAGACTAAGTAAAATTAATTCAGCTTATACTTTTTAACCAATTTGAAAACAAATTTGAGTGTTTAGTACTTACAAGCACTGTACTAGATTCAGACCTGAATAATATTTAGTCCCTGTCTTCATGGAGTTTATTTCACCTTGAACCTAAGGATTTTGTTTCAATGATTTATCAAAATACTGGGTAATTTATATAACATTGCAAGCTTTGAAAATATTGTCCTTATGAAAAATCCAGAAATTTGTTATGCAAGTAGCTTTAAGTCAGTGAAATTGTACAGTATGTTGATTTTCGTCTTTGCTGGAGGTGTAAGAATAAAGAGCTTGTATTTGAATTTTAGAAGTTTTCATCCTCATATTTATAGATCTGAGGTAATGTAAGGAAATGAATATTTCCTGAATAGCAAGTAGATGTTTAAGTTTCTTAATTATTTGAATTATTTTTAAATTTAATCAGAAATAATTTTTTCCTTCCTAAAAAATATATTAGATTAATGTCATAAAATCATTTAAGGTATTTTCATTGCTGTTTACTCTTGTTGGGTTATAATGTGTCTAAGAAATGAAAGAAGTTATGTGGTATAGTAGAAAAAGCTCTGTTATCTGCGTTGAATTTTATATTGGACACTAGCAAGCAAGACACAAGATTTTGAGCTTTAGTTTTTTACCTATAAAATGGGAATTTTTATATGTAGATATGTAGATATATAGATATATACACACACACACACATATACATATGTACGTGGAGAGAGAGAGATAACGAGAACCCATTTCACAGGGTAGTTGCAAGGATCTGGTTAAATATTAAATGAAAAGTGCTTTACACAAATCTTTAAAATGCCATGAAGATGGTCAGATTATTATTATAAATTAGAGATATTTATGTTTCCAAAGTAGAAACTCAAACATTTCTTTTACTTTAAAAATGTTTGTGGTAAATAAAAGATTTTGTTCCATAAGAAGTATTTTGTAGGTTGGGGTGCTTTTGCTTAAAATTTGCAAATGAAATTTCAGGATAGATTGTTAAATTTTGGGTAGCAACAAGTCATCAATGAATGGAAGTGGAGAGAAATCAGGAAGTTGCCTTAGCTCTCCCCATTTTCCCTCAGAAACAATGTTAAATCAAGCTTCTCAATGGATTCTAAATGGAGTGACAGAACCCAGTAGAGTGAAACAATTTTCTAGCTTAAAATAACATAGAAGGACTTCAGGAAAGGTCTTTCTCACTTGGGTAAAAGGGAAGCACAGCCCAGCACAGACAGTGTCTGGCCCAGCCAGTGGGAGCACAAGCCACACAGATCAGCAACTGAGACCCCTCAGTCCTGGCTCAGCAGGCTAATGGCACAGCAGGCCAGCTGTGAGGCCTCCAGCCCTAGTGCACAAGGCAAATTGTCAGCCCCAGAACCCTGGCACAACAGGTGTGACTAGGCAGGGCCACTCCAGTACAGTGGGCAAGCTGCCAGCGCACCTGAGGCCCTGGTGTGGAAAGCCAGTGACTGGGCCCCTGGCCCCCCAGCAAAAGAAACTTAGTTTAGTGGCCCCTGTGCCATAGAAACCTACTATGGTTACAAAGAAGATCAAAACACAAACTCAGAAGAAAACAACATTGTCAAAATGCCTACGTGTGAAGCCTCAAAGGGGAATATGAATTGGTCTCAAGGCCAAAAAGTCCTCTTAGAAGAGCTCAAAAGGGATTTTAAAACTCAAGAGGTATAAAAGGAAAACTGGGGAAAAAAATGAGAGTCATGCAAGAGAATTATGAAAAAATCAACAACTTGGAAAAGGAAGCACAAAAACTGACTGAAGAAAACAACTCTTTAAAAAATAGAATTGGCCAAATGGAAACAAAAAATTCACTAAAGAAAACAACTCTTTTAAAAGTAGAATTGGCCAAATGGAAAAGGAGGTGCTTACTGAAGAAAAGAATTCCTTAAAAATTAAAATTGGGCAAGTGGAAGCTAATAACTATGAGAAATCAAGAAACAATAAAACAAAACCAAAAGAATGAAAAAATAGAAGACAATGTGAAATATCTCATTGAAAAACAACTGACCTGGAAAATAGATGCAGGAGAGACAGTTTCAGAATTATTGGATTACCTGAAAGCCATGATCAAAAAAAGACCCTAATTAGCATCTTTCAAGAAATGATCAAGGAAAACTGACGTGATATCCTAGAACCAGAAGGTAAAATAGTCATTGACAGACTCCACTGATCATCTCTAGAAAGAGATCCCAAAATGAAAACTCCAAGGAACGTTGTAGCCAAATCCCAGAATTATCAGGTCAAGGAGAAAATACTGCAAGCAGCCAGAAAGAAACAGTTGAAATATCAAGGAGCCACATCAGCTTCTACTTTAGCAGCTTCTACTTTAAAGGATCGGAGGGCTTGGAATATGGTATTCTGGAAGGCAGGGGAGCTTGGATTATAATCAAGAATCAACTACCCTGCACATTTGAACATAATGTTTCAGAGGAAAAGGTGGATATTGAATGAAACAGGAGACCTTCAAACTTTCCTGTTGAAAAGACCAAAGCTGAACAGAAAATTCTGTTTTCAAATACAAGACTCACGATAAGCATAAGAAGGTAAACAGGAAAGGGGGGGGGAAACGTGTTATTCAATAAGATTAAACTATTTGCATCCCTAAATGGGAAGATGATATTTGTAATTCTTGAGAACTGTATCTCTATTATGGCAGTTAAAAGGAGTATACCACGACAGAGGGTTTGGGTATAAGTTGACTTTGATGTGACGATATCAAAAAAAGGAGTAAGAAAAAGGCTTGTACTGGAAGAAGAGGAAAGGAGCCAGAATAGGGTAAATAGCATCACATGAAGAGGCACAAAAGACCTATTACAGTGGAGGGAAAAAAGACAGGGGATGAGCATTGTTTGAACCTTACTCTCATTGGATTTGACTGAAAGAGGGAATAACATACACACTCAGTTGGATATAGAAATTTATCTTACCCTATAGGGAAGTAGGAGGGGAAAGAAAAAGGTAGGCTGATAGAAGGGAGGGCAGATTGAGGGAGGTGGTGGTCAGAAGCAAGATACTGGTGAGGTGGGATAGGGTGAAAGGAAAGAGAAAAGTATAAATGGGGAAAAATAGGATGGAAGGAAATACACGGTAATCATAACTGTGAATGTGAATGGGATGAACTCTCCCATAAAATGGAAGTGGATAGCAGAGTAGATTAAAAACCAGACTCCTACAATATGTTGTTTATAAGAAACACATTTGAAGCAGAGAGTTTCACACAAAGTAAAGGTAAAAGGCTGGAGCAGAATATATTATGCTTCATCTGCAGTTTAAAAAAAAAGCATGGGTAGCAATCCTGATCTCAGACAAAGCAAAAGCAAAAATAGATTTAATTAAAAGAGATAAGGAAGGAAACTACATCTTGTTAAAAGGTACCATAAACAATGAACTAATATCAATATAAAACATGCATCAAGTGGTATAGCATCCACATTCTTAGAGAAGAAATTAAGTGAGTTATAGGAAGAAATAGAGAGCAAAACTATGCTAGTGGGGGACCTCGCCCTCCCCTTCTAAGAACTATATCAGTCTAGGGAGGTGAATAGAATTTTGGAAAAGTTAAATATGACAGCAGTACATGGCACGTACACAAAAATTGAACATGTATTGGGGCATAAAATCTTTACAATCAGATGCAGAAAGGCAGAAATATTAAATGCATCTTTTCAGGTCATGATGCAATGAAATTACATGTAATAAAATGCCATGGTAAGATAGCCTAAAAATTCATTGGAAACTTAATAATCTAATCCTAAAGAATGTGTGGGTCGAACAACAAATCATAGAAACAATCAGTAATGTCATCAAAGAGAATGACAGTAATGACACAGCATACCAAAACTTAGGGGATGTAGCCAAATCGGTTGTTAGGGGAAATTTAATATCTCAATGCTTACATAAATAAAATAGAGAAAGGGAAAATCAGTGAGTTGGGCATACAACTAAAAAAGCTAGAAAAAGAACAAATTAAAAATCCCCAGTTAAATACCAAATTAGAAATTTTGAAAATCAAAGGAAAGATTAATAAAACTGAAATTAAGAAAACTATTGAACTGAAAAATAAAACTAAGAGCTTGTTTAATGGGGAAAAAAAACCCAATAAAATAGATAAACCTTTGGTTAATTTGATTGAAAAAAAGAAAGAAAGCCAAATTACCAGTATTAAAATTGAAAAGGGTGAAT
This sequence comes from Vombatus ursinus, assembly GCF_900497805.2. Classification (NCBI taxonomy): domain Eukaryota; kingdom Metazoa; phylum Chordata; class Mammalia; order Diprotodontia; family Vombatidae; genus Vombatus; species Vombatus ursinus. The sequence continues at coordinate 32,350,990 of NW_020940355.1, forward strand.
TCACCACCAATGAAGAGGAAATTAAAGCAATAATTAGCTATTTTGCCCAGCTGTGTGCCAATAAACCTGACAGTCTAAGTGAAACGGATGCATATTTACAAAAATATAAATTACCCAGATTAACAGAAGAAGAAATAAAAAACTTATAGTAAACCATCAATGAACTGCCTGAGGAAAAAAAATCTCCGGGGCCAGATGGATTTACAAGTGAATTCTACCAAATAATTAAAAAACAATTAATTCCTGTACTAGATAAGCTATTTGGGGAAAATAGGCAAAGGAGTCATACCAAATTCCTCTTATGACAAAAATATGGTGCTGGTACCTAAATTAGGAAAAGCCAAAACAAAGAAAATTTCCTTAGTGAATATTGATGCAAAGAGATGACAGCAATTTATCATGAGGGTAATACACTATGACCAGGTAGGATTTATACATGAAATGCAGGGCTAGTTCAAATATTAGGATAACTATCAGCATAATTGGCCATATCAATAACAAAACTAACAGGGATCATATGATTATTTCAATAACTGCAGAAAAAGCTTTTGAGAAAATACAGCACCCATTTGTATTAAAAACACTAGAGAGCATAGGAATACGTGGAATTTTGCTTAAAATAAGTAGTATCTATCTAAAACCATCAGCAGGCATTATAAATAATGGGAATAAGCTAGAAGCATTATTAGTAAGATCGAGATGAAACAAAGATTCCTGTTATCACCACTATTATTCAATATTGTACTAGAAATGTTAGTGTTAGCAATAAGAAAAGAAAAAGAAATTGAAGGAATTAGCATAGACAGTGAGAAAACAAAACATCACTCTTTGTACATGATATATGGTATAATTAGAGAATCAACTAAAAAACTACTTAAAATTAACAACTTTAGCAGAGTTGCAGGATGTAAAATAAACCTACATAAATCAGCAGCGTTTCTATATATTACCAACAAAATTCAGTAGCAAGAGATAGAGAGAGAAATTTCATTTAAAATAACTGTAGATGACATAAAATAAGAGTCTCCCTGCTAAGACAAACCCAGGAATTATATAAACACAATTATAAAACACTTTTCACATAAATAAAGTCAGATCTAAACAATTGAAAAAATATCAGTTGCTCATGGGTAGACCAGGCTAATAAAATAAAAATGACAATTCTACCTAAATTGATTTACTTATTCAGTGCCTTACCAATCAAACTGTCAAAAAATTATTTTATAGAGCTACAAAAAATAATAAAACTCATCTGGAAGAATAGAAGGTCAAAAATATCAAGAATTAATGGGGGAAAAAAAGCAAAGGAGGTGGTCTACCTGTACCAGGTCTAAAACTATGTTATAAAGTGGCAGTCATCAAAACTATTTGGTACTGGCTAAGAACTAAGAGTGGTGGATCAATGAAATAGGTTGGGTACACAAGACATAGCAATAAATGACTATAGTAATCTACTGTTTGATAAGGTTAAAGACTCCAGCTTTTGGGGTAAAGACTCACTATTTGACAAAAACTGCTGGGAAAATTGGAAAATAGTATGGCAGAAACTAGGCATAGACCAATATCTCACACCGTATATCAAGATAAGATCAAAATGGGTACATAATGTAGACATAAAGGGTGATACCATGAGCAGACTGGGAGAGCAAGGAATAGTTTATCTGTCTGATCTGTAGAGAATGGGAGAATTTATGACCAAATAAGAGATAGAGAAAATATTATGAAATGCGAAGTGGATAATTTTGATTACATTAAATTAAAAAGGTTTTGCACAAACAAAACCAATGCAACCAAGATTAGAAGGAAAGCAGAAAGCTAGGAAACAATTTTTACAGCCAGTGCTCCTGATAAAGGCCTCATTTCTCAACTATAGGGAACTGAGTCAATTTCATAAGAATATAGGTCATTCCCCAATTGATAAATGGTCAAAGGATATGAATAGGCAATTTTCAGAGGGAGAAATTAAAGCTATCGATGGTCATATAAAAATGCTCTAAATCATTATTGATTAGAGAAATGCAAATTAAAACAGTTCTGAGGTATCACCTCACACCCATCAAATTGGCTACTATGACAGAAAAAGAGAATGATAAATTTTGGAGGAGATGTGGGAAAATTGGAACACTGAGTTATTGGAGTTGTGAAGTGATCCAACCATTTTGGAGAATAATTCGGAACTTTGCCCAAAGGGCTCTTAAACTGTGCTTACTCTTTAATCCAGTTATACCACTACTAGGTCTGTATCCCAAGGAGATCATAAAAATGGGGAAATGACCCACATGTGCAAAAATATTTATAGCAGCTCTTTTTGTGGTGGCCAAGAATTGGAAATTGAGGGGATGCTTATCAGTTGGGGAATGGCTGAACAAGTTGTATATGAATGTAATAAAACGTTATTGTTCTATAAGAAATAATGAGCAAATGGATTTCAGAAAAACCTGGAAAGACTTACATAAACTGATGCTGAGTGAAGTGAGCAGAATAAGGAGAACATTGTACACAGTAACAGCAACATTGTGTTATGATCAACTATGATAAACTTAGCTCTTCTCAGCAATACAGTGATACAAGACAATTCCAAAAGACTTGTGATGGAAAATGCTATCCACATTCAGAGAAAGCATTATGGAGTCTGAATGCAGATTGAAGCATACTATTTTCACTTTTTTTTGGTTGTTTTTTCTTTCTCGTAGTTTTTCCCTTTTATTTTGATTCTTCTTTCACAACATTACTAATGTGGAAATATGTTTAACTGATTGTACGTGTATAACTTACATCAAATTGCCTGCTGTCTTGGGGAGAGGGGAAGGGAAGGAGAAAAAATTGGAACTCAAAATCTTACAAAAATGAATGTTGAAAACATTCTTGACATGTAATTTGAAAAAATGCTATTAGGTGCAAAAAAAGACATCAATGAATTTACACTTTTAGTTATGAATTAGAAATTAACTTTGTCAAAGTTTAACTTGTTTAATCCTTATAAAATAATTTACTTCTGACAACTGTAGTTAATCTGTTAATTATGTTATATATGTTAAATCATAAAATTCTAAGTCAAATAATAGTTCAGCAGAGAGCACAGTCATATTTTGGAACCCTAATTTACTCAGTTTATCTTTTATAATGACTGAAAATTTATGGGATTTTTTTGGTATTTGGAATATAAAGAGAAATTTCAGCCATGTTTTTTTTTTCTTTTATCAACTAAACTACCTTATTTGACCTTCCTGTCACAGCTACTAGTGGCATTTCCTTGTTTTTGAAAATGGCAATAGTATGATTGTGACCAGTGACCTATATTTTGTCTTAGAGTATAGGAATGGGGAAATGACTGTAATATGGGTCTAATCTGGCCTGAGTTTTAATTTCACTTAACCCGCATGGTAAGCATTACTTACATAGTTATTAAAATACCATAGCATTTTGTCTCTCTCTTTGACCATCCATAATACAGAACTAAAAGTATGTATTTAATTGTATTTCCTAAATAGAATTGTAGATTACTTATTACTAATACATGATTTTATTTTTTGGTCTGGACCTATGATTTTATTGATGTAGAGAACTTTCAATAAGGAAACTCTCTACCAATGAAGATCGACAATTGTTCTGTAACTTAGAATCTTAGAAAGTTGCTGAGAGGTTATATTTTGGTCAGGGTCGTACAGCTAATGTGTGTAAGACTTAAACACCCAGGTCTTCCTGACTGATTCTGAGCCAGCTCTGATAGATTGCCTCTCAAGTTATGATAGGCATTATGTCTTCATGTAAATGCATATATACATAAACATCACTGGATATTTCTCTATAAAAGCATTTTCTAAAAAGGTATGTGTGTGTATTTATATATTACATATATAAATATTTTCTCAGTTGTTTACTTGTAGGGTTATTTCTTTGGTCCTTAAATTGTTTATATTTTTGTTTTTGTTTTTTATTAGTAACTCCTTTGAAAGGCAGGTGGCATTCTTAGTAAATTTACGGATTCCATGAAACAAGGAGGAAATAGCTAATGTATATATATGCCAGAATCAGGATGTGAAAAATTCTCAGCAGCCTGGATTGATGAGCAGAATCTAACAAAATTAATCATAGGAACAAATATAAGTTCTGCATTTAGGTTCAAAAAATCAACTGAATGACTATAGTATAAAAGAAGTAAGACTAGGTTGAGGGGGGAAGCTTAGACTTTTTAGTTTAATATGAGTCAACAACCAAAATAGTTAATATAATCTTATTTCATTTGTATAAGAAATCCCTTCATTAATGTAGATTGTAATCACTTCATGTCTCAATTTGATAAATTGTTTTGACCAATAAAGTTCACCTGGTGGACAAACTTCTGATGATGATGAGCCTCTCTGAACTTAGCTAGGTTGATCCTTAAACAAAAGACAGGCTCTCTAGTTTGAAGTGGGATATGCCATTCATATTCCACTGGCATAACCTTAGGGAAAGTAAAGTCTCCTATCCCCAATAGGTACTGAAATAAGATTTTAGTGGAGGAAAGGTACCTCAGCCTGTATTGATAGAAATAGAGTATCCAGAAAATGAACACCATGTGGGAGTGGTTTTCAAACTTCTTGGTCTCAGGATCCCTTTACATTCTTAAAAATTATTGATGTTACCAAAGAGCTTTTATGTGGGTTATATATAGAGATATTTTTACTGAATTAAAAATTAAAACTGATAATTTTAAAAATACTTATTTGTTTAAAAATGACAATGATAGACCCATCACATATTAAAAACATTTTTATGAAAACATTTCCTCTCCCAAAATCAAAAGAATGGCATTGTTTTATATATTTTTGCAAATCTCTTTAATATCTGGTTTAATAGAAGACAGCTAGATCTCATTCATATCTGCTTGTGCATTCAATCTATTATATGATGTTTTGGTTGAAGTATGTGGGGAAAATTTGGCTTCACAGATATGTGGTTGAAAAGGAGAGTATTTTAATGAGCAAATAACATCTTAATATTATTATGAAAATAGTTTTGACCCTGTGGACGCCTTGACAGGATCTTGTGGACCTCCAGGGTCTTCAGATCGCACTTTGAGAATCATTCTCATACCGTCTAACCTAAGTTGACCCTAGGTAAAGAATCCCCTCTAAACAGACCCAACAAGAAGCTATCCAGCTTTCATGTAAAGACCTCAAGTGAAGGGAAACTAATCCCCCTCCCTTATTCTGCCTTTGGAAAGCTCTTATAGTTTTTCCTTACATCAAGACTAAATGTGTTTCTTTAAATCCTTGGCTCTCCCTCTGGAGTCAAGTAGAACAAATCTAATTCTCTTTTCATATGAATACCCTTCAAATATTTGAATACAATCAAGTTCTTCCTAAATTGTCTGGGCTAAATATGGACAGTTCCTTCGACTCAAATTTAAGTGTCTTAAGGCCATTGACCTTTTCCAGTCATCTTGCTCCTGAAGCTTTCCAACTTATATGTGTTCTTTAAATGTGCCAAAAAGTGAACAGTCTCTAGGTATGGTCTAACAAGTGGAACTGTCAGCTCCCACGAGACCACCTGGAAGCCTCTTTTCACACAGTCATAAGTCCTGTTAGCTTCATTTTACAAACCGAAGAATTTGTGGGGAGCATATATTGTATACTAATTCTTAATGAGTTTTGGCTGCCATATCACAATGTTGACTCATATAAAACTTGTAGTCCATTAAGACCCCTAGACCTTTTTCAGACTAATTCCCAAAGGACACAACATAAGTGTCCTAAAGTGGAAAGAATAGTGGCTCTGGAGTCATAGGACTTGGGTTCAAATCCTACAGCAGATCTTTATTGCCTGTGTGACCCTGAGCAAGTCACTCAACCTCTGTGGGATTCAGTTTCCTCATCTGTAAAACAGGAGCTTGACTTGCCTCTCTTTGAGTCCTTTCCAGCTCTAGATCATCTTAAACCTTTTTATTTCTCACTCCTTCCATCTGCTGGCTCTGACTGAGACCTAGTTCTTGTTAACACAGCATCCTTTATATCCTGTTTCTGCTGAGCAAATAAATGCCCTTGTCAGGCAGAAAAACTCTTTTGGTCTTTAAAAATTTTAATAAGGAAGATTGAAAAAGGAAATTAATGTATATTCTATAGTCTGACTAATAGAATGACTGCAGCAGCGCCCTTAGGATTTTGAGGTTCACTTAACCACAACCATTCTAGAGCTTTTTTCTCCTGATACCCCCAAGACACTTTTCATCCTTCTTCAGTGAATTCAAAGCCTGACTCACAGTCTCTCCAGTCTAACTCCTGCCCTGAGAGTTTTAACATATACATTGATAAGCCCCGCCCCCAACTTTCTAGGTGTTCAGTACACTCAGTTCTCATGATCTACTTCTCCACTCCAACTTAGCTAAACATGAAGATGATCATACCATTGATGTTGCTGTCATCCTTAAGTGTTTCACTTCCATGTTCATGAACTCTGAAGTTCCTTTATCTGATCATAATCTTGATCCTTCCTTCCATCCCTCTGTCTTACAACCCTTAACCCTATTCATCATGACCTCGAAATTCTTCCCCAACCTTAGTCATTTCCCATCATCACCCTGTACACACTGGCTACTCTTCACTATGTCTCTCTTCACTTTGTCAAACTAAACTCCTGTCTCCTTAAACCTTTCATGTTTTTACTCTCTTCTTAACTTCTTGAATTTGACTTTCAGCCTCATGTTTCAACTGAAATTGCTCTTTACAAAGTTACCAGTGATCCCCCAGTCACCAAATTTCATGGCTTCCTCTGAATCCTCATCATTTTTCACCTCTCTTCAACATTTAATACTGTTGACCATACCCTCCTCCTGGATACTGTCTCTTCTCTAAGTTTTCAGGACACTTTTCTCTCCTGGACTCGTCCTACATATGCTTTCTCAGTCCTCTTTGCTTATTCATCATCCACCGGCTGTGGTTGTATACCAACATTTGGGCCTGGGCCTTCTCTTTTCTCTTTATACTCCTTCAGCAGTTTCATCAGGTCCTCTCCACTTCCATAGCTACCACTCTAGACCATGCCTTTCTCATCTCTTGACTGGTTTACTGCAGTAGCCTACTGTTTGGTCTCTCTGCCTTCACTCCATCTTCTGCAAAGCTGCCAGAACAGTTTTTCCTAAAGTGCAGATCTGTTCATGTCACACCCACTTCCACCCAGCTTAGTAAAATCCAGTCGTTTCTTATTGACTCTAGGATCAAATATAAATTTTTCTGACATTTAAATCTCTCCACAACTAGTCCCTTCCTACCTTCTAGTTTTCTTCCACATTTCTCCCCTCTTTGAACCCTGTGATCCAGTCATGACAGTGAAACTCCCTTTGCATTGAATGTCCTTCTTCCCCTTCCTTCCGCTTCTATAATTCTTGGTCTCCTGCTGAAGCACTCTATGAAGCTTTCCTTGATTTCCTCTAAATCTTCCACTGCCCCCTTATTTTTATTCAACACCCCCCAGTTGCACTGGAGGCTACTACAGCCCCCCCTGGATCATTCCAGCACTCCTCAGGGGCCAGTATCACCCACTTTGGGAATCTCTGGACTCTCGATTATTGATAAAAATGTTCATTCGTACAGAGCCAAGGGCAGAGTCCCTGGAGTATTCCACTGTAACCCTTCGTGTAAATCAACATCGAGACATTGACTGCTCTGAGAAACTGACTTACTTTGGAATCCAATCATTCAAATACTTCTTAATCCTCATACCTATACTATAATTTAGCTCAAGATTTGCTTAACTCAAGAATAATTGAAAATTAGTTACACCATATGGAAGCAGCATGCTTAGACACTATTGAATATAGAAAGGTTGTTTATAGTAATAAAAGGATTGATTTTTTTTTTTCCTTAAAGGAACATAAAGAGTGACCGAGTTACACCAGAGGAGATAGCTTGCTACTACAAGCACTATGTGAAAGTTATGGGTCTTCAGAAGAATTTCCGAGAAAATACTTATATAACCTCTGTATCAAGACTTTACAGAGATCAAGATGGTGATGACCAGGATAATGATGAAATTTCAACACAACAGTTACAAATGGAGAAGTCAGCATTTATCAAGAGAAACTGGGAGATTAGAGGCTATCAAAGAATAGCCGATGGCTCTCATGTCCCTTTTTGTCTCTTTGCTGAGAATGTAGCTCTAGCAACTGGAACTCTGGATTCTCCTACTTACTTAAAAGTTGAAGGGGAAGATTTTCCCTTTGTGTTTCATTCAATGCCACAATTTGGAGACGCCATTAACAAAGGAAAGTTACGTGGCAAAGTGGACCCAGTTTTAATTGTAGGTTCTGGACTTACTGCAGCTGATGCTGTGCTGTGTGCTTACAACAATAATATTCCCATAATCCATGTGTTCCGGAAACGGGTTACTGATCCAAGTTTAATTTTCAAACAACTTCCCAAAAAACTTTATCCTGAATACCATAAAGTATATCATATGATGTGTACTCAGCTATATTCTATTGACCCTAATCTTTCATCGGCTTATACCAGTTTTCCTGAGCACCATGTGCTTTCATTTAAGACAGACATGAAATGTGTTCTTCAGAGTGTCTCTGGATTGAAAAAAATCTTCAAGTTATCTGCGGCAGTAGTATTAATAGGCTCCCGTCCTAATCTGTCCTTTTTAAAGGAACAAGGGTATGGCTTGGGCCATAATCCAAACCAACCAATTACATGTAAAGGTAATCCTGTGGAAATTGATCCATACACATATGAATGTACTAAAGAAGCCAACCTTTTTGCTTTGGGGCCTTTGGTTGGAGACAATTTTGTACGGTTTTTAAAGGGTGGGGCACTGGGTGTTGTTCGCTGTCTGGTTACGAGACAGAAGAGGAAACAACATCTAATTGTTGAAAGAGGAGGTGGTGATGGTATAGCATAAAGCCATTGTGTTTACAAGTAATAATTCATAGCTAATTCATATGGACAGCTTGCCATCAGCATTTTTAATAGTGATTTACAATCTCATTTTGTTAGGGTTATATTGCCTGACGAGGTACACAACTGTACTCATCATTTTGAAATGTTATAAGAACTTTGTTTTCTTTATTTAAAACTACCTTGTACCACCAGGTATAATTTTCAAACGATAGAAAACATTGTCAGTTTGTCTCATCAGCTTTAGGCCTTCATTTTAACTGAAGCACTATAATGTTATTTCATCAAGACTTGGTTTCAGTTATTTTTCTTCAATTGCTTATGTTTAATTTTCAAAATGTTATTATCTTGAAACTAAAAAATCAGATGATTAAGCCAGGAAGTTGACTTTATATAATTTCAGATCTCTAAGAGAATGTTATGTGGAGAAACACTTAACTAAAAAACGTTTTATTTATTTTGCCACATCATCAGTTTTGTAAATCTTATTTGTCACTTAGATTAAGATGGTCTTTAAACAAAAGAGGATTCTTTGTTTAATTCTATAAGGACTTAAACTTAGATTCTAATAATAATCTGACATCCATTAATGTTGGGATATATCTACAAACTTGGCCATTTCAAGACAAATTAATGAAGTATTTTGTGCAGGTTTATTCTCCACTAGACTTCTATAAAGCTTTCCAGTAATAATTTGATTTGAAGTACAACAATAAATTGCTTTTAAAAGTGCTCTTATTACTGTGTGAATAGAGTTAATCATTTTAATAGCTCACATTTATACCATATACTTTTGTTTTTAGCACTTTAAAGTTTGCACAGTACATTATTTCATTTGAGCCTTACAACAATACTGTGAAAGAGGTAACATTATATAAATTTTCACAGATGTGTACACTGAAGCTTTGAAGTTGTAACTCGGTCACACAATTAGTGTCAACAGTAGACTTTCAACTTGGGTTTTCCTGACTTGAAGTCCAGTACACTCCCCCCTGCACAGTGTCATCTCATTAAAACAGTGGCTGAATTACGCTGGGAGAAATAGCTTGTGACAAAAATGCTTTCTCAAAACAAGCCTGTGTAATAGAGCAATTATTAATAGCCTCATCATAAATTATTTTTGGCTTTTGGTCTGCTAGAGGCATTCAAGCAATTATAACTGCTAGATGAAAAAATCTAAGTCTTTTCTATTTCCATGGTAATGGTTACTACAGAATATCCAGTTCCTCGACCCCACTCCCCACCCCCTCCCCACTGCCACTGGAGAGATTTTACAAATGTGTTAAATTCTTAATCATTTAAATTTATGTTATCTGGTTTAATATTTTCATTGATATGTAATAATTAGAAATGCCATGGTTACAGGAAAACAGAATCATAACTTTGGAGTTGGGCAAAGGATCTCACAGACTATCTAGTTTTGCCAGAACAGATATCCCCTTTATAGCATCCCAAGTGGTGATCCAGCCATGCTACTTGAAGAACTTGAAGTAGTATATTGTCTTCCTTCAGTAGCCTAATTAACTTTTGGACAGCTTTACCTGTTAAGAAATTTTTCCCTGTTAATTCAATTCAATAAATGTCATTAAGTGCCTACTACATACCAGACACTATGCTAAGTGCTAGGAATACAAAGAGGTAAAAGACAATCCCTGCCCTCAATGAATTTACAGTCTAATGTTACCAAGTAATATATAATGTATCTTACCATTGCTTTTAATTCTGCCCGCTGGGGACAAGGAGAAAAGCATACTACATTTTCCACATTCCTTTCCCCCCACCCCCCACAGGATCTGTGATTGCATCCAGCTAGGGAGCTCCTGGCATATTGACACCTTATCTATAATCTAGAGCAGGGCTGGGGAACCTGAGGCCTCGAGGCCACATGTGGCCTCCTAGATCCTCAGGTGCAGCCTTTTGACTGAGTCCAAGTTTTACAGAACAAATCCTTTTATGAAGGGGATTTGTAGTGTGAAGTTTGGATTCAGTCAAAGGGCTGCACGTTAGGACCTAGAGGGCCACATGTGGCCTGCAGGCCCAGGTTCCTGCTTTAGAGTCTTCAATTCCTCAACCACCGAGAGGTTAAGTGACTTGCTAAGGGTAACAAAACCAGTATGTATGTTTCAAAGACAGGTCTTGAACCCCATCCATATGATAGCACTTCATATATTATTCAAAGACGGTTGTAATGGCTCTCTTAAATCTCCAAGCCAAACCAGGTTCTTCCAGTTGCTTCTTATATGACATGGTGAGTTCTCTTATCTTGGCTTGACCTACATTAATTTCTGTTTGTCAGTGCTCTTCACAATGTGTGACACCTCAACTTAACTTGCTACTGCAACTTGCTCTGCCTTAGTACTATTCCTTGGATACTATGCCTCTTATTGCAGCTGCCCTATCAGACTATGACTCATGAAGCTGATAGCAAGTCCAGCAAGCCCCTCACACTACCCCTGTGTCATTTTCATCAACTTGCTAGCCACACATTTGATTCAGTGACTCAAAGGGTGGAATGGCTTACCCTCATTAAATTCAGTTCAGAGATTTGGCTCAACATTCCAGCCTCTTAAGAATCTTTTGGATTATGTGTTGTCCAATCCTTTCACTCTTGTGATTCCTACACTGTCATCTAGTTTACATCTCTTATGCAGATAAGAGAGTCATCAGGGTCCCCTGCTGAAAGAGGTAGACTAATTATGTAGCATTCCTCACATTGCCTGTCTAGTAATCCTTTACGAAATGAAAACCATTTAGTCCAACATTACCTGCTTTTGATGAATCTATATAGTAGGCAACATTTTGGCATAGTGGACAGAGAGGTAGCCACTGACTATGTACCTTTGAGCAGATCCCTTACACTCTTAGTGTGCTGGGCAACTCTCTAAGAAGCAGAAAGGGTTGGTTTTCATTAGAGGAAGTTCCTCAACTGTTCCCTAAAATGAAATCATAGATCTGGTTTAAAAAAAAAAAAAGTGAAGCCAGGCTTGCTCATAGGAATGACTGATTTCTTTCCTAAATGTTCAGAAAGCACTTATATTATTATTATTGTTTTTCAGTTGTGTCCAACTCCTTATGGCCCCATTTGGGGTTTTTTTGGCAAAGATACCAGAGTGGTTTGTCATTTCCTTCTCCATCTCATTTTACAGATGAGGAAACTGAGGCAAATAGAGTTAAGTGACTTGCCTAGGGTCACACAACTAGTAAGTGTGTGAGTCTGGGTTTGAACTCGGGAAGATGAGTCTTCCTGACTCCAGGCCCACCACTCAAAATACTGCACCATCTGGCTGCCCTCTTTTGCTGCATGTGCTAGAATTCCTCAAGAATTAAAATCAAACACATTGGAATATTGGAAATGGTATTATACTTAAATAGAAATAGATCCCTACAACTGCATTTTGACTTAGAAAATCACAAATTAACACATTGTATTTTTTATTTTGTCGGCATTTACCAATTGGGGTCACAACTGACACCTTTCTGTTTTGAGAATGGAGACATTTACTTGTCTCCTGAGTTAGAGCAACTTGCCTGTTCATTTATCAAAGTTTCCTGATGGTGGCTCAGCTTTTACCAATTACTTCAATAACCTTCAACACATCCAAGTTCAAGGGCAAGCTAGTTGAACTCAGTTATCATCTCATGGATCTTGAATTTTAATTCCTTCTTAACCACTTTCATTCTTGCTTTCCCAGCCCAAACAGAAAACAAATGCAAAATGGGAAGTCTTCTCTTCATCTTCCACTACTATTATCCCAAGATCTTCCTACTTACCACAAAACTTTTTTTAAAAAATCTGTTTTGTTTCTGTTTTTCCTAGAATTCGTTAGTGATATCACTCTTAAATGATATTTGTGCAACGCCCTTTGGATGCATTCTCAGTCATTGGCCCTTTTATCTTCTGTGCATTTTATTTAGAATTCTCTTCATTGATTATTTCCTTGTGCCTCTCTAGCAACCTTTCTCTCCCTTCCCCCAACAGGTTTTTTTTTCCCCTTGTAAGAATTTTGTTCTTGAGAGCATCTCATTACTTTTTGGCAGACTTCTGTAGAATTGCGAAAATTGCTCTATCAAAATCTAGGGCACACATGTATCATGTATCTTACTTTGAGCAAATTCAAGGGTGGAATGGTGATTTTCAGTTCCTTGTAATGATCAGACAAGCATCCACAATAGTAGTACGTTGACTTCTGAGAGCTATTGTACCTATATACTTAAATTTTATGTGCAACTACATTACCTGGCTTGTTAGAAATATTCTGTTTTTTCCCTCCCCTATCTTTTAAGATAAAGATCATTTTAATCAGATCTGCCACCTCCAGACCATTATATTTTTACTGGCCCCTTATTAGGTGCTGTCCATCATTGTCCAAGAACCCATTATTCCTTTATGTTAAACAGTGATGCATAAAACCAGATTGCATTCTCAGATACCATTTCTTAGCTATTGACTTAGCCAAACCTGCCTTTCCTTCAGTTAGGAAAACAGCTCCTGTGCTCCTTAAGGTGTAGCATCTTGCCCAAACCATCATAATCTCTGAAGAAGCTTTCATTCTGGGGATAGTCCTGAGAAGGTAGTGGATTCTCCTGTACTGGAAGAGACTATTCTAAGCCCCTTGATATGTTATATTGGGAATTCTTCTTCAGGTATCAGTTGGCATAGATGGATGGTAGAAATGTGATTCTGAATCATTAGTCCCAACATAAATATAGATATTGGTGGGCAGATCTGGTTAAGTCCTGGGAAGCATTCCACCATGTTCTACATACACATTCCTGGTAGACAGCATACTTCTCTGTTCATTTCAAGTCAACTCTCAGTACTTTTAACGGGGTTGTCACCTGCTTACTGCAATTCCTCTGTCTCTGTTTAGTAGAATACAGCCTCTTCTGGTGGCATCTCTGTATCATTATTGTTCTCAGGCAAAAGAAGCTGCTTCTCCCTCAAAATGTTAGAGATCCACTCTCTGTGTTGGGGATTCTCTTTGGCACTCTAGTGAAGCCTATGGATGCCTTTTCAGAATACATTTAAATGCATAAAATAAAATATGCAGGATTATAAAGAAAACTAATTATGTTGAAATATAGTTATCAAATATATTTTTTTAAAAAATATTCATGGACCCCAGGTTAAGAATCCTGGCTGTATGGGAAGAAATTCACCCTTATTACACAGCTACCATGACTCAGTGATCTTTTTTCCCTTCTATTTATCACACATTACACCCTTCAAACTTCCTGACTCAGGTTTTTATCCCCTCTTGCTCTGAATTTTTCTTCCTTGTTTTTCTCTTTTAAATACTTCCATACTTTAATAATAATTATACTAATGATAGCACTTTACATATGTTCTCATTTGATCCTCACAACACCCCTGGAAGGGAGGTGCTAGTATTATCCACATTTTATAGATGAGGAAACTGAGACTGAGAGAGACTAAGTGATTTACCCAGGGCCACAGGGCTAGTAAGTTGTATAAGGCAAGATTCAAACTCAGGTCTTTGAAGAAACATTCTCTCTGATAATCTGGCAAAGAGAGAGGTGTCTTTACAGCCTTTTCACTTCCATTTCAGTTTTTTCTAACTACTAGAAACTATTACGGTAACCTTCCTAATTAGTCTGTCTCCCCAGTCTCTCTTCCCTCCCCATTCAACATCCACATCATTGCCATATAATAATAACAATACTAAGGCTCTGATATGAACATTACTTTCTTGCTCAGGAAGCTTCAGTAGCTCCCTGTTGCTTCTAAGATAAAACACAAAGTTCTCTGGCATTTAAAGCCCTTCACAATCTGGCTTTGACCTATCCGGACTGAGAATGAGAGCGCAACATTCTGCCTTATTCATTCTAAGCCTCCACCAAACTTAGTGTTTACTATACCTGACATCTCATTTCTGCCCTTGCAGAGAATTCTAGGTGACTGCAATCTTTTTCTTCATCTCCACCTTTTTGGAAACCCAGCCCTATTCAAGGCACAACTCTCCTTCAAGAGCCTTTTTTACTCTTGGGGAATTTGTTAGCACTCCTCTACTCAATTAATTTGTATTTATTTATCCGCATACAAGTTAGTTCCCTCCCCCACCCCAGCCCTAAGTAGCAGGTCAGTGCCTCAAGGGCATGCCTCTTTTTGTCTTTGTATCCTCAGTACTTCCTTTATAAGTCCTTGCTGAATCCTTAATAAATCCTTTGCATAGTAAGGTGACAAACATTCATTTTGTGTTCATATAGCTGTTACTTTACCCTGGCAAAAACACAAACATAAGTACTGTGTGGAGGTCACTGAAAAATTTTCCCTTACTCAATATATGTGAATTCCTCAGTTCTTTGTCATTGTTGCAAACTGACTATTCGATGTCCAATATATTTTGTGGGAAGAGGTATGTGTGTGTGTGTGTAGCTTTCCCTTCCATTATTCATACATACATACATACATATATATATATATGTATATATATATTTCCAAACAGAAACTAGCCTCAGTTATTCTCTAAAAGGTGTGTTACTCTATTTAAATACATTATAAATATATTTGTAAGACAAGCCTTTTCCCCTAAAGCTTAATGTAACAAAATTGAATGCTGAAGTCTTTATTTTCTAGTGAATTTATCTTTTATTTTAATGCAAGTCCTCTGAATCATCTGGTTTGGGGATTGTCTATAAACATGAACTTAGCCCTTCAAACTCTAAATATAAGAACTCTAATCAGGGGCAACGGAGTAGACATACTATTGAAGGAAGGACTCAGACTTAAAACAAGAGGATATTGTAGCTAATTAAAGGATGCTTGACGTTATCCTTGGAGAGGCATAGTTGGAATAATTCGTTTTATTACCCCCAAATGAATGTTATTTTAGGGAATATCATCTCATAGTGCTTGTGATAAGCTTTTGCAAAAAGGCTGACATGAAAATACCTGCAGCTTATGCACCAATGAGTGTTAGAGGATGACAGTAGAAAAATTCTACTAAAAAATAATCAGTAAGACTAAATTAAATGAATATCTATTTGGTGGCCTCAATGCAAAGGTGGACATAAGGGAGAATAAGAAAAAAGTATTAGGAAAACTCAGTTTAGGAATAAGAAACGAGAGTAATCTTAGTTTTTCTCTTTTCAAAAGGGTTTTGGTTTTTTTTTTTTTTCAGGCAATTGGGGTTAAGTGACTTGCCCGGGGTCACACAGCTAGTAAGTGTCAAGTGTTTGGTCTGAGGCTGGATTTGAACTCAGGTCCTCCTGACTTCAAGGCTGGTGCTCTATCCATGTGCCACCTAGCTGCGTACCCCCCCTCCTTTTTTTTTAAAGCAGCAAAAAATATACCTTCCCTTTTTCTTACCTTATCCCCCTAAACTGAAAAAAAAAAAAAAACCCAACAAAACCACTATTACAAACATGTATAGTCAAGCAGTCCTAAAATGTACTTCCCAGAGCTGAACATAATAATTCAGACTAGGGAGTAGGAGACAGCTTAGAGTACTAGGTTTGTAGTCAGGAAGTGGGACAGTGGTTAGAGTGCTGGGTTTAGAGTCAGGAAGATCTGAGTTTAAAACTGGCCTCAGACAAAATCTGTGTGACCCTAGACCTCTTTGCCTCAGTTTTCTCATCTATAAAATGGGGATAGTAGCATTTACCTCACAGAGTTGCTGTGAGGATCAAATGAGATAACTGTAAAGAGCTTAGCACAGTGCCTGGCACATAGTAGGTGCTATATAAATGTTAGTTATTATTATTATTATTGTTAGGATTATCTCTTACTTAGTACTGGCTACCATGTTTCTGAATGTAGCCTAAAACAGTATTAGCTTTTTGTCTGCCGAATCATACAATTGACTCATATTGAGTTTGTGATAAACTAGATCCCCAAGGTTTTGTTTTGATGTATTTATTGCCATGCCTCTCTAATTTTATCCTTGAAGTGGTTTTTTTTTTTAGTCCCAACATTCTGCCCTGTCAAAATCTTTTTGGGGCTGGACTGTGTCGTCTAACTTATCAGCTATTCCTCTAGCATTCAGTTACCTGAAAATTGGATAAGAATGCCACCTGTGCCTTCACCCACATCACTGATTTAAAAAAAAAAAGCACTCAGCAGCATGGAATCAAGAACAGATCATTAGGACCTTCCAAGTTCACAGTAAACTACTAATGGCTACTTTTGGTTTTGGCCATTCAACTAGTACTGAATTCACCTGATTGTACTACTATGGTATGGACATTACCTTGCACAAAGCAAAATAATTATATTTACTGACATACAATAAAACTTACCACTTTTCATATCTTCAGAACTTTTAATATACAGTGCCTCCTTGTGCCGAAATCATTTGTTTCTACATTGTTTTGCACCGAGTTCACAAAATTTTGACATATTCATTAATTCTTTATCATGAAATCAGACTTTTTATCAGCTGGAAATATGGAAGTGGAATCCTAGAGAGAAATGGGGGTAAGGGTATGGATTTTGGAGCCACCTTAACAGAGCTGCTAACTGATGTGTCTCATTTATATCAGAAATCCCCCTGAAAAAGTCCTGCCAATAGCACACAACACTGGACTTCGGGGAGGTTTCCTCTGTAAACATGATCTACGATAACTGACTTACATGATACTTCAAAGTTTGCAGAACACTTCCAGTGATTCAGTGGGTCCTTACAACAAACCTCTGAGATAGGTAATAGTTAGTAATATCCCCATTTTACAGATGGGAAGACTAAAGTGCAGAGGATTTAATGATTTGCCCATGTTTGCACAGCTGTCATAAGCGGGATTTGACTTTAGCTCGTTCTGATCTAGTACTTTATCCACTAGACCACACTGCCACTTCATCCCTTGTATCGACAACCTGATTCTTTACATTGGGTCTTTCTACTACTCTACAAATATGTTCCTATCACTTCAACACTAAAATGGAACCTGCCCTTGACCCTGCCATTGCTTCAGGTAATCATCTTCCTAGAAAAAGCATTTTTCACTCACTCCTCAAGCCCTTGCAAACTGGCTTTCCTTCCTGCCAACCTACCTAAACCATGCTCTTCACAAGTACTTAACTTTTTTAGCAAATCCAATGGTCATTCTTCTCTCATGGCCCACTATTCTGACACTTGACATCCTGGAACACATTGTCATTCTTAATATCCTAGGCTCCTATGCCTTCTGTAAATGCTCCACTTGGATGACTTTTCAATTTCTTCTTTGTCTCTTTCGCTCTTCATTCTCCTCAACTTTTAATTACAGATGTTCTGTCTTGGGCACCTTAATATTCTCTTTCTCTCTATTTACATGTTTGTGTATATATATTTCTTTCTCTGATTTCATTTGCTCTTTTGACTTCAGTAACTCTACAAATCACTCCCAAATTCATTATCTTCACTTTCAATTTCCCTGAACTCTAATCTTATATTCCTAACTGCCTACTTTATGTCTAAAATGAAACTCATCTTCTGTATTTTTCACCCTCACTTCTTTCAATTAGTGAGATCAACATCTTTGGATAAAAACTTTCATGTCATCTTTAACTCTTCTTCTTCAACCCACACATCATCCAATCAGTTCAGAATTCCTGTCATCTCTACCTCAAACTTATCTCTCACATATGGCCTCTTCCATCCACTACACTGCAATCACCCAAGTTCAAATCCTATGCAGGTAGGTGCAACAGTGCAGCTGGGCCTGGAATCCAGAAGAGTCATCTTCCCGAGTTCAAATCTGGCTTTGGACACTAATTATGTGGCCCTGGGCAAGTCACTTAACCCTGTTTGCCTCAGTTTCCTCATCTGTAAAATGAGCTACAGAATGAATGGCAAACCATCCCAGGATCTTTGCCAGGAAAACCCCAAATGGGGGAAAAATGACTAAATAACAAAAACCTTTTTGCCTTGTCTATCCACTATTGAAACCATCCTCCACACTGCTGCCTATATAATCTTCTTAACCAACTGCTATGATGTCACTTCTCTATTTAGAACCCTTTAATGGATTCCCAGGCTCCTCATAATTGGGTTCTCACCTAACTATCCAGTCTTATCTCAACAGTATTCCTCAAATTTTCTACATTCTAACCAAAATATACTATTTTGTCTCCTGTTCACATGCTGCTTTTATTCTATCTTTGCTCATGCAGTTACCCATATATGACACAGACTCTCCTCGCCTGTTATATCTGTATTATGTTGAAATTCCTTCATTACTTCAAGGTTCAAACAATGTATCTTCTTCTCCACAAAGCCTTCCGTCACCTATCTCAAAGTGATTTCTTCAAATTTCTTATCACTTTCTTCAAACCCTATTGTTATCATAGCTTCTTGTAGACTTCTTTTCCTTCCCAAACCCCAATGAATTATATACTCCTTAAAAGCAATGGCTTCAAACTCAAATAGAAAGAGCCATTATGTTCATAAGGATCCCTGTTGGCCAAATACTGACAATTTTAAAATATAACATTGTCTGTATCTTATTGTATTTTTATTTTGTTATTTTCTAATTACATTTTAATCTGGTTCCTACGTTTGACCCTTCTGTTTAAGATGACCTTTGTTGTATCCTATCTTGTACAACACAATGCCCTGAATATCATAGAACTTAAAGTTTGTTGAATAAAATTAATAAACAGTATTGTATTTACAGTCTGAAGATTAATGTTTGACTCCCAACTGTCACTGACTAGCAGTGACACTAAATAATTCACTTAAGTTCT
Source organism: Vombatus ursinus (assembly GCF_900497805.2). NCBI lineage: Eukaryota > Metazoa > Chordata > Mammalia > Diprotodontia > Vombatidae > Vombatus > Vombatus ursinus. The sequence continues at coordinate 32,370,553 of NW_020940355.1, forward strand.
TTTAGGTTTGGCTTCACCATCTGTAAAATGGGGATCCTACAACTTACAGCTCCCTACCTCACAGGATTGTTGTGAAAATGGTATTCTGTAAATAGCAAAGCATTGGATACATGGGAGCTACTACATGTGCAAAGAGATCTGTGATCTGACTGATATGAGCATTATTTCCAACAGTGCAGACCACAACCCATTCATGCCCACTCATGAAACAAAGAGAATTTATCATAGTCTAAATAGTCTTTAACTGGATTCTTGAGGATCTGCCAATGCCAAAGTCAGCCTAGTGAGACACAGCTAGCCTTCAGTTCCTCAATAGATGCATCACGTCCAGTTATTTGGGAAACTATGGCTGAAAACAAGGGCAAAAGTGGTGAGAAAGTTTGATACAAAAAAGGAAAAAAAAAATCTGGCTTTCCTACAATTACTCCCCATGAAAACATATATAACAAAGGGTTTTGTGGTCCAGCATGGATTTTTTTAATTAGGTTTATGGGAAAAGAAAAAGGTATATGAAAAGATCACATTTTGTAAAAGTTACTAATAATGAATTGCATGTTATTATAGCTTCATTTCCCCAACAGATCTAATTTAAGCAATTACAGTGTATGCTTTTAACATTGTTCAGACTAATGTAAATTAGTCACAAAATTATATAATGGGCCCCTGAGGGAGCACAGAGATATAATTTGAGGCCTCACAAGAAAAGCTAAGTCAATAGGTAATAAGTTAGAACAAATCTATTTAAGTTCTGCCATGTTACAATTTTCTCTGGCTAACTTACTAGAGGACAAAGTGTGGTGCATTTTTCAATCACCACTCAGATCAGCCATAACGTAAGCTTCAAATGATTATAATCGAAGTTTAAAAGACTAAAAAATATGGGTTCAAATTTATTAATGTTGAGCTTTTAGAAATTACTTCGATGTTCAACTAAGTGAATTCTGGTATGCTACCTAGAGTCACTCACCCATTACTATTACTATTACAAGACAACTTAAAAAGGGACATTCTAGCATAAGAGTCCACTTACAGCCTTTTAATTTCTACTATCATATGGAGAATCTGATTTTTCTAAATGTTATAATTATATAACTATGTACAAAGCAACGAAGACTGATAACCAGCTTTGAAAAAGATAAATTAAAATGACACCAAATTATTTGGGTACAACTATTTCACCATTACTAAGATTCTGATGCACGATGACCACTCATAAAAGCACTAGAGCTCTAAGACAGCAAATGCCTATATTCCAAGGTAGAATCAATCTCCAGCCTCCTCGCATTTCCACTTCCTGAAGACAACTGTAGCTCTGAGACATTTTAAAATTTACTTTTTCATATGAAAATCATCACAACTTTTTTTTTAAGTCTCATTCTTCCTTCTCCTTTCTAGGGTAACTTTCAGCTCTTTCTAAGGCCCATCACACAAATCACAGGGCAGCAAGTCCCTTAATGACAGGCTGATATTGAAAATAGAAAAAAGAAAAACCCAACAAAAACATTTGACTGACACAAAGGCTAGTATTTTTTCATTTCAGGCTAAACTCCTGAATTTAGATGACCTACTAGAAACTGTTTATACAGCATCCTTCATTTTTTGAGGAAAAATTAAGTTTATGAATGAAGTATGATGCACACCTCCCAGAACTGGTATGCTGATATTTTATGATATGTAATTTGATGAAGGCAAAAGTCCTCAAAGTCTATAAAATAGTACCTAAACTAGCAAATAATTGCAAAGGAGAAGTGGTGTAAATGATGTCATAAAAGTATGAATAAAAAACGTGAGCTATCCCCACAAGGAGAATAGCATATACAATAGAAAACATGCTCTACTGGTATCTTTCTACGTCAAGACAGCATTAGGAAGGCCTCTAGCATACTGGGTAAAAATTCACCCCAGTGATGAATTTATGGAAGGGCATGGATAAGGTCACACAGGATGAAGAGGCATGAATGAGTTGGATGGTATATGTATCACTGGAGGGAAAACTCACAGTAATGAGATCAACTATCCAGTCAAATATTGGAGTATTATTTATAAAGAAAACCAAATTCTAAACACAGAATGATCATTACTATAGGCTCACATTTAGACTTTAATAAGTCAACTCATAAGCAGACTCCCAGTTATAAGATACCCTAAATGCCCAGACACACACAGACACACCCCTCTTTTTGCTTCCTATACTAAATAAAATTTCAGGGGATATTATATGGAAGTACTAATTGATTAGAGACAATAAAAACAAAGATCCATGACAAATAAGTCTTAGGTATCTGGGAAAGCTAACTGGGTGAAGTGGTATAATAAGAGCTACTCAAAAAGAACTTTAAATGTGGAGAGTATATGACTAGCCAAATCATCAACTATGAGTTGAACTGAACGAGAATTTAAAAAAAACCCAAAAACAAACCAAAACATAGTAAAGGAACACTGGACTTGAAGTTAGGACCCCTGCATTGTGTGAGTGACTAATTCTGTGTCAGTTTCTTCATTTTTAAAAGTAAAAGACTGGATTACATAATGTCGAGATGTCCCTTTAAATTTCTATCATCAATTCTAGTAAGCAAGACACAAACATACCACTAATTTGAATTTTATCTTCCTCATGAGATGTTTTTGTATCCAAGAAACCTGATAGGATAGACAGGCAAGGTAACAGAGCTTATACCTTGAAAACTGGAATCAATGAGAAAAGTTTAAGGCTGGCCCCCATAACTGATCAAAGAGATCACTAAAATTGATGAACTGACACCTGTCACCTCTGGGGGAAAAAAAAGTTACTGGAAGATCTGAAACTAAAACAAACTATCTCACATGAAAAAAAGTGTATTTTTTTGTATTTTATTTAATGATGAATCTAAGTTATAAAACATCTGCTATTGAAATCTCTTCTGTATATTATAACATAACCTTGTAAACATTCAAGTAAATGCTTGCCATATAACTGCTTAATTATTTAACTCTTCAGTTATCTTCAGTTATCTTCTCTTTCTCACATTAGGATTGTATCTGTAAAGAAAGAAAAAGAAGTCAAAATGATCTAAAAATGCATTCCTTTTACTTTGAAATATACAAGTGATTAAAGAGTTTTTCAATAAGGTAAGCAAGGAAGGAGTTTTAATTTTGCTTTTGTCACAAAGAGAAAGAGAGGCCATTGCAAAGAACCACTAACCTGTATTGGTAAACACAGTTCCTCCAATCTGAGAGTTCTCAATATATCCCAGGACCGGTTCCTATTCCTATCCCTACCCTTACCCCTACTAATTAAACGTGGCCATCTAACTGTCCACTTTTCTGTATTTCCACTGCTTCACCTGTAAATTGTGACAATCACTACTTAAAACAAAAAAGAAAACACCACCTTTAAAAAGTAATTTAAAATCAATACACATCTCCCTCAGGCTTCAAAAGTTAAGGCTGAAAACTGCCCGCATACAGATTCAGCTCATAAGATACACAAGTACTATGAAAAGTTTAATCAAAAGCATAAATTAACACTCCCCAAAATGTTAACATGTTTTCTTATAGCAATAAAATAAATTGGGCAGTTGAGCATGCAGATACCCCCATTATAGAAAATTCCTTTTGAGGGGAAAAACAAAACAAAACAAAACAAAATCTCCACAGATAATTTACATGGCAATGAATTAAAATCAGAATTATGTTCTCCTCTGGAGGAAAAAAAATTTAAACACTTTTATTGAAAAAAATCTTTTTGTTCTACATTTTAGAAAATGTAAAATTATACTCCCCTGCATATCCTCCAACTTTTATTTAATGATAGTTAAGAGAACATTTGATAAGAGAGGTAAATTTTTACTATGCCCATAGGAATGTGTTGACTAGGAATTAAATCACAGTCAATCTTAAATCCCTCCCCACCAAAAGCCAATTCTAATTCTAATATAGCCTTTTGTTTTCATGCATGAGCAACTTAAGGCTAAACAAATGATCTGGCATTTAACTTGCTTTAAGTCAGAACTCATTAGTTAATGCTTTTGCTTAGACATGAAAATGTCACAACTTATCAGCCAAATTACATTACTAGTAGATTAAAAGTGTTAGCCTGGTGCCATTTATTTTATTTTATTTTATTTTGGGGGCTCTAGACCACACGAAGATTTAAAGTATGTTGTGGCAATATATCATAATTGATATATCTCAAGTTAAGATATATCTCATAATTGACATATAGCAGACTCCAAAATCTAAAGGAAGCTTGCTTTAGAGACTCTAAACTTAGGCTAAGCAGAAAAAGAGAAAAATAGACAAATTTATCCAGAACTTCAGAAAGTGGAAATAGATCAGTCTGGTGAGTTCTTGAAATTTTGCATAGTGGTATCTTCTCATAAAAAAGAGCCTGTATATAAGATATTTTGTGTGTATGTGTATACATTTGTGTGTATATAACACATACATACACAGACACATGCATACAAATATATATGTAAATTATATTACTACTGTGATGAGGATGAAAACAGATGTGTACACAACACATTACTTCAAGGCTACTAACTGGGGCCACATGCATTAAGTATTTGCTTTGAAATAACATATCGGAAAGCAGTAGAAACCTGTAATAAACAAAACTTTACCTAAAGAGATCATCGGCAAGTGATTCTTCTTTTGCATGTTTGTTCTGTACCTACCAAAATAAAAAGAGTTTAAAAATTCTGCCTTATGGTGAATATCCAACTTGTTAATTCTGATCAACATCTCTTTCTTGTTTATAGTATTTCCACTATTCTGTACATTCAAAAGAACATTAATAAGGTAACTATTTTATAACATACTCAGCACAAACATCATCAGAACTGTTTATTTTTATATACTACAGCAGAACTCATGAAATAGCAACTCTCTAGTAACTGCTTTTTTTTTTTGAGAGGAGAACAAAAGCTAGAGCTTTGGGACCTGAAAGACTCAAAACTGAAATCAGTATCATTGAAGTATCAAGAGTTATTACACTTGATTGTGCATAGGTGTAGAGAATAAAATGACCCTAAATTCATAAAAATTGTGAACCCAATCAAGGAGCTATAAAATCTAAGCCATGTGTGTTTTGAAAGTATATAAAGGGAAGGAATATAGTGGCAAAAAGAACAATGAGAAGGGAAATAGAGAATAGATAAACCACAATGGGATAAACAGCAGCAAGAACAGCTGGGGACAACTGAAACAAACTGAGAAAGATGGTAAGATATCAAAATAATTAAACTCCATTCAAGGTAAAGAAAAAAATGGCAGAAGGGAAAGGGCAGCCAGGTGGCGCAGTGGCTAAGAGTACTGACCCTAGAGTCAGGAGGACCTGAGTTCAAATTTTACCTCAGACAGTTTGACACTTACTAGCTGTACGACCCTGGGCAAGTCACTTAACCCCATTGCCTAGCAAAAAACAAACCAAAAAAAATGGCAGAAGGGTGCTAAGTATACTGTACAGCAAGATAAAATGTGGCATCCAAAATACCTACAGTGAAAAACAAAAAAAAATTATAAAATCTGAGAAATTTACATGTACATACATGTAATGAAAAAGGCAAGGATCTGAAATTTCTAATGTAAGAGCACACAATGCTAGCTCATCAAGGTATATGGCATTAAAACTCAGACAGGATAATAATTGGCTTAAAATGCTGGCTGGTTCTGAACTTCTAAATAAAAACTGTACTCTAAATAGCACCTAATTAGAGCACCTAATGGTTTATTTTTTATTTTTAAATAATGAGTGTATTTCAGTGAAATGATCTGAGAGGTGCAAATACTAAGCTCCAAAAAGTGAATATGGATTGTAAAGGGATCTTCGATGACAGCTCAGTTGGCAAAATATAAATGTGATCTTATTTTAATGCAAATAAAATTGTTGTGTCATGCCTCCTGACACACTGGGGCCAGAAGGAGCAGATAGACTCCTTGCACCACAATGCTACTTCCAGACCTTCCCTATCCTCCATCACTCATCTCTCTACCCCCTAAAAAGGGAAAAGTATGGTCTAAAAGTATATTCTAAAGGATGGGCTCTTTTCATTGTAAATTTAGGAATGGCAAGGAAGTGGTGAAAAATACCTGTTTAATTTGAAACTCCAAACCAATTTTATGTATCTTTAAGAAGTATAGTCATAAAACATTTATTCTGTCAATAGTTGCTAAATTTTATCCTAGCAGGCAGGAATAAAGAGGCCCTCAATTTGGGCAGAATAAAAACTGAATGACTTACACATGTTTATGCTGAAGATAAAAAGTATAACCCATCCATGGCTCCTGTTCTAGATATTTCAAAGGTGTTACACATTAACATGCTCCATTTCAATGGGGTTGTAAGTTACATAATTCTATTACAACAATTAAACTATTTCAGGAGTTTTTGTAACGTAACCTCCCTGGCATATAGATAAAGCTCAGACTTTATGCTACAGAACTTTTTATCTTACAACTAAACAATAGGAGCAAATCCGCTGGAATCTAAGTATAATGGGAAAAACAGCTCCTAGCACTATCATTCACAGGAACTGACACTCCAATATTGGGAGATGATGACACAGAAAAATAGACCTCTGACAGAGGAATAAAACATGTCAAGATACCACCCCAGAAGAGATAGAGAGATAAACAACAGCAAGGAGAACAGAGAGGAAAGGATGGTTGTTAGTGGTGACAAGGCAAGTTAGAACTGGCTAGAATCCCTGTACCAAGTTCAGTATAACAGTTCTTAGACTACACTATACCACATCAAAATCTGTAAATTAGCAGACGCAGAGTAGCTCAGGAATATGATACTACTGACTTTCTTTACACAATCCTCCTTACACCTAATAAATAAATATTGATGAAAAGCTGCTATGAATATTAGCTTAAGTGCTAGGATAAGTGTGTTTGGTATCTCTGTACCTCAGGCAGTACTAGTTTTGTTGTTTTTTTTTTAACCTACTTTTTATTTTCTTAACCTAAATGGCTTGCAGCTGTAAATATTAATGTCTAAATAAAGTGATGACATTTCTTATCTGGTGAGGATTAATATATATATGTTTAAAAGACCATGTCTGCCCATCTCACCCAGGCTGTCAGTGTGGGGGCTACTTACAGGTTTGATTCTACCAATGATCAGCATGGTAGCTGAGATGTTCTCCATTTCTGACCTATACTGGTCTTTGTCCCTCAGGCAACCTGGTGGCCCCCTACTTCTCATTGCTCATTATATTGATGCCAAACCCCACAGAGACACCTGACTGGCATAGCCCAGTGCAGGTCAGGAGAGATCTACCAGCTAAAAAGATCCCTGTGGGGCAGCTAGGTGGCACAGTGGAGAGAGCTCTAGCCTTGGAGTCAGGAGGACATAAGTTCAAATCTGGCCTCAGACACTTGACACTTACTAGATGTGTGACCCTGGGCAAGTCACTTAACCCCGATTGCCTCACCAAAAAGCAAACAAATCAATCAATCAATCCCTGGCAGCTGGGATTATACCTGTGTGCCACCACTCTAGCATGAGAATTAACCTAAAACTAAAACTCACGGCATTTTCCTGAGAATAAGTGTAGATCACTTATTTTTGTTTAAAAATTTTTTTGTTTGAAAATCTGCTGTAAGAACAACACAAAAGAACAAAATAGAGATGAAATAGATATATAACATGATTTATTACTGACCTCTATTTCTTGTCTTAACCACTCTTCTAATTCCGCATTCTTCCTAGCATGATGAGCTATTAGGTCAGAGCCTCCAATGATGCATGGAAGTTTTCCTGACCCAGGATAAGCTACCTATCAGGGAAAAAGGTCCAAAATTATTACAACATTTTTATAGTATCATTGTAATAATAAAATACATTATCCAAGTGAGACTATGATCTTTTCAAAAGAACTTGATGGAAAAGGGCTATTAACTTTACAAAGAAGAACTATGTAAATGAAGTTATTTCAGTTGTTCTGAAAAACTGTAGCTTAAGATACTTTACCAAGACAGAATCAAGTGATACTATTTGAAATCAATAGCAAAATACTAACTCTCCAGTAGTTAAAACAGTACTTGGGTATTTGATAGCATTTTGAGATCTGTGAAGTTTTATATGATGATTTTTTCTATAAATTTTTTCAAAGAGTTTCTAATTTTTCAACTATTACTATTATTATGACTACTTTAGAGTAATTCAGAACATATGAGCTCCTGATAAGCTCAGGGAAATACAAATAATTTTTTTCTTGTGCTTTTACTATTTTAAAAATTTATATAATTTGTTCATTTTCATTAAATTACTATATCACTGGATGTTTCTATGATATGAGTTATGGTATAAAATTTTCAACTAGAAAAATTTTCAATGTTTTTACAGTTGTTGAAACTCAATTTGGCATGCCCCTTTAAAAGCAGCCTCAGAACTTACATGATGGAACACATCCAAGAATAAAAAGTGTGATAAAATTCACTTGTAGATGAAATTCAAAGTACTGGATTCTCCTCTAAAGTCTAAAACATTTCAGCCCAGATCCTCAAAATGTTCTGCTTTGAGTACTAGGAGAATAATGTTTTCATAAAGTTCTAAGCAACTCCAAAAATTTTAAATGACTTTTAAAGTATTTTTGCATACTAAAATAAATGCTATGGTAGGCAAAACAGAAAGAAATGGAATTGAAGCATACAAATGAGAGCATAACTAGGCACTAATACATAAATCCTTAATACTTATAAGGCATCTATTTATTCTATACCCATCCTCCTCCATCCCCACCCCCCAAAAAAAACCACCCAAATACTGAGCTTATAGACTGGCTGACTGAAAGAAGAAAATGTATAATCAGTCATAATCAAGCAGCAATTCTGAAACACTCAATGTACAGGTTATCCTTAGCTGCAGATATATAGAACAAGTTAGACACCAAGTACAGGGTAGATTAATGTTAAAGCATAACATTGCTTTCATTTACTAGCAATGGCTCTTACTGAGGTGTTTTAAACAGTGCCCTCTTGTGATATATTAAAATAAATACCTACCTTTTTGAATTTCTTGAAGTTGTTTAGCTGTCCATAATCATTTCTTATAATGGATGTATTTCTGGATCCAGGGTGACTAACCACCAGTGATCTAAACTCAGTCAATAAAAGCTTCTTGGGAAGCATCTCACCACAATCTTGAAGTTTATCATTCTTAAGTGGGGTTGAAAAAAAAAGATATGAAGAAATAAGAAATTATATAATTATTTTAAAATTAAAGTTTCTTATAGATATGAAAATATACAAATCTAGGATTTTTTTATACTAATATATGGAGAAATCAGATCTAAATATGTAACTGTATAAATTTCCATCAGTTACAGTCAATTTTTCATTAGATTTAAAAACCAAATTGTATTTATCCACATCCTTTATATCTTCCTTTATACTTACGAGGCATTTATACCTCCTTTAGAGATGGATGGATGAGGACAGAGAATGCCAATCAGTTTAGGGGCTACATGGTTTTTAACTTTGGTAGCATTCTTCTCATTTTTCCCTTTTTTCTGGTGTTCTCCCTTCCACTACTTATTCAAGAAACTGATCATTTATTATCCAGGTTAAGTTCTAAAGGATAACACAAAGAAATAAAACAAGCTCCTTATCCTCAATAGTTTAAGAAACCTAACATTAGTTTGAATAATTTAGTCTAATTAACAATCAATTAATTAGTATTAAATACCAACTTGAATAACTAGAAAGTCAGTGACTAGTGATTTTGCTTCTAGAAAACAGGGAAAAACTTCCAATGACTATCACAGAGAGAAAGACTTCTAAGTATCTTTTATCAATGCAGATCTGTAGTCACAAGCCAAGATGTGTCAGGGGCAGGACTTGTTTTTTTCCTCAGCTTTGAGGCTGGCTTTCTACCCACTACATTGCTTCTCCCAACAGATACCAGAGAGCACATAATGTCTGCAATGGCCAAGTAACTAATTGTCAAGTTCAAAGCGTAGGCTTATCTCCCTGCTAGTACAGAGGGTTAAAGATACTTGAAGAACTCAAGTTATTCAGAGAATGAAATATTTCTTAAATATGAAAGAAAGGCTTCAAAGTAAAACCAAAGAAGAAAAGTATAACTTATTCAAAAGTAACCAAAAAGGGAAGAGGGAATTCTCTGGACCAGAGATTGTACTGTTAGGTAAGTAACTAAAAGAGGTAAATAATAAAAATAAAGTCCCCATATATACACCAAAATATTTACAGCAGCTTTTTGTTTTTGGTAGTAGCTAAGAATTGGAAACAGTGTTGTTGTTTGTCCTTCATTTTCTTTTCTTTTTTTTTTTTTTTTGGCTAGGCAATGGGGTTAAGTGACTTGCCCAGGGTCACACAGCTAGTAAGTGTTATGTGTCTCAGGCCAGATTTGAACTCAGGTCCTCCTGAATCCAGGGCCGGTGCTCTATCCACTGTGCCACGGAGCTGCCAGTTGTCCTTCATTTTCAAAGAGGGCCAATGACATTATGGGATGATGTCTTGACTTGAGCATGAATTAGATATAAGTGAGGCAGATCTGCATAAAGTCGTCAGTCACTCTTTTCCAGTCAATTAAGTCCACTGGCAGGACAAAAGTCAAAATGACTGGAGATGGCTCAGGGTGAGGTAGATGACCTTGGAGTCTTTGATGTCTGATTACACTCAAAGTGCTCCACAGCACCTACTTCAGCCACTTCTATCGCCACTGGAACAAACTATTTTCATCCACCCATTCCACCAGGGGAATTAGGAATTGGTCTCAGGCCATGGAATAATTGAAAAAGGATTTTAAAAATCAAGTAAGAGAGGTAGAGGAAGAACTGGGAAAAGAAATGAGAGTGATGCAAGAAAATCATGAAAAATGAATCAACAGCTTGGTAAAGGAGACACAAAGAAGAATACTAAAGACAGTAACAACTTAGAAAGCAGAATTGGCCAAAGGGAAAAGGAGGTCCAAAAGCTCACTGAAGAAAATAATTCCTTGAGGCAGCTAGGCGGCACATTGGAGAGAGCACCGGCCCTGGAGCCAGGAGGACCCGAGTTCAAATCCAGCCTCAGACACTTGCTAGCTGTGTGACCCTGGGCAAGTTACTTAACTTTATGAGAAATCAAGAAACAATAAAACAAAATCAAAAGAATGAAAAAATAGAAACAATGTGAAATACCTCATTGGAAAAACAACTGCCCTGGAAAATAGATCTAGGAGAGATAATTTAAAAATTATTGAACCACCAGAAAGCCATGATCAAAAGAAGAACCTAGTCATCATCTTTCAAGAAATTATGAAGGAAAAATGCCCTGATATTCTAGAACCAGAGGGTAAAATACAAATGGAAAGAATCCACTTATCACTTCCTCAAAGAGATCCCCAAATGAAAACTCCCAGGAATATTATAGGCAAATTTCAGAGTTCCCAGGTCAAGGAGAAAACATTGCAAGCAGCCAGAAAGAAACAAGTCAAGTATGCTGGAGCCACAGTCAGGGTAACACAAGATTTAGCAACCTCTACATTAAAAGATTGGAGGGGGGAGCGGAGTAAAAGCAGTGACTTGCTTAAGCTCTCCCCCAAACCCTTCCAAATACCTATAAAAAATGGCTCTAAACAAATTCTAAAGCAGCAGAACCCACAAAAAGACAGAGTGAAACTAATTTCCAGCCCAAGATAACCTGGATGGTTGATCGGAAAGGTATATCACACCAGGCTGGGAGAGGAGCGCAGTTTGGCGTGGGTGTGCAGGCCGAAGTGACCCTGGAGCAGGCCTCTGAGGACTGAATCGCGGGCAGCTGTGGCGGTTTCCAGACTTCTCAACCCATGAACGCCAAAGACAACTTAGAAGGTCAGTGGGAAAAGTCTATGACTGCGGTGAGAGAGGAGCTAGGTCTCAGCCACAAGTCCAGAGCGTGCTCATGGGACAGTGGCTGCCTCCTGAGCTTCCAGCCCAGACTGAGGGGGAAATCAAGTGGCTGATCAGAGGGGGATTGCAGGGATCTCTCTGCTGGGGCAGGATTCTCTTGCTTTGCCCATGCTTGGATCTGGGTCACAGTTCCAGGTAGTGGACCTAGGGCGAGGAGGAGCGCTGGTCTGGTGGATCTTGTAGTGGCTGTAGAGAGGAAACCCTCCTCACAGTTCCAAGACAGAAAAGAGTGCTCGTAGACCAGAGCACAGGCCAGGAAAGGAGTAAACACCTCACCTTGGAAGAACTGAAAATTTACAGGTCCCTAGAAGTATTTCTGAACACAGCTGCAAAAACCCCTGAAGCTTGGGACAGTACGTTCTCCACAATGGAAACAGATTCCTACCTTAACAAAGAGTTTATAACTCAAGTAACTGGCCAGGATCATGAGCAAGCAGTGCAAAAAGAGTCAGACTATATTATCTTACTTTGATGACAAAAGATTAGAGGGCCTGGGAAAGATATTCCAGAGGGCAAAGGAGTTAGGATTACAAACAAGAATCACTACCCAAGAAAACTGAGTATAGTCCTGCAGGGGAAAAATGGATATTCAATGAGATAGAGGACTTTCAAGCATTCTTGATGAAAAGATCAGAGCTGAATAGAAAATTTGCCTTTCAAATATAAGAATCAAGAGAAGCAGAAAAAGGTAAATAGGAAAGGGAAATCATAAGGGACTTAATAAGGTTAAAATGTTTACATTCCTACATGGGAAGATGGTATTTCTAACTCATAAGACTTTTCTCATTATTAGGGTACTTAGAAGGAGTCTATTTAGACAGAAGGTACAAGTATGAGTTGAATATGAAGGGATGACATCTAAAAAATAAAATTAAGGATTGAGAAGGCAATGTATTGGGAGAAAGAGAAAGGGAGGGGCAAAATGGGATAAATTATCTCACATAAAAGAGGCAAGAAAAAGTTTTTACAGCGGAGGTGAAGAGGAGGGAGATAAGGGGGAGTGAGTGAACCTTACTCTCATTAGAATTGGCTGAAAGAGGGAATAACATACAAACTCAATTGGATACAGAAATCTGCCTTACCCTACCGGAAAGTAGGAGGGGAAGTAGATAAAGGGGGGGAAGGCGATAGAAAGGAGGGCAGATTGGGGAAGGGGGTAGTCAGAAGCAAAACACTTTTAAGGAGGGACAGGGTGAAAGGACAGAGAGAATAGAATAAATGGGCATGATAGGATGGAGGGAAATATAGTTAGCAATAGCAACTGAAAAAAAATTTTGAAGCAATGAGGCTCTGATAAAGGCCTCCATTCTCAAACACAGAGAAACGAGTCAAATTTATAAAAATAAGAGCCATTCCCCAATTTATAAATGATCAAAAGAAATCAGATGAAGTAATCAAGGCTATCTATAGCCATATTAAAAAATACTCTCACTATTGATTGGAGAAATGCAAATTAAAACAATTTTGAGGTACTACCTCATATCTATTAGACTGGCTAATAGGAAAGATAAATGACAAATGTTGGAGGGGATGTGGGAAAAATGAGACATTAATGCACTGTTGGTGGAGTTGTGAATTGATTCAACCATTCTGTAGAGCAATTTGAATCTATGCCCAAAGGGCTTTAAAACTATGCATGCCCTTTGATTAAGCAATACCACCACTAGGTTGTATCGAAAGAGATAAAAAACAAAAAGGAAAAGGACTTATATGTACAAAAATATTTATAGCAGCTCATTTCTGGGGGCAAAGAATTAAAAATTAAGGGGATGCCCATCAATTGGGGAATGGCTGAACAAGTTGTGGCATGTGATTATGATGGAATACTATTGTACTATAAGAAATGATGGGCAGGATGCCTTCAGAAAAACTGGGAAAGGGGCAGCTAGGTGGCACAGTGGATAGAGCACCGGCCCTCGAGTCAGGAGGACCCGAGTTCAAATCTGGCCTCAGACCAAACACTTGACACTTAATAGTTATGTGACCCTGGGCAAGTCACTTAACCCCAATTGCCTTTAAAAAAAAAAAAAACTGGGAAAGACTTGCATGGGTAGAGCACACAAAGTGAAATGTACTGTGTACAAAGTAACAGGAATATTGTAAGATGATCACCTGTGAATGACTTAGTTATTTTCAGCAATACAATGATCCAAGACAACTCTAAAGGACTTGTGATGAAAAATACTATCCACCCCCAGAGAAAGAACTGATGGCATCTGAATACAAATCAAAGCATACTTTTTTTTTTACTATATTTTTCTTGAGTTTTTTTGTCTGTTTTTATTCCCCCCCACAACGTAACTATATGGATATGTTTTGTCTGACTACATATTTGACCTATACTGCTCATCTTCTAAACTAAAGTGGAGTGAGGAGGGAGGAAGGGGGAGAGTTTGGAATTCAAAGTTTCAAAAACAAATGTTAATTATTTTTACATGTAACTGGAAAAAGAGAAAAAAAAACAGAAACAATGACAAAGACAAATACAGAGAATCAGTGGAAGAATTCTGTGACTTGATACAAAGTAAGCAAAACCAAAAAAGCCATATTCATCATGACTACAACAATATAAACAGAAAGAACAAAAACAACATAACAACTGAAATTGAAAGCTGAGAAATTACAATGACCAAGCAAGGCCACAAAGAGAGGGTATACCTTCTCTTCCTCCCCTTAGTCTTTACAGAAGTAGAGGATTATGAATGTATAACACTTACATGTCAAGACTTTTCTGATGCATTTGTTTTGCCGAATTATCTGTTTTTCTTTTTAATTGTTATAAACGATAGTACTCTGAGGTGAGATGTAATGGGAAATATAAATGATGTAAAGGACAAAAGATATACTCATGTGGGAAAAAATGGGAACCATAGAGGGGAAATATTACAGAAAGTATGTGCTGAAAGTTAGTGAAAGGAGAAAAACAACTGATATAGATACAGTAGTATACTACATAATTACTGTACAAAGGAGATCTAGGAAACAGATCACTGCCACAAGCTTGAAATGGAGATCTAATAAAGCAATGTTGAGGGGCATTATCTATATATTTACAGTTCTCCTGCCAAAAGTACGTAAGTATATAGCAGCCAATAATCTTCTGGCCTCTCAATAATTATTTTACTTTCAAATGGTAGAGGAAGTAACAGGGAAATCCTATTCTGGATTCTATTTTCACCAGCAAGGAGAAAATGCACGCTATAGTAGTAATGATTAGAACCTTGAGGGCAAATGACTATTCTATCATAACTTGTGATAGAGGACAGTGGTTTGATGAGCACTCTTGATATCTGGAAAGCAGATTTCAACAGGTGATCTAAAAAATATTTATGAGGAATTGGTCAAGCATGGACAGGTAGGTATCAAAAATGAAATTCTAAAGACCCAAAGAGAAATAATTCTGGTGTGATAGAAAAAAGTTTTCAAGAAAAGAATTAAGTGCATGTAGAGTCATCAACCAATTCAAATTTTTTTTTTTAAATG
The DNA here is from genome assembly GCF_900497805.2 of Vombatus ursinus. NCBI lineage: Eukaryota > Metazoa > Chordata > Mammalia > Diprotodontia > Vombatidae > Vombatus > Vombatus ursinus. Next base: position 32,385,921 of record NW_020940355.1, read on the forward strand.
CACAGAAAATGGAAGCAAGGGCAGGTAATAGAGACTGAATGAATATAAATGCATGATAGGATTCTATAAGAACAATGTTAGGAATTCTAAAGCTTATAATAAGCTGAAGCTGGCAAGGAATACTGAAGACAACAAAAAAAGGTTTCTTACTTCTTAAGCTATTATCAGAGAAAAGAAGGGGATCAAAAAAAGGACAAGACCACTGCTCAAGGTAGATGGGACAATAGCAGATAACTGAAATATTAATTTTGCTTCTGTTTTCTCTACCAAGGAAAATAATCTTTACATCAGAATATTATATAGCTAATAGAGAGTTGAACTGGATCAATAGGGAGTCAGTAAAGCTCAAGCTGATTGCCTTTGATGAGCTTAAGTTACCAGGTCCAGATGAACTACATCTTGGATTCTAAAAGAAGTAAAAGAGGTGCTTGCTGAACCACTATGATGAATCTCTGAAGGAAATGTGGACAATGGAGCTACCACTGATTGAAGGAGGGCAGCCATTATCCCAGTGTTTTAAAAAAGGGAACAAAATGGAAGTCTGATACAAAAGGCAAATGACCTTGACTTCAATTCCTAGCACAGTTCTACAACATGTGATTAAGGGATAGTGAACATGTCTTCATCAAAAAGCAGTTCATGGTACGGGCAGCTAGGTGGCGCAGTCGATAGAGCACCAGCCCTGAAGTCAGTAGAACCTGAGTTCAAATCTGACCTCAGACCAAACACTTGACACTTACTAGCTGTGTGACCCTGGGCAAGTCACTTAACCCCAACTGCCTAACCAAAACAACAACAACAACAACAAAAACAAAAAAACAGTTCATGGTAGGCTAACTTCATTTCCTTTTCGGGAACAGTTACAAGATTATTAAATCAGGGGAATAATGTAAATATAATTTAGATTTTGGCAAAATGTTTGACAATAAGTAGAATGATAGAATATACGTCCACACAAGATCTTGAGAGCACTAGATATCTGTCTATACTATTAAGATGATGTTTTATTAGGAATAAATATAGTCTTATACTTGGGTTCATATAATCAAATCTTAAATGTAAACTATCAACAAGCATGTGAAAAAATGGTCCAAACAAAAGAAATGTTACAAGAAATGACAATTAAAACAACTCTGAGGTCTCACCTAACACCCATCACTTTGGCAAAGATGATAAAAGACAGAAACATTGGGGTAGCTGCAAGGAGAGAGTAATAGTTGATGGAGATGTGAATTTGTGCAACCCTTCTGGGAAACAACTTGAAGTTATGCAAAAAAAAAAAAAAATCATTAAAATGTTCATTCCCTCTGATCTACAGAGCTCAGTACCGGGCATGTGCTCCAAGGTAGTCACAGAAATATATTAAAAATATTTTTAAGCAGCATTTTTGTGGTGGCAAAAAACTGGAAACAAAGTGGGTGCCAATTTATTGGGGAATGGCTAAACAAACAGTGGTGTATGAATTATAATAATTGACATTTATAAAGTGCCTTAAAGTTTGCAAAATGATTTATGTACATTATCTCATTTGAGCCTCAACAACTGTCAATAACTCATAGGTACCACAATTAATAATACTGCCGTTTTATACATGAGGAAACTGACTCTGAGAAAGATTAAGTAATGTGCATCTGGCCATAAAATTAGTGTTACAAGAAGGATTTGAATACAGATCTTCATGAAACCAGGTCCAGTATTATTAACTGTCACACTGTCTGGAACATTGCACCATGAGAAACAATGAATGTGAGGAATCTGAGAAACATGGGAAGACTTGTATGAATTAAGACAGAGAGCAGTAAGCAGGAGAAGAGAATAATATACAAAATGACTGCAATAATATAAAAGAAAACAATGTTAAAAGGAAGCCCAACTCAGATTAAGGGTAACAAACAGTCTTGGTCCCATGAAAAAGAGGATGAAATATAACTCTTCTTTCTTGATAGAAAAGTGGGAGGCTAAAGGTGCAAAATATTGCATACACTGTCAGACTCTATTGTTTTTTGCTATTTTACTTTCTTTCATGGAAGAGTATATCAGGAAATGACTGTGACATAAAAATAAAAATATAGCAATTAAAAAACAATCAACTTCATAAATTCAAGATAGGGAAAGAGTGGCTAGAAAGAAGTTCATGTAATTAAGATCTAAGGCATTATAATGGAATGCATATTAAAAGAGGAATAGTATATCCAAGACTAGGGAGATCATGGTCCTGTTTTCTACATCTGTCGGACCACATCTATATGGGTGTTTACTTTTGGGTATCACATTTTAAGAAGCACATTGTTAAGTGAAGAATATTCAGAGGAAGAGGAGTCATATAATGAAAGGACAAGAGTATATTCCAATGACTTAGGAACATGTAGCCTGGAGAACAGAAGGCCTTGGATACAGATGACAATTGTTTTCAAATATCTGAAAGCCTGCCATGTAGAAGAGTTACTAGATTTGTTATGCTTGGCCCCAGTGAGCAGAAGCAGGAGTTACGGATAAAAATTGCCAAGAGAAAGGTATAAGTTCAATGAAATAAAAAACTTCCTAACAATCAGGGTTATCTAAATATTTAACAGGTTGCTTTGGGAAGTAATGGGCTGAGACCTAAATCAGAGTTGTTTAAACAGAAGCTGGATGACACTTGTTGGAGAGCAGGAAGCTGAGACTCTTAGCTAGATGGTCTTGAATGTGGCTTACAACTCTGAAAGTCTGAAAGCAGAAGAGTTTGAACTTTACTTGAAAGGTAACAGTGAGCTTCTCAACATGTTTGAGCATGCTAGTGGCATGCGCATGCACGCGCGCATGCACGCGCATACCCACACCCACACTTATTGTGGGAGTGGTATAAAGATATCTACTGCTTAATTCATACTCCAAATTCATACTCCAGTTAAAAGACCTAAAACTATTTCTGGCTCTTATTCTAGGGAGTTCTGTGCTAGGCAGCACAATTACTCTGGTATACAACGGATTACAGTATGTTACAGTAAGAAGTGATTTATTAGCATCAACCAGAGTCTCACAGTTAAACTAGGGAAACACATAACATGATATTATGATGGATTAATAGGCAATAACCTATTATTTTTATACATCACATAACTGAAATGGAAAAATCTAAAATATGCTTCAATTGGTAGAAAGAAACTTGAAGACAGAAAAATATAATTCTAAATCATCATAATCTGTTATGGGAATGGTTAATTAAAAAACCAGCTCCAAATCTGCCCAAAAAGCAAAAAACGAAAAGAAAAGGGTAAACAAATGAAAAAATTTGGGAAGCTCTGCACATTTGGTTGAATGATCACCACAGTACTACTAAGTCATTTGTCTGATCTATAAAATATTCAAGAGCTATCATATGCAAGGCTCTTAAAAATTATGGCATGCAAGGTTTAGGAAACTGTCTTTTTGTTGTTATTCCTGCCATCAAAAGTTATCAAATATTAATTTTATTCTTATAAAATTAACTGAACAATAATTATTGCAAATTTCCTCTAGTTACCTGTTCTTTTACAGAAGAAAGTGTTTCTTGCTTGACCTCACATTTCTTCCCTAGTTCATTTTCTTGCTGTTAAAAACAAAAGCAGGTTTGCATGTTATTTTACATAAAATATTTTATCTTTTTACACTTAATACATGGAGAAGTAGCTCTAATACATATACTTTCCTAAACAACTCTTCCTAATACAATAAAACATTGCCTTGGCCATCCTTTTAAACTAAAACCTCTTTATAATACTATCCTTAGCACCAAGACCTCCTCATTATATTCTACACAACGGAATGCTAAATTTCCTCCTGGCACTTTGAGTCAATTTAACAGACATAAGCATCTATCATATGCCAACCACTGTGCTAAGTGATGGGGCTATAGAGACAAAAATAAAACAGTTCCTGCTCTCAAGGAGCTTATAGGAATATTAAATTCCCTTATAAATGGTCCATAAAGACTGAATTCATAGTGACATCATAATAAAAATTCTAGTGAATTCGTACACTTAAGATGGAATTCAGAAGTAATACTGAATATATAATGAGGGAAGACAAGTAAGTAGCCTTCATTTTTTGATGTTTGCTCCAGGTGGAGAAGATTCAGTATAAATAGAAGAAAAACTGCTAGGTAAGTGCTGCCTGGGAAGTACCTGAGAAGGATGAAAAATGAAAAAAGGTAGAAAGAGAAAGGAGAGACAACTACAAAAGACCCAATATCACTGGGGCAGGTCATAGGGAGTGTAGCATTGACTGTAACGGAAAATGAGAATGTTGCTCAGCATTTATTTCATTGTTGTGGTTTGTCCTTCATCCTCAAACAGGACCATGACATCAGGAAGGTGATGCCATGACTTGCAAGTGACTTGGATTTGAGTGAGTGAGGGCTGTGCAAAGTCACCAGCCTCACTTTCTCCTCTGAAGCCATTGGGTCCAGTGGCAAGATATATATCAGGATCACTGGAGATGATCCCCAGTGAACACATAGGGCTATTACAGAATAGTAAGACAGTCTGTACTTTAAATTAGAGGCATCTAACACAGCGTGCAATGCTGCCATGTACTGTCTGAATCAGACTGAAATGTAATTAGGAAATATTGAACAAAATAAATTAAAATGTAATAGAACACAATGTTAATCTATGTTTTTCTCAGTCAATATAAGCAGCAGAGATCCTTATGTACTGTTTAGTGGCCTCTGTTTCTATTTGAGTTTGATACGACTGATTTAAACCCAACTCTGCACAGAATAACTGATGGAAAGAAATTTACTTCATTAAATAAAACACAAAGAGAAACAGGCTACTCAGGCATTAATTTGGGCATCACTGTCACCAGCAGCCACTTGGAGGCTAAAAAGTACTATTTGACTGGTTTTAAAATGAAAAATAAACATAAGTGCTATAAACTAACTTATTAGTTCTCAAAAAGCATGAAGATGGATACTCTACCAATAACTATTTTAGGTACTGCCTTTCCAAAAAGTATATTTTAGGGACCATAGCATGAAAAGCAGGAAATCATTCTTATTAAGTTAAAATTGCAACTTAATTTTTTTTAAATGAGCAATTTTATTTGCTCATGGCCACAAGACAGGACCTTCATAGTTTGTGAAACTGAGTGGGATTACACTGGTCAACTAAAATTGACAAGGGTCTTGACTTCACAAATTATTTTTGAAAAATGATAAAAATTTCAAGTTAATTAAAAATTCTATCTATCTAAATTTCAAAAGTTCAAAAACTGGTTTTATCTCACTTTATTTTCCAAATGACCCTATAATATAAGTAGTACAAAGATTATTATTCTAATTTTTTAAAACAAGGATACAGAATGTTAGAGAGGTTATACAATTTGCCCAAGGACACAAAGCTTCAAACTTAAGTATCCTGACTTGAAGTCTTAATCTCTTGGCACCATATCAGCCTCCCCCTTGGGACAAGAATCACCAAAGTGACAATTTTGTCAAAAATTTTGGTCCTAGGCAATGACACTTTTCTGATTTTTGTAAGATTTGCCATCTTAAGACAAATGAACTCAATTCAACATATATTAAGTGCCCCTTATATTAAAGTCACTTACTCATAATCAAAGGAGTATTCTCTCCAAAGGCACACTAGTTTTGTTTTTAATTACATTACTTTAGAGACTATGAATGCTGAAATATAAAACTGAAGTTAGAAAAAAATCAAATGTTAGGAATTATAGAACTCGTAATTTAAGAGTTTTTAACAATCATTAAATAGTCTAGGTAGGACTTACAAAGAGTTTGCATGCTGCTTTGTCAGCCCCGTTCTAAGTTCCTGCCCTCTGTGTACTTATTGATCATTTACTTTTTACCAACCACCTGCAAATTGCCTGCCAATTCGACCATTGTATCAAGAATGCCTTCTCCAAAGTCACTAATGATCTCCTAACTGTTAAAGCTGATGACCATCTCAATGTCACCATCTCCTGTCCTTTATACTATCCTTTCCTCCCAGGTAGTATCTCATTTACTCCTTCATTTAAAAAGCACTGAGCTCCTACAATGGAAAAAGCATTGCAGTTAAGTCCCAGGGATAATAAAGACAAAAATGGAACACAGGCTTGACCTTCAAGAAGCATTTTCGGGCAGATAGGAGAGTGGGGGAAGAAGTGGAGTAGAGATAATATGTATGAGGATAAATGAAAACTAGATAATTTGAGGAAGAAGAAAGCCTAGGACTGTCTACCTGTCATCTCTCTCTCCCATTTCTTTTCCTCAGTTTTCTCACTGGTTCTCTAGCCTTCTCTTGACTACTATGTATTAGTGTCCCCCAAGCCTATGTTCAAGGCTCTCTTCTCTAACCTCTCATATTGAAACAAACCAGCCCCAAAGTTACAAGGAGATTAAGAGTGGGTTGTGCTGATGTGGTCTCTCAGATTCTGAGCAGAATATGATGGCAAGGACAGCATCAGAGTACTTGCAATCCCCTTAATCCTTGGAATGAATATACTGTCTCAGAGAATGATACATGTAAAACTAAGTTTTAGGAAAATTAATTTACATAGATTACTGGATGGTTTCTTTTTTTTTTTTAATTTTTTTTTTTTTTGTGGGGGCAATCAGGGTTAAGTGACTTGCCTAGTGTCACACAGCTACTGTCAAGTGTCTGAGGCCTAATTTCAACTCAGGTCCTCCTGACTCCAGGGCTGGTGCTCTATCCACTGTACCACCTAACTGCCCCTACTGGATGGTTTCTTGACTATCTCTGATTCAAGTATCTGGTTACCAGCAGAATAGTGGTTACTATCATATGTACCAAGAGGAAGTCAGGGAAGACAAATAGGAAAAGGAAGAGGAACGGGAAAAGGAAAAAGAAAAGAAAAAAAGGAAAAGGAATAGCAAAAGGAAGTGAAATAAAGTATCATGGGAGAGAAGTTAAAAAATATTAGAGAAAGCAGGATATGAACATAGAAGGCACGGAAGAAACAAATTCAAACATGTTCCAAAATGCCCAGTTCTGACATGCCACTTTCCATACTATGGCCCATTCTTGAGAGGTTGAACATTACTGATTAAATAGTCCCACCCCTAGAAAACAGTAAATTCAAAAACTGAGCTAGTATTCTTAACCACTTATAATTCAAGGCAAACAGAATCCTTGTAAAATAAAAAACTTAACAAATCAGTAAATGTCTATACTTGTTTCTTTTTTCACCGGTGGACAGAGAACGCCCAATTTCCTTTGTACAGCAAACTGACAGCAGGAAACTCCTAATAACAGCAGCTGTTCTGCAATGCACAGGATTCCCCAGGGCACCTGAAGGTTAAATGACCTATCAAAGGTCACAAAACCATGAGTGAGAGGTAGGACTTAAACTCCAATCTCCCTGACTCCAAGAGCAACACTCAATCCATTGTGCCCTTCTGTATCTCAAGTACATAGGAACGTTGGTTTTTTTTTTTTTTTTTTTCAGTACATGAGTTATTCCCAAAGCTGGCCCCTTCAAAGAAAAGGCAAAAACCACAGAACCTCGAAGTAGGAATGGCTCTTATAGCCCTCTGGTCCAACTGGTCATTGACAGAATATCTCTTTAAAAACCCTAGACACTGGCTATAAATATATAAATATAATATATATTATATAAATATATAAATATATAAATATATAAATATAATATATTATATAAATATATAAATATAATATATATTATATAAATATATAAATATAATATATATTATATAAATATATAAATATATAAATATATAAATAAGGACACTGGTCCTTATTTGAAAGTCTCCACAGAGGGATAACCAACCACATCCCAATGCAGCCCATATTCCACTCCTGTATATCTTCATTTATTTGGGGGTGGGGTGAGCAGTGGCAACTTGGGCTAGAGGACTTGCCCAGAGTCACAAAGCTAGTAAGTGTCTAAGGCCAGATTTGAACTCAAGTCTTCCTGACTTCAGGGCTGGTGCTCTATCCACTGAGCCACCTAGGTGCATCTCAATAGCTTTATTGAGCAATTTTCTATAAATTTCTATTCCTCTCATCAGTTTTAAGTCATAGATCCCAATTTTGTGTTCTGGGCCTATACAAAACAGTTTAAAGACATAATTTGTTTTCATTACCCTTCTTCTGCAAAACTGTAGATACCAAAATCTCAATAATCAAAAGTGCTACATATGCTAAAATAACATGCTGCCTTTTTCATAAGCATACCTTTTGCAGCATTTTTCCAGTAGTGGTTCAAGACCCCAAAAAATTATTATTTGATTAGTCATACTGATTCATCCACATTAAGTTAATATTATCTCCTTTGGTTCTAAAATTGTGAAACAATTTGGCAGGGTAGAGGAAGTACTGTTTTTGGTTGCTGAGATCCATTTTAACCCTGAGGCTTCTGTAATAATTCCTACAGAGAACAGGGCAAAACAAGTCATTTTCATTATTCATGTGTACTTAAAAGAGGCAACATAATGTTGTAGGGGATAGAGATGGGGCCTTGGAGTAAGACCAAGGTTTAAGTCCCATGAATGATGGACAATCTTGGGCTCTGGAACAAAAGGAAGCTAATTACCCCTAACAAGAACAGAATTATTCATCTTACCTTTGTCAGAATTAACTAAGATAACTGGCCAGATTTCTGTATGTGATAGTACTATTTACCTTGATAATCCTTTCGTTAGTTTGGAATTTGAACAAAGACCACTTGTTATTTTAACTAAAGGAAAGCCTGGGGAGCTTCTGAGAGACCAGATGCAACCACATGTCTTTTTCTTTAAAGGCAACATACAACTCACTATTTAATCCATCTTCACTTTGTTTACTCTTTGGATAATGGTAGGTTAAGATGAACAATGGGGCACAATGGAAACAGCATCAGATTTAACCTTGGAAGACCTGGATTCTAACTCCAGGGGGTTAGCACACTAGCTATGTGGCCCTGGGCAAGCCACTTTTCCTTTCTGACCTTCAGTTTTCTTATCTGGTAAAATTAGTGGACCTGAAATTCACTTTTCCTTAGAAGAGAAGCAGGCAAGGTTCACTTTAAATAGACACACAAGACTTCACCAATTATTAGTGGCATCTCCTAAATTCCTATTTCCTAACAAATTTAACATAAAAATCAAATAAATATTACTTACAGCTACTTTGCAACTTTCTTGAATTGGTTTGTTATCCTCAGAGTCATTTTTTCTTATATCCAGTCTCAGTTTTTTTCCTAAACTGATTCTATTCACTGACCCTTGAACTCCAACTTCTTGTTCTTGTTCTGTCCCCTGATGTAAGTGTTCTAACACCTCATTTTCCACAGCTAAATCGTCCATTTCTTTCCTCTTTTTCAGGTTGGGTTGAAGAAGTTCATCAACAGGACTGTTTACATTAGGTTTTAGATTAATGTTTCTATATGCTTCATCTGTTTTTATATCCAATGCACATGGTCCTTTCTGGGGTTGGTGCTGCTCTTGGTTTCTCTGGGCTGAGGAAGTCATGGGTTGTGTTTGGTCTAAAAGAGAACAAGACAGTTCTACTCGTGCAGATTTGGATACAGACTCTTCTTGCTCTTCTTCATCCCTTTCCCTGAGTTAAAAGAAAAACAAAATAATACCTTGCATTTGTCACATCTCAATCTTCATTTGATAGTTAAGAACAACATTTTAATCAATAGCAAAGTAGATTTTTGTACTTAGGGGAAAAACTGAACAGGGAATTAATTCAGTTACTCAGACACATAATACTATAGATCTCTCATATACTCTAATACTATGGGTCCCTATATAGGACTAATCCTGGAGAAACTCAGGATCAAGGCCACCTTCTCTTTCCTAGCAAGAAAGTGAAAAGGTGAAACCAGCAGAGTAAAGAGACAGAAGCAGACACCTCTAATGTAGTAAGTCATAGTTAGAAGAATAGCCAAAAGGCTTAGAAACAAGACAGATCTGCAATGACAGGGGAAAAAAAGATCGTGAAATAGCAGATAAAAGTTGCCATTTGTATATTTAAAGGATAAAAGTTTTCCAAGTGTTTTACATATTTTATCTAATTTGAACTTCACAACCCTGAGGTAGGTATCAGAGGCATTACTGCCTCCATTTTATGGATAACAAAACTGAGCACCAGAGGTAAACTCACTTGCTTATTGTGCCACAGATGGCTAAGTATATAAGGCAGCATGTAAACTTGGGTCTATTTGACTATATTCACAATGACAATTGGCTTCTTTTAGGTCAGGTACACATTGTAAATAATCCTTTAGTTACTGTTGCATGTGAAGGACCATTGGGGATATTTTGTTTGACTTTCTCCTCAAAGCAGAAACTCCCTCTACAACACCCCTAAAAGAATCTCCCAACCACAGGAAACAGCTTGTTCTGTTTAATTTTGTTTTTAACATCAGGGAAAGGAAATGCAAGGTTCTGGATCCTGGAATTGAAATAATTTTCGCTGATGGTGAGGTGGCTGCATACCTCTCTAAATGGATGGCTGAGGTAAAGTGAAGATGGGCAATGGTAACTGAAGCAGTAGAAGAATTGGGAGACCAATGAGATAGGAGAATTATCAGTAGATGAATTTGATTTTTTTATTTTTTAAATTAATTTATTTTTAGTTTTCAACATGATGAATTTGATTTTAAGGAAGACTAGAGACTATTGAGACAGGTGTGGTAGGCACAGAAGAAGGAAGAAGTATGTCCTGGACTTTAATAGATGAATGAATAAGGATCTGGGCAGGATGACATAATTCGAAAGCATGAACTTCAAAAGAAGTGCTTGATTAGCCATAGCAGAGCAAGGATCTGGAGGCAATAACAGGAAACTAAGAATGTGCCAACTCCTCCTGCCCCTTTTGAAGGGATAGACGTACTTAAAACCTAGCCCCTAGTTATCAAGGAGGGGAGAAATAATTGTGGCCAGGGAGTCTACCTTCAAGACTACTGGCAACAATGGTTCATCAGTTGCCATCAACAGGCAGAGAAGCATAAGAGCCCTGGGGATGGCAGCACCCTTCCCCACCACAAGACTACCAGTCTTGCAGCCAGCTCAGCCCTTACACACTTCATCTGAGGAAGCAACACCTGTGGAAAGGTGCCAGCTCTCCTCACCAACTGTTACCCACAGGGCACGTATGCCAGCCTAGATGGCAGCCAGGCACTCTGAGGAAGAGACAGGAGGCAATGTGTGTCAGCTGTGTCAAACCACCACCCCGACCATCATTTACCCTCAAATCCCATTAAAGACAGCCTTGAACCCAAGAGCCTTGGGATAAGTAATGCTTCCAGCACAGTGACCACTGTCATCATCCTGGGAAACAATTCCTGTGCAAATGTAGCCTGCCAACTACAACTACTGAAGCCTCAAAAATTCTTGTCACCAAAGTCCTTAACACTGTCAAATGGCTCAATATTAGAAACTGATGTGACTTTATTACTGTCTGCTATTCCCTAAGGGCCACTGGATCTATTCATCTGACTTGAAACTGAAACCTTCCATATGTATTGTCTTCTCCACTACAACATGAACTCCTTACGAGCATAGACTGTTTTACTCTCCCATTTGAATTTCCTTCTCTTAGCACAGTTCTTTGCACATAGTAAGCACTTAATTTTTTTTCATTCATTCAACAGAAGTGACCACTATTAGAGATGTATTTAAAGGTGGAGACTTCAACTCCAATGCTCTCTGCACTGTGTTCTAGTCATTCATTTGAGTTTAACTGTGAAGAGAAGGAAAAATAGTAGCTATAAGCAAAAGGCAACCAAGTGGTGAAGGGGAGACTAAAGCTATTGGAGAATAGGTATAAATAAAGAAAAAACATCTTAGAGAAGAGAATGAATGGCTTTAAGGGCACAAATGGAAGGGTTAGCTTAAAAATGGAGACACCTCTTCCTCTGAGATGGGAAAAATAGGATGGCTTTCATTTTTTCAGTTAAGTAGCAGGCAAATATATCTTAAACCTTAATGATGAGCAAGCACAACACATCAAATACCACAGACCAACATATATTTGTTCCAGATAACAAGTAAATAGTCATGTCTTCACAAAACATAAGTAGAATTATTGGAAATTTACCTTTTCTTTGTAACTGACTGGAAGTAGTTTTTAATGGAGTTAGTCTGTTGTTGCTGAGAATCCTGTTCTTTCCTTCTGCTTGAAGTCTCAGTTGTAGAAAGTTGATTATTTGGAGTTTTTACTGTAGTATGATTAAGTGGTTTTGTCCCTAAATTAACACTGTAATTTGTATTAGGAGTCTCTTTTACAGTGAATATTTCTTGTGAAAATATTTTGGATCTGTGTTCCATTTGTGGAGTTTCATTCTCTTTTGGACTTTCACTTAAACCCATGCTGAAATAAAAAAGACATTCTAGCTTAAGATGAGTTTAATAGAAAGCAACTCAATACAGAGAAAATTGGTTTTAAATAGAATTGTGTACTTCTCCAAAAATTTTAAAAAGCTTTGAACAGGTACCAATTCAATACTACAAAGAATTTTTCAATCTGAGAAGATGTTATCAATTTAGCATCACAAAAAGGTGCTACTTTTTCATCTACGCTCTTTGATAACACAAGTTATTACTTACAGGAAATTTTTTTATAGATTTCTTTTTTTTTTCTACATATACTTCTGCTGTACAACCTACCATGTACTTTGCAGGGCTGAACACATAACAGGTCCTGAGCTCAAATCTGGCCTCAGACACTTGACACTTATTACCCATGTGACCCTGTGCAAGCAACTTAACCCCAACTGCCTCACCAAAAAAAAAACAAAACCAGAACAAAACAAAAACACATAACAGGTGCTTAATAGATGTTAATCATAAAATACGATTTCTTCAGAAATATACCCCACTAGTATTTGCCAGATATACACTGGGTAAGAGGAGTTGATTTTGAGGTTTAAAAGGTAGTATTCATTAAAACATGTGACAAACCTTCACATGGGCAAGTTTAAATTGGGAACAGGAAAAGAAGGTTTGGTGCAAACCTATGAACTTGGTTGAGGGAACTTATGATGAGAAAAACTCTATCAATGCAAGTAAGTAATTACTCTGCAACATGACTTGCCCAGAATCATGCAGATCGTGTAGGTCAGAGGCAGGCCTTGAACCCAGGTTTTCCCAAATCTAAGGCTGGTTTTCAATGCATTATATCATGCTGCCTCTCTATCTCAAGCTTTTAAAGTTCAGAGAGAATCTTAAACACGATTCCATCCAAATACTAAGGTTGGTTTTCCCAACTCTAAGGCTGGTTTTCAATGCATTATATCATGCTGCCTCTCTATCTCAAGTTTTTAAAGTTCAGAGAGCATCTTAAACACTATTCCATCCAAATACTAAGGCTATCAAATCAAGGTCTGACAAAAGAGAAAATTAAAGTAAAACTTAATGGAAATAAAATGAACTAGTGAGAATTCAAATTTGTCCATTACCACAGTTTCAGAACTAGTCTTCACCATAAATTCTCTCTTTTGAATACTTTAAAATGCATTAGTATCTCATAGAGAAAATATTAACTGCAAAAATAAAAATATAGTTATAAATCTGTGATGTAAATATATTCAACATTACATATATATATATATATATATGCATTCTACAAACCAGTCATAAAAACTAATTTTATCACTTTACAGCCTTAATGAATATATTTTCTTTTTCTTTCTTTTTAAAAACCAAACCCTTTTTGTTATCCTCAGCCTTCCATGCACTCCTGATGTATTTGCAAGATCTTGTCATGACTTTGTATTCACTTTCTCTTATTGGCACTTCTGTCCGTAACTGTCACCAATTCATGTTAGCTGATGAGTTCCTGTTGTGGCCACATCCATCTCTTTAGAAAATGGCTCTTTTCATGGAAAGGTTTCCCTTCATGTCTTCAGAATCCCATTCTTGAAACTGTTGGGCTTTTTATTTTTTTTATTTAAGGCAACTGGGGTTAAGTGACTTGCCACGGTCACACAGCTAGTTAGTGTCAAGTGTTTGGTTTGAGGCCGGATTTGAACTCAGGTCCGCCTGACTTCAGGGCCAGTGGCTCTATCCACTGTGCCACCTAGCTGTCCCGAAATACATATATTTTCAAAGAATAAGAAATAATTTTCTCTTGATCAGTATCTCTGTTTGTATTTCTCAAGTTTATTTTCTGAGAGACAAAGTTACTAGAAAGTTAAAGGTGATTAGAATATTTATATAGTAGTAAGATAGTTTTAAAATGATATTAGCAACTTAATTGTTCTGGGTGTTAGAGACTCCTATATATGCTATTAATTTATTAATAAAATAACATCTCAGAAAAAGAAAAAAATCCAGTACATTTACAAAGAAACTTTACCAAGTATCTGCATGTTCTGATTCTGTGTCAGGTATACATGCTGTGATATTCATTGTGGTGCCTGGCATTATGGTTTCATTTACCATTACATTCTGAGAAAGACTTGGCCTCGGAGTTGGAGTCAATCCTATAAATTACACATGAAAAGAAATAAAATAATGAATACCTCTAAGTCATTCCTCATACCTCATGGTAACAAGTTGACACACAACAGACACTTATATCTACTCACATGAAGTTAATACTGCATGCACAGACAAATGAATGGGATAATCTGCTGCTAGTAACATTGGTTATGTTCTTAATGCTTCTTACTGGATGGTAATTAAGACTGGATTTATTTTAATCAAATCAATTAAAAATGAATCAGTACTTAGGCTACTCTAGTAATAACCTGCTTAACATGGTTAACTGATTTCTGGGTGGAAGTGACCTGGATTTAGTCAGAGTCCTTGGTTTGAATTCTAGTGCCCCTCTTATTACCAGTGGGGCTTGGGCAGGTCATTTCCTATGTATGGGCCTGAGTTTCCTTATTTGTAAAATGAAGAGAGCTACTCAGATTATCTAAGACCCCCTCTATTCTAAATTCCTTGAAACCACATCACAGGTAACATTTAAGCTTAGTTCTTTTCATGAGAACAATGTTATATAAATGGATGACTTGCCAAATGAGGCAGAGTTTTGTGGCTTTACAGTAGGGTTAGGTTAAAATGCATTAATAATGCTATTGCAAAATGATACCAAATCAGGGTAACATTACATGGCATATTCCTTATGTGAGATTTAACTTACAAAAAGGACATCTGTCACTGATACTGCATTCTTTACAAGTCAGAGATAAAGATTTCATTTTTAGAAAGAATACTCATATTTTTGGAAGGGGTGGGATGGAGTCAAGAAAACCTTTGAGACTTCTTTGTCTCCCAAGAGAAAAGAAAAGAGGTCAGATTTTTAATCTTCACAGGGATATTATACCATATAGTGATGCTTACCTTTACAGTTTGGTGAATGTTCCCTGTTGTCTCTTTTCTATCTACTTGGATTGGTTAAAGAAAGTGAGGATATTTAGCCTTCAGATGTGTGTGTGTGTGGGGGGGGAGAATATGACTGCTATGTCTTCATGTAGTTGAAAATTTTTCATATGAAGGAGATGTAAGGTTGTTTCGCTTAGTCCCAGAAGGCAAAACTATTTAACAATTAGAGAGGACTTAATGAACAGTAATCAAAAGATACTGTGGAGGAAATTCTTGTTCAGACAGAAGTAGGATTAAATAAGTTTTCTAGGCCTCAATTACCTCATTTGAAAAATAAGGGGGTTGGATTAAATGGCTTCCAAGGTTTCTTCAAGCTCTAAATCTATGATCCTACATCTTTGACTCTTTCCAACTCTGAGGATCTATGCTATGTATAAGAGAATTATTCTACCCCTACATATAAGATATTCCAGCTTAGGAGTCCTTAAAGAGGTGTTCATAGAAAGGAAGCTTTCAGGGAACTTAGCAAAAAAAATCACATTTATTTGCACTAACCTCTAACTGAAATTTACTATTTCCTTCAATTTTGAATGTAGGCAACAAACATGATTCTGAAATAGGGTCCATGGGCTTCACGAGAATACCAAAGGGGTCCATGACATAAAAAATAAAATTAATAACCCCTGCTCCAGATCAATCCCTCCCCAGGAGTTCTGAATAGGAAATTAAGAGGCAGCTGCCCTTAAATGGAGCAGGGCAGACTCAGACCTTTCAACTCCTTTTCGTATGTACAGATCATTTCTAGGTCAGTCTTAATCTACAAAGGAAAGTCATTCTCTATCAAAAAAAACAAAACAAAACAAAAAAAACCCTCCAAAAAATAACACTGATCAGACTTTTCAGGAATTAAAAGAAAAAAAAATTACCAGGGTGTCAACATCTTAACCAAGTTGTCATGTTTACCATTTCCCTTCTTATCTCTTGCTAATTAACCCACATAGTCATTTCCCAACCCATAATATCAGCTACAAAGTAGTAGAGAAGGTCAAGGGGCACAAGTTGTATTTTCTTCACAAAGCTGCAGATGGCACACTTATGAAATCTATGGATTAAATTAAAATTAAATTAAATTAAATCTATGGAACTACGTGGGAGAGCTAACAAATTGGATGCACAGTCAAAAGCCAAAAAAAGATCTTGTCAGGCTAGCAAGCTGAGCCAAATTTATAAAGATAAAATTTATAGGCATAACATTAAAGGTCTACACTACACCTGGGTTAAAAAAAAAATCAACTTTCAGGAATACAGGATGGGGGAAGTCAGACAGGGGTTCATGTCAAAAAGATCTGGGGGTTTCAGTGACCCACAAGCTCAGTATGAGTCAACATCATGACACGACAATCAAAAATTCAACTTCCGAAGGTGCTTGAGAGTCTGGTACAAGGTAGGTGACAGCAGTGGTATGCTTTTTTGTAATCAGACCACATTTGAAATACTGTGTTCTGGACATGAGATTCTAGTAATAATATTGAAAAGGTGAAGCACATTCAGAAAGGATGAGATCATACCACGTAAGATTAATATGTACAAGTTGTGGACAAGTAAATAAACTGCTTGCTGTCCAAAACTGGAATCGACTGCCTTGGGAAGCAGTACAACAACTACAGTACAAATAGTTATAAGATGAGTTAGTAAAAAAAGCCTCTGAGCCAACAGCAATATAGTTCTATGCCATCTTAAAAGAACAAAAACAGGAAAACAAAAAATGCAGGAAGGCTAAATTATCTTACCCTGTCAAGTAGAGGAGTAATGTCTCAAATTCAGATAAATCTACTTCACAAAAAAGATTGAAAAAAAATTTTAAATAGTGTTTCAGTTACCTGCACCAGGATTGCAATATGTCTCTGTGGACATGAAAATAACTGCCAATCCAATTTCTGCTTCAGGGATGGCTCTAAGATGCTGGCTATTAAAGATAAGAGATTTTAGTAGGAGTAACAACATTCTAAAACTATCAGTGACTTTAATTAAGCTGCATGACTATGGAAGTTGCTTGATCTCCCTAGATTTCAAGTGCTCCTTTCACAAAATGAGAATTAATGCTTGTACTGCCTCAGGTAGTTATGAGGAAAGGGCTTTTTAAAACTTAAGAGCATTACCTAGGAGTGATTTATTATGGGGGATCCTCTCTGCACTCCAACAGGGCTCTTCCTACAGTCTCCATCATCACTAACCACTAACCACCTACTGTGTGTGACTTATTTTTCCCCACAGTGATGACAGACATAATTTCAAGATACCAACTTCATTGTTCATCATGCTTCTCATTTCTGCCTATGTATTGATTATAAGTAAGCATTTTTTTGCAATGGGTGATGACAACTGAGAAGTGAATTTACTTTAATTGTAGGGAAATTCAGGTAAAATTTTGTCTCCAACTTGAGGATTTCAACAGAATAATCTTTCCTCAATTATTATACATTCCACCCTAAAACTTAAAAAGTTAAGTTCCTGTAAAATTCATCTGACTTATGGATTCATGCCAGAGAGGATAAAGAACATTACAGCACAAAAGAAAAAAATGTCTGTGATGTTAAAATGTACCAATTTTAGCATACTAACCGCTTAAACTGCTAGTTTTGAGTCCCTTCACTGTTACCTCATGTTTCTTTCTATATTTCTGTTGAGAAATGGAGCAAGATTGCAATGACCTTGCATATATCTACTGTTCTATTATCAAAGAGCAATTTTATACCTTTGAAGCATATCCATAATTGAACGAATCCATTTTCTCACAGAATCAGGTTCTAAAACCTGTGAATTTGTTAATCCTGCATCAACAATACATGTTCCAGGAGTTAAAAAAGAAGAAACAGCTTCTTTATCTTCCTCTGTTGCCAATTTAGCTTCTCCACCTCCAAGAAGAATTGCTGGTCTCAATTTCTTATGCTAAAATTTAAATTTTTTGAGGAAAAAAAATAAGCTGATTGTAATTCATTCCTGTTGAATATTCTTACATTATTTATACCAAAATGTCTATTTTGGCATTAAATGACAATCTAATAAGGAATCTTGGTGCCTCTCTTTTTCAGAAATGTGGCCAATGCTGATCTGACAACCACTGCTCAATTAATCTGACTATCACTTAGGTTACTTAACTCTAAACTTGATAAAGGTACTTTCTGTTGTGCTTTTGTTTTACTTTAGTGTACATATTACTCTCATAGCTCTTACCAAGAACAGCATGATGAATGGAAAACAACATGGCTCCTCTGATGCACAATATGGCCTAGTAGTGGCTTAAAGGCTGGCCTTAAGAGCCTGGGAGGCCTAGAAATCCTTTCTTTGATACAGTCTAGCTGTGTAACCATAGACAAGTCACTTAACCTCTCTGTTCCAGGTAACTTTTAAATTTACAGATCTGCAGTGGTGAAGGGAGCTTCTATTGCAGTAGAATCACAGGTTTAGACCAGAAAACAAAAACAAAAAAACCACACACACAAAAAGCTTCCTCAATTGCAATTTCTCTCAAAGCCCCAAATTATAATTATTATTTTTGCAGAATTCTGAAAGAGTGGCTAGCAACCTTTAATGACAATCCAAAAAACAAATTTAGAGAAACTCACTTAGAATTAAGTACTATCTTGCATTGGTATAGAATTTTATTATACTACTAAGCATATCAATATCCATTATCTAATTTGATCTCACAATAACCTTTTAAAGTAGATACAACAATCACTCATAAAAATAAATATATATTGGGTGCCTACCTGCTATATAACTCAGTAGCTAGACAATCTGCTAAATGCTATTTTCATCCCTATTTTATAGATGAGGGAAATAAGGCACAAAGAGGTTCAGTGACTTGCCTTAGTAACTGAGATGATGAGAACTCAAGTTTCCTGACACCTAGTAAAGTTCTTTTACTTTACATGCAGCTCCCACTGTCAATACTTTTCTTTTATACAGCCTGTTCAAAAACCAGATATTAATAAACATGATTATATTGTGCAGAGGCTCAAAATGGAGCAGCAATACTGATTACCAAAAATTCTACCTAGTGATAGAACCAAAAATAATCCTTAGCAAGTCTTTTAAAATGTCAAATTCGTCCATGACATGCATAAAAATTGTTATTACTGATACATAGAGAAGAATTGTAATACTTTGTGTGTTTGTATCCCCCTAATAAGGAAGGCAGAGACAACAAAGCACAGGAGATACTATTATATGGCCTCTGGGTCAATAACACCAAGGTTCAACTCCTACCTCTGACATATGCTGTCTGCGTAACCCTGGGCAAGTCACCTAACCTCTCAGGTGATTCTCTCAAGTTTCTAAGTTGCAGAACAGCTCCCCCTCTACCTTAGTAGGGGAAATTTCCTATGCCATTAAAATCAAAGGGCCAGACACCTCTTTCCCCTCTCCCTCCCAAAAGTTCATTGGTATTACCTGTTTGGCATTTAAAAATATAAAAGTTTTCCCACTGAATATTTGTTTTCTTTCTTTACGCCTTGATAGATCCAGATTTTCATTATTAATAGCAGGTTCATCAATGGGAGGATAAAAACTGTAAGAACAAGTGAATTATATTAAAATAATATACAATCTAAAGTGCTGCTAGTTTGATAATTGTGACTATTCAAACAATAAGATGGCTCTACTTCTCCAGGGACATGATGACTACAAACACTGAAATAACAAGATAAGCTTTTTTGCATATGACGACATAATAGATGCCAGAGATAAATATTTCCTCCAAGGAGATACCAGTTTGGACTAAAAGAGGAATTGGTCAGAGAGCATTAGGGAAAACTGCTAAACCAATCCAGCTGGCACCACACAAATAAGCTGCCTTTTTACCAATTTGTATCTTCCTTAATGTTGTCCCTTGGATTTCTTCCTGTCCTTCCTTCTTATCTTTGTCCATACTTTTTCCCCATTCTCTTACCATTTCTGCAGCCTTCCACCTTCCTAATACCCTGTACTTTTCTTCCCAAAAGAGAAAAAGTAGCAAAACCTACATGTTTTTTAAACCACATAAATCCCTTTGCCTATTCCTTTTGAGCTCAGAGAAGATACCTGCTGTGAATTTTCTTTAGCTTAAAAAGAATGTATGTCCCTTGAGAACAGGGAGCATTTTCAATTTTATGTTGTGTCGAGCACTGAGCCCTTATACCAAGTTGCTGTGTGTATATATGTAGGAATGTATGTATGTTGGTAGTACTCTTTATAAAATCACTGTAGTAAATGAATTATTTCAGAAACCGTAGCAAAAAAGGCTATTAGAGTTATGCAGGTATATAAGTGTCCTATGGCTTCTCTAAGTTGAGCTGTGAAGAGGTTTCAGTTTGTCTTTACATGCTGTCTACAGTTTATTTCTCATATCCTGATAGGTATGCAACATAAGTTACTAAAGTCTGAAAGTTAAAAAACTGCCCAAGGAGCTTACAGTCTGCAATAAACAAAACACATACAGTAAGAACATTAATTCAGTCGTTCATTCATCAATGAGTACTTAATAAGTATAGAGGTGCAACGCACTGTTCCAGATGTTGGGGGGAAGTACAAGAATAAGGAAAGCATGGTTCCTGTCACCAAAAAGCTCACAATATATTAAAGAATAAACTAAGCAAGTTATTTAGAGTATGTGAAAATATTTGTGTTAACACTGACCATTATTGAATCAGTCATGAATCCTACTGGTTGCCTTTCAAAACTATTAAAATGGAATCTTTTGTTAGCCTGCCTAGCACCCTGATTTCTCACTGGCTGCACTACTCTGGGACTTCTTAGTTCACTCTCCATTTGCAGCTCTGCTTGGCTTAAACTCATGGGGAAAAGATGCTTCTGGAGTCAAATCCCCTCTAGCCTCCCCGTGCTTTCCAGCAGCCTTTTGTGTTCTGTTTTCCCCCATTAGACTGTAAGCTCCTTGAAGGCAAGGACTGTCTTTCTTTTTCCTATGTGTATCTCCAGCTCTAAGCACAGTGCCTATCATACAGCAAGTGCTTAATAAACGTTTAATGAAATGAATTGAACTGAATTTTCCACCATACCCAAGGAAGCTCATTACAAGATCCCATTTGCCTCAGAATTCAAACTCACCACCACCCTCTTATCCCTCAGATTGGAGGGCAGAGCCATGAACTCCAAAACCTCCAGGACAAAACATCTCATTTCTGACCTGGCTGCACTACTCCGGGACTTTTCCACCATCTCCTTGGCCCCATTTTTTTTTTTTCAGCTTCCTTTTGGGTGTTATCTTCCCGTATTAGACTGTAAATTCCTTAAGGGGGGCAGGAACTATCTTTCTTTTTTGTATTTTTATCCCCAGCATTTAGCACAGTGCCTAAAGCACAGCAGGCACTTAATAAATGTTGACTGATGCATTGATCTAGGAAAACAAAAATATGTAATGCATGTAGATTTAAAGCTTTAAGGGGCATTCCAACTCCCTCATTTTACAGATGAGGAAACTGAGGCCCAGAGAAGTTAAATGAGTTCCTCAAAAACATAAAAACAATAAGTGGGAGAATTTGGATTTAAATCTAAGTCCTCTGACTCCAAACCCAGAACATATTCCACCATACTAAGCTACTTATCTAAAAACATTTGTATCTCCCCATCAGAGAATCAAATCCTAGTCTTCTATGTGACAGTCAGTAAATAAATATTTATCAAGTGTCTACTATAAGTCAGGCACTGTGCTGAACACTGACGAGAAACAAAAAGATAAAACACAATCCTTGCCCTCAAGAAGCTTACAATTTAACAGGGAGACAACAAGCAAACAAATACGTTCAAACTAGCTATATTCAGGATAAATAGGAAATAAATAAGCAAGAGAAAAGTTCTAGAATTAAGAGAGGTTCAGAAAGGCTTCCTGTAGAATGGGATTTTAGCTGAGACTTAAAGGACAGGTGGGAATAATCACCATTTTATACAAAAAGAAATATACTGGAGATAAAAATCTTATGTAGAAATTGAATATAATAAATGACTATTTCATAATGATAAGAAAATAGGATCTAATAAGCTGAAATTCAATTTGCAGATACCTTTTTCAGGATATATGTGTGTATATTTACATTTATATGTATACATACACACAGAGATTTATTTACAGAATGCATCCTGTCTCTTGGCATTTAGGCTGCAGGACAACCATAAAATTACAGTTATAGTTCTCAAGCCTGCTTAGGGTAGAAACAAATTATGAAGTGCTATATGTTGCTTTGTAAATTACAACCACTAAACTAAATTGATCATAGTCAAAAAAATAATTCCTCATGCTCCTAAATTTTCTCAGGCAATCTGCTACCAAGTAAGATGTAAGATTCCCAGAATATAACTTACAATACTTAAAAATTGTCTTTCCTCTATGACCCAGGTCATATCTTGACTCTTGGTCCACTATATTGTCCCACACTTTTTGCCTCAATAAGAATCATAAATCCCATCCAAATTCTGTTAAGATGTAGGGTTTTGGAAAAGTCAATGTAACTGTCTCAGGTAATACTTTTGTAATCAATATACCATCTCCTTTTGAATATCTAATCACAGCCCTCAATTTATTTTTTCCAAGTCAGGTACTTTATATTTGTTTTATAGAAATGTTTTAAAACCACAACAAAAATAAGACAACTCCTTTATACTATGGTAAACAGGGTTCTACTATATGGCAGAAAGAATACAGGATTTGGAATTAGAGGACCTGGGTTCAAATCCTGACTCTGTCACTTACTACCTTGTATGATCTTATTCAAGTTATATAATTTCTCTAAATCTATATAATGAAGAGGTTGGACTAGATGACTTTTAAGGTCCCTGCTAGCTCTAAATTGTATGAAAGTGCAAATATATCAATTTTTATGTCTTCATTAATGATTAAAACTGAGATTATATTTTAAGCCAACCTTTCCTTAATGTGATCATGAAAATATACTTCACCTTTCAGGTTTTGGAGGCTGTTTCTTTGTCTGAATGGCTTTGAGAAATTCAGTAAAATAATCTGGTTTTACAATAGGACAACCACAAATCAGTGCACATATTGTCTAGAAGGAGAGAAATAAATTTGTTTATTAGCTATCATTACCAAAAAACTAAGAATAGTGGCTAACGAACATTAAGAATGCATCCCAAATTTGTATATAACACAAAGATAACAGAAGACTTATCTGAGGGAAAGATTTTCAACTTCATGTTCCTCAGCAACAGAGAACAGGCTGCTCCCCAAATAACCATACAGCTTACCTTTCTTCAATAATGAGAGGAGCTAAAAGTCAATGACACATCCTATTTTAGGACGGAATTTTTTTCATTAGAATATTTTTAAAAAATAAAACTTTAATTTACTCTCTGTAAAGGCTTCAAGATACCACATAGAACAAGGGCTCTAACTTGCATTTGAAATAATGTTTAATCCTATGGCTCCTTTAGATTATTAAGGGGGAAAAAAGAGAAAACCAACTCAACTGGAGTCAACAAATCACTGCTGCTTATTTCCAGTATTCATACTGTGCATAATTCCATAGATAATATGCTGAACAGCAGTCAAAGATATAGTGCAGTGGAAAGAGAATTAGAATTGATATCTGGAGACCTAGGTTCAGCTCCCAGCTCTGCTATGCTACTTATCTGTGTGACCTTGGGCAAGTCAATTACTTTTTGAGCTTCAATTTTTAAAATAAGGGGACTGGTCTGGGTCATCTCTCAGGATCCCTCTAGCTTGCTAAATCTATGATCCTGCAATTTTAAGATCAGAGTTAAGAGATTTTGCAGTTTCACTGTCTTTCACAAAGCCTAAATATAACCCCTCTCCATCTCACCCCCCCCAAAAAAACCAGCTTTATTTGTCTCCAAGTAGAAGGTAAAAGAATAAAAATAGCCATGATGTACTTGGACAAGCATTAGATTTTAAGACTGACACTTTAGAATACTGACCTTGCTCCTTACTTCATTCATGACCACAGGCAAGTCACTGTGCCTCTCTGGGACTCAGTTTCCTTACATGTACATTGAGAGAACTGGATTATATTTTTAAATTCTAGGATAGTTAACATAATGACCAGATATGACTCCAGATGACTGATGAGGAGAAATGTTATTCATGTCCTGACAGTTTCCTCATCCAAGAAATGGGGATGACAAGAGCACCTACCTCACAGATTTGTTGTGGTGAGATACCCTATGTAATATGCTTTGCAAACTTCACAACACTATACAAATGCTAGCTATATTATTTTTATTATGGACTCAACATCCAGAATAAGACACATATTTTTGGATATGACCACTATGGAACTCTGTCCTACTTAACTACTTATTGCATATTTCTCACAAGGGTCTTCCTTCTTTTTTTTTTTTGGTGGGATGATGCTGGGAGGGAGGAAAAAAAACCAAATGCTTGAAAACTGACAAAAAAAAAGAAATTCAATTAAAAAATAATCCTTCAATACTATAAGCAGATGTAAGAAAGGACCAGAGTTTACTAATAAATACAGAAATACAAGTTTTTTTTTTTATTTTACAAAGACATATGCTAAAAGTGATACTGAATACTTCTGGCTAGTGATTTTTAAAATAAAATTTCATCACACTAATAGTGAAAAAAAGCACTCAACTTGTAATGAAAGAAACTAGGCTTGGATCCCTGCTAAATACACTGTATAACCTGGGACAAGTAAAATATATGCTCTATAATTCTTCATTTATAAAACAAGGATGTTGGATGAAGCAACTTCATAGTTCCCTTTCCAGATAAAAAGGTTTCTGACAAATGGAGCATTTAAACTGGATCAACCTCCTAAATCTTCCTCAAAATGTATTATTATTGAGGCTAGTTTATATAATCCTATACAAATGAACACAAGTAAAAACCTATTTCAAATAGAAAGTTATCTAAACATAATGGTTATAGAACTGCTAATTATTATTCATAGAACTGCTAATTATTATTCATTTCACAGAAGAAAAGATATAAACTACAGCAAGTGCCACTCCCAGACATTTGTTTCTACCTAAAAACATAAGCATGTGGGTATCACCTGGCAATTACGAAGGTGATCTTGTTTCATCTCTGCTTTACTCATAGCTTTTCTTTCTCCTTTCCTTTCTTGTTTCTGAAAAGGTGCATTTTCTTTATACTATATCCTAGTCAGGAATACTTGTACATTCTTAAAGGTCAATGTAATTTTAATTCTTCTTTATAACACAGAGCTTGATATAGCTTTCAAAATGAAGACGATGTACTAAAGCAGGAATTAATTTTGACAAACTTTCAAACTCTGAAGTTATGTCAGAAAACTGCATGATGATTTTGCACAGCAAAGAGAAATGTTATGTTTGGTAACTAGAAGTTTAAGCTTCACTGAATTTTTAACACCACAGTATAGTTAACTTACTTTAATAGTAACTTTAACCGACACCATGACAAGGTGAGTACATTCTTCTGTCCAATTGTTTACAACAAGTCCTCCAAGTTGTAAAACAGCTTGATTTAAAACAGTTTTCCCAGACACATCTAAACAAGAGGGACATGCAACCAATGGTTCATATTCTACTCTGTAAGAAATAAAAAGTTACACAAGTTTTATTATGGGCTTAAGAAGGATAAAGAAATAGACTAGTTGGAAAATATGGTTACTTGTTTAGTAAAGACTAAACAAGATCAGTTCCTATTCTACCACGAAACTGGTTAATTTAAAGAAAAACTTTTCATCTCTCATTTCATTCAGATGTGTTAATTACAGTTCAAAGAGAGTCAAGTTATTTTAAATCTCATCATGTATAAAAACCAGAAACACTATAATCAAGAGCCTAAAGAATCCACTTATACTTTCATCCACTCTTGATACTCAAAAGAACTTGGATCAATGTAATGCAATGATTCCAGAAGATCAGTAAGGAAGCATGCTCCCTACCTCCTGACATAGAGGTGTTGAACTGAGGGTACAGAAGGAGATATTTGGGGGTGGGGGTGTCATGACCAATGTGGGAATTTGTTTTGACTGTGAATATTTGTTACATGAGTTCTAGTTTTTCCAATGGGGTAGAGGGTGGGAGGAGGAAAGAAGGGAGAGAAGATAGGAGGGACAGAAAATAGAATTTTTGTTAACCGGGGAAAAAAATATTAAATTTAGCCAAAAAAAAAATCAAAACATAAGACAACATAGAAATGACACTTCTGGACCTAAAAATGCATTGGACAAATGTGGCTCCAATATCAGCGTTGCATTATGTAGGAACCAAACAATTTGTCTTCAAATTTTTCACCTTCGAATATAGCACGCTACCTTTAAAATCTGAGAGCAGTGATCTCTGCTAATGGGCCTCACGTAGGCATTTTGAAAAGTTCTCATCTTTCTTTTTCTATTGGTGGAATACAAACACAATCCTTATTATTTGCTTGCCCTAGCTCTCTATTAGCACTGGCTTTGGGGTAGAGATAGACTCAGAGGTCCCTTCCAGCTCTTGAGATTCTATGACTCTGGTTCGTATTGCATTGTATAACTTTGTTTTGTTTTGACACACTGGGTGCATGGTCTTACAAGCATTGGGGATCAAAAACAAAATAAACAGGAACTCAGGTTTAAAAAACACAAAAACAAAATTTGGTTACAGAGAGAAAGTTTGTCCACTTAAATATTGATCTAAAAAGCACTTACCTAAATTTGCTTTCAAAGACTCCAAAGGTAACTCTGTCTCCTGTCTTTAAAGGTAGTGGAATCCCATTCTGCATTTTTTCTTCATTAATAAATGTACCATATTTAGAATTATCTTTTATTGTCAATATAGGGATTTCAGAAGCCTGACTCTGGAAATGATCACATGCATTAACGTTTCTTGCCACTCAGAAATACTACTATTTTTTTTTACACATGATGAAGTCATAAATACATATCTGTAATGTCAATTGGAAAAACAGTATAAAATCAAAGATTAATTTACATGGAAAAAGGATACCAAACAAAATAGGCTGAAAAATTTGGTGAGGAAGATGCTAAGATGATAGCCAACCTCATGATAAACTAGATGGTGTAGTCATCATTAATACTTCATGTTGGAAACTGTTGTCTTTATTCAGCAATTCACTTTTTCTTCGAAGCACCATCATCCCTCAGACTACCTCCTTCTCAACAGACTATGCGTCGATTTCCTTTACTCAAAACAATTTTCAGCATGCCTTGACTTTATACTCTCAGCTCGTAGTACTTTGTAATTCTAGTATGTTATCTTTTCTACCTTTCCAAGTTTTTTTATACTTTCTATACCCACTATCCAACCCTCATCAATCACCATTTTCCCAAATACATTCCTTTACTATAGAAGGAGTTGCAATTTGTCCATGGTCTGTTCTCCCCCTACCCCAGCCCCATCATTTAAGTGGTAGACTCTCCCTCCCTCCCAAGATACCAAGTATCTCTGAACCCATGTTCTTATGTTTATATTTTCCCACTATACCATGTTCTATTTTACAAAGCTCTACGTTATCATTCACTCCCAGTCTTTATTTAAGAAATAAGAAGAGATTTGTTTTTTTTAAAGTACAAAGAAGCCAAAACAGTCCAAATTTTGAATCTTAAGTATAGTGCTGCAACTGTCCACTGATTCAGTATTTTACTCCCTATAAAGGAAAGGTACACAAAGTGATTGATGCCATAATGGAATCTAAAATAAAATTCTCAAACTGGTCTGACAGACATTAGGCTTTTGAAAAAGTATAATAAATTTCAGCATGCATACATGTATTATTTATTTGTATAATTTTTGAAAGCTAAATGAAGATTTGGAGTAGACTATCAAAAAATATCAATAAATAAGTAGTCACTTCTGACAAGGTGCAATTGTTCATTTCTGCTATCATTAAGAAAGGAGACCATTTTATCTCAAAAAGAAGCCTCACAAAATCTTTTCCTCCAATTTCACAACAATCTTTTGTTTTCACAAACATATGGCTCAACTAACCTTACATAATTTATAGTAAGAAAGGAAGAAACATACCAGGTTGGTCATAGAATGTCTGACAGTCAACAAGGCATGATTTCTACTGATTGACTGATCATCTTCAATCAGAATCCTACAATTTTTTCTTCCAACGACGTAATCAACATCAACCAAAAGTCGATAAGGGTCCCCTAAGGAAATCATAAAGCATATTCCAAAGATTTTTCCATCTAAAGCAATAATTTTAAAGAAACAATTTTTGCTAGCTAAAACTACTGAAATTCTCCACTCAAATGAAATATCAAATTTGTGTTTTAAGGTATTGGCTTTTTTTGGTCTGGACCTCCTTCAAGTAAGGAGAATCTGTATTAAGGCAGAGCAACAAATACTCTGCAACAGAGTTGTCTGGGTCACTGAGAGGTTAAGAAGTTAGTGATAAGTAAAAAAAAAAAGTATTTATCAAATACTCAAATGAATCTGTGATCTTATCAATATGAATGTTTCTTCCAATGATGAGGATCACAATCCATGCAGGCCTGACATCTGGTGATAATTTTGCCTGTAAATTTGACATCTGATATGAAGACATCACTGGAGTACTAGGATTGTCCAGCTATCATTCTTTACCACTCCCTACAGTCAATTCCCTTGATCAATAAAAATATATAATGTTTTTAAAAAAAACCCATTCATAATACAAAAAATGCCAATTGATAAAACTTTAACTGTAGGAAGGAAAGAAGTTAGTTACACTAAAACATTTTTTTCCATTTCATTCATTGCAAGGTTCTCTTAAATAGCTCTCTTAGTTGATTTAAAATGATTCAACTAACAAATCAGTTTCTCAAGTGTGCTATAAAATATTTCTTCAAATGTTGGCAAATCCTAACTACTGTCAACCAAGCATATAGTTAAAACAGGTAATTTTTGAAATGAAAGCTTGTATTAAATTAACATTTGAGAGTTGTAAAAATGAACATAAAATGTTAATATTATCGACCAATATTTCATTTAGCTCATAAAACACTAACGTGGGGCCAGAAGACTCAGCATGAAGAACATTTATTCATTTTGTGTGGGTTAGGGAAAAAAAAACAACAACTGCTTTTAGCTGAGTAACCACAATCTGGTTGTGGTTTCCTGTATTTATTTTTCCTGTATTTCCTGTAAATACAATAAAATTAATCATAATAAACATTTATATAGCACTTTAAGTTTTGCAAAGCACTCTTATGTTTTTGTTCAGTTGTTTTCTAGTCATGTCTGACTCTGTGGCCTCATTTGGGGTTTTCTTGACAAAGATACTGGCGCAGTTTGTCATTTCCTTCTCCAGCTCATTTGATAGATAAAGAAACTGAGGTAAACAAGGTTAAGTTACTTTCCCAGAGTCACACAGCTAGTAAGTGTCTGAGACCAGATTTGAACTCACAAAGACAAGGCTTTCTGACTCCAGGCCCAGCGCTGTATTCACTGTGCCACTTAGCTGTCCTAAAGCACTATATGTGGGCATATGTACACATACAGACATACATTTATATGTACACATCTATTGCATTTGATCCTCACAACAACCCTATGAGGTAGGTTTTATTATTATTTCCATTTTACAGAAGAGGAAATTGAGAATCAGAGAGATTAAAGGACCTACTAGGGTTACACAGCTAGTAAGTGTCTGAAGGAAGATTAGAACTAGCAGATACAGGACTGACCTTGTAGTTAGGAAGACTAGGCTTCAAGCTTCTGTGAATATGGCCAATTAGAAAAGCATTATAGTATCTACTGGTGGGGAGATTTTCCACTTTGTGGGGTGGGAGGTTCTCATAGTAACTGAAATCACAGGGGTGGATCATAAATTAAAAGTTATTCTCATAAAAGTTGTTTAAACAAACATATGAAATAACTGCCCCCATCCCCCAAGTTGGCAGTGAATGTGATGAATGCCTGCTAACACTTTACAAATAATAGTTTTCTTGTAGCTGGTCCTCTGTTGCCATCTTGTGGTCAGTTGTGAAAACTACTATATTATCGTAATACACAGAAGACTGCTTTTTTAAGAGACATATTTACTATCTGTTAGTATCCAGTATCAGCTACTGGCAGCAAACAAGTTGCACCAGAAGAGCTAAAAAGACCAAGGGGCTATTCAAGAAATTTGTCTTTGGCATTACTTCCTTGAAATAAGAAAAACTAGAGCAAAAAATGAGTAGCAAAGAGCTGCTGAACCAGTCATATTACTCCTTTTGCTACTTTATCACCAATATCTTTATTGAATTTAGTCCTGGAGTCAGGTTGAAGTACTGTGGGACTAACTGAAATTCAGATCAAAGGTACAGTGGGACAGGGAATCAGAGGAACTGGGTTCTAATCTCAAATGCTAGAAATTTGAGGTGTGACCTTAACTCAAGAAAATTCACCCTCAGCCCATTTTCTCAAGTGTCAAACTAAGTGGGTGGAATTAGGTTCTGAATACCCAATATGAGCCCTGGCCTACTTGATGATGGGATGCAGACCACCTGAAATATTTAACAAAATCAATTTGTACTTTATTTTAACTAGTACACATGAACTATCAAGTTAATTAGGATCTACTAACCTAAAAGTTCTGGCTATGTGGCCAAACTCTAAATGAGTCAGTCTATCTAGTTTTATGAAAGTGCATTATCTTTTGCTATATTGATAAGAACAAAGCTGTAATAAGACCTGGAGTCAGAATCGGAGATGTGCCCTCACAACAACTTAGTTAAATGTAAATACTATCACTGATTTGATGGAAATGAATTAAAAATTAGCACTAGGACTAAAAATATGCAATGTTGTATTAACAAAGATTCTTTTTTTTTTAAGAGAGTGGGAATTACTTTGCTACTTCTCTTTTAAAACAATCCTATTTATGAACAAAGGGCTGAGGGAAAATAACAGATGTACAGCTATTTTCTAAATATGTATCCATAAAAGAATAGAAAGTCTTGAAGAATAATCAAAAGGATGAGAAGGATCTGCACCAGCGGATGACCAACAGTGATGAGATCACAAATAATCCATCCCAGTACCTATGAGTGAGTGGCCTTAATTACACTGCTGTTATATAACACAAAATGATGCGGCCGCTACCAAAAAAACAAAACAAACAAAAAAAACCTAGGGCACCCTTAGAGAAGATAGGGAAGCAGATTTAGAGTTGGGAGGGGCTCGCTCATTTTAGAAGGAGCAAGATGGGAAGGAGTTAGCGACTTGTCCAGAGTCAAGTAGCTTGTAAATGGTCTGACGAGATTCGAACTCAAGTCCTGAATCCCAAGTCTAGCTCTCCATCCACTGCACCATATAGTTGCCTAAGCAACTTAAAGATGATAAACTACATATTTCTTTCCCCTCTAAAACTCATTCTACAAGACCTGCAGTACAGGAAGATGTATTCTCAGTTTTCCCATCTGTAAAATAGGGATACTAATAGCACCGACCTCTTAGGGTTGTTGTGAGGATCGGAAAATCTAACATCTGTAAGGTGTTTTGCAAACCTTAAAGCACTATATAAAACCTATCTAATTTACTATTGTTGTTCTCGTTAGGAAAAAATTGTCCCCAGTAAAGCTACATGCTCAGTCATCAAGCTGATCAGGAATTTTCGAGGGCTTACCACGGCCTCACTCTCTCAAGAGTTTTTGGGAGCTCAATGGGAGATTGCAGTCACGTCAACCCCGCCCCTTCTCAAAGGGGCGGGGCTTCCGGCCGCCTGACCAATCAGATAAGTGCGGGGGGGGGCAGGATCAGAGGAGAGCGACTGGGCTTTCCGGAGAAACTGTTCCGGCCTGAGGAGGGGGGAGTGATTTGTGGCATGCCTCGCAAGCCCACAACTGCCGCCGGCGCTCCCTCCCTGCCGCCAACTACTCCAGCAGCTCTTCTCCTCCCCTTTCCCTGCTCTCCCTTTGGCCGACGGGGGCAGGGCCGTGGGCCTGCGTGGGGACTCCAGCTTGGGCCTGTTTGGCCGCTATGCCTCCGCCATCCTTACCTCGGGCCGAGCCCGCGGCGGGGAGCAGCGTCCACATGAGCCCAGTCGAGGTCCGGACTCCGGAAGCTGTGCCCTCGCTGATCCGCTTCAGGCGCAGGAAAAGCGAACATTACCAGTGACTGACGTTACTTCCTGGTGCCGACGTACCCGCTCCTTGCGCATCGCTGGGACGTGCGCGCTCCCGGGAACAACCTTCCCCCCCTCCCCCCTTTCCAGAGAGTAATAGAGAAGGGAAGAAAAGGGAGTGAGGGGGAGAGGAAGAGTTGGTGACGGCCCCTCCACCTGGTGGTTGGCGGAGGGAAAACAGCCTAGACCGCGTGACTGATTTTTTTTTTTCCCCCCAGGATTACTTCATAGGATTTAGAACTGGAAGGGACCATTTAATTCCCAACCCCTTCTCAGTTTGCACATTAGATTCTTGACGCCCAGCGAGGGAAAGTGACTTTCTAAAGATCACACAGAGTAATTCAGGCATGGGATTCTAATCATATCCAGAAATCAATTACAGGCTACACTACACTTGCTTCTCCACAACAAGCAGCTTAGCACAATGCCTGGCAGGTAGTAGGGACTTAATAAATATTTATTGAATTGAATTGAAGCTACTGGATCAAGATCCGGTGAAGTTCAATTCCATTGAGCAATCGAATTATATGCCTCCTATACCTCAAGCTATATGCTAAGTGCTAGCAAACACAAAGATGACCCTCAATGAGCTTATATTTCATCTCAACATAAGTTGCTCTTTTTTTCTTGTAAAGGGGCAAAAAAACCCAGAAATGTACCCCTAAGTAGGATGAAAGACAGGACTGATGCTTCAAAAAAACCAAAATCTTTTACAAAAACGTTGAAGTGCTGAGTACTATAGATTTTCAGATTTTAAAAATTCATTTTCACTCATTTATGTTGCCATTATGATGTTTCTTAATCTGTAAAATGAGGGGATTGGATTAGGTGGCTTCTGAGGACATTTCCTGCTAGGATCTGTGGTCCTATGATGAATTTCTCCAAAAAAGAGTTTTAATGTTGGTAGCTCTGCTTTTTAGATTGGGATAAATCCTGCAGGAGTGATGTGTGTGACCAAGAACACTTCGAGATATTATGCCAGAGCTGAGATGAAAATTGAAATTGTTGTTTCTGTCTATTGCTTAGCAACTGTAGAGGCCCTGCTGCTCTGAGGCTAAAAAAAATGAAAAGGAGAAGCTTGAAAGATCATACATTATATCCAGGTGGAATTTTATACCAGGAATGCAGGGCTAGTTCAATAAGAAAAATGTAAGCATAATTGACCATATCAATAACAAAATCAACAAAAATCATGATTATATCAATAGATGCAGAAAAAGCCTTTGACAAAATATATCACTCATTCCTATTAAAAACACTAGAAAGTATAGGAATAAATGGAGCCTTTCTTGAAATTATAAGTAATATCTATCTAAAACCAAGAGCAAACATTAATAGGGATAAACTTAGAAGGTCAGATCCTAATAAGAGGTGAAGTGAAGCAAGGATGTCACCACTATTATTCAATATTGTACTAGAAACACTAGCTATAGCAATAAGACAAGAAAAAGAAATCGAAGGAATAAAAATAGGCAATGAAGAAACAAAACTATCACTCTGCAGATGATGTGATGGTATACTTAGGGAATCCTAGTTTTTTGGCTCCAGCTCCCCACCCCCACTTTATGTTTCATTTCCCCATTAGAATATAGATTCTTTGAGAGTAGACACCATCTTGTTTTTCTTGTATACTCATCCTCAGTGCACAGGACTTGGCACATAGTAAGTGCTTAATGAATGCTTTATCTTTCTGTTTTTCCCCAACTTCCCTTCTCAATGCCTGTCTATCCACAGACATTATTATACTCAAAAGTTTCTAGTGAAATGAATTTTGCCTCAATTATGAAGAAGTCAGAGATTAAGTAAAGTTAGGTAGATAACCCAACCTCTGCAAAAATATTAGGAATTTCCTAACTGGGGGCCTACATCAATTGTGACTGAATTCCTACTGATTGTCCCCTCTCAGCTGTGCTTCTGGGTTTGGCAACCTTGCCCCAGCTGGTACCTTCCCCTGTCCCTCTAGCTTTTCATTTCTATTTATGTGTTGTCCTCCTTTATTAGATTATAAATTCCATTAGAGCAGAGACTGTCTTTTTGCTTGTATTTGTATTCCCACTGTTTAGCAGGGTGGCTGGTACACAGTAAGTACTTAATAAATGTTTGTTGCCTTCCTAGCCAGTCTAAAAAACTCTTTAAAGTCAAAGAGTAGGGAACCACCTGGAATTTAGAAGCCATTCTATTGCCCCCAAGGCTTAAAATGAGTTAATTATTATCAGATAATTTCAGTTAATTAACACTTTTAAATTGCCTATTATGTGTCTGGTACTATGCTAAACTGGAGATACAATCACAAAAAAGAAAGATGGTCCCTGCCCTAAGAAGCTTACAATCTTTCTGGGGAAGAAAACATACAAAAGGAAGCTAAAAAGAAGGGTAGGAGAGGGTACCCAGTGGGACTGTTTTTGGTTTTTGTGTCCAAGTAAAATGAATGCAACCAGGCAGGAGATAGCTGGCCTTCTGGCCCTTGTTAAATGGAAGATCTGAGTGGACTGGGCCACTCCCATCCTCCAGTCAGAGGGGCAAAGGATACTGATGAGACGTGAGTACCAAGGCTGATTCAGTCTTACAGGATGATGAGGTTCTTGGTAAAGTAACAAAATAATACACTATATAACACATCCTATTTATGCAATGTCTCATTAGCAGAAGTTACTTGTTTCTACCCTATATAATTTATGTTGTTTTAATTAATCTTTTTCAAGTGAAGATTTGTCTTCTCTCCCATCTACCTTTTCCTTTCCCTCTCACATTTGAGAAAAGAAAAACAAAACCCCTATTACACACATGTATAGTCCAGCAAAACAAATTCTTATATACGCCATGTCCAAAAAATACATATATCTTTTTAATGCCTATCTTTCTTAATGGTGAGAGTTTTTTTTTCCTTCTGCTACTGACAGGGTTATGTACCCACCATCCAGTTTGAAAACTCTTAGATTTTTAGATTCCCCTTACCTCCCTTCCAAAGCCTCGGCCTTGCCTTTTAATCTTATTATTATTGCCCCTGGCCCTAAAAAGAACCTGGCTTCAGTTTGTCTACTGGTCCCAGGAAAACCTTAAAGTTTTAGAAACTGCCTCATTTCCCTTTGAAAGCTCTCTTTATCTCCCTTTGAAAGCAAACTTCTACTTTTCAGTTCCCTTCATTATCTACTCTCATTGTCTGTTCAATCTCTCAGACCTTCCAAATGGAACTCTCACCTGGACCCTTTTTCTCAACCACCTTCCCCCTTCAACTGGCCTAGAATTGTGGCTACAGCCAATCTCCCTTCCATTGTTTTCTTTCCTGTGGCCCCTGGCCATTTCCCACCCTTAATCCTAGCTAGGTGCCATGAGGTCCAGGACCCAGGAGTTCTGTTCACCCCAGCTTACTAGCCACTCACATCCAGATCTCCTTAGACCCCTCCTCCAGTCACTCCAAACTACTTGGCCACTCCTAGATCCCTCCCACAGTCTTTCTGTACTTAAGATTTAACTTAGCCTGCATTCAAACCCTGGGAATCTCTCAAGCCCAGAGGCTGAGGTTTTCTCATGCCTGCCTATCCTCCGGGGAATCACCTGACCACCTTAGCCCCCAGCCCTTATTCAGCTGCTGAGAATCATTCAAGCCCAGAGGCTGAGACTCTCATGCCCGCTTGTCCTCACTGGAGTCACCTGGCCTATATGTGATTTATCTTTAAGAAACTATTTCTCTGGCTGGAAGAAGATTTGGGTTGAATTCTTTCAGGCAAGCCTGCGTCGTGATCTGGGGGGTCCCAGCACCCTGAAACCTCTACACCTCTTCACTACCATTTATTTCTATATTTTGCTGGTGTAGCCAATCAGAATAAAGCAAGCATTTCCTCTGATTTATTTTTTTTGTTGCTCTTCTGTATAAAAGAAACCTTATAGAAAAACTGAATTTTAGTTGGTGCTCGGAGATATCATCTCTCTCTGTGCAATTTGCATTGCAAGTTAAACATCTCTTGACCAACTACTGTCTCAGTTGTTCTCTCAGGTGTCACAATACTGTCTTTTGGACAACTTTCTGACCTATATAGATTTCTAATGCTAATAAATACAATTTACATATAATGCCCTGAGAAAATTGGTGGCTGAGATATATATCATAAACCTGAGCAAAGAACAAAAATAACAATTATTGATATTTTTATGGTAATTTAAAGTTTGCAAAGAACTTTACACAGATTATTTCATTTAAGCCTTAACCACCCCCTTGGGGTAAGTATCACAGGCAATATTATCTCCAATTCACTTTCCATAAACCTGCTAAAGTAATGATTCCAAAGCATAGTTTTGACCATATCTCTTTCCTAATCAAGATGTTCCCATCTAGTATCTATGAGAAAATTAAAACTCCCATTTGGCTTTTAAATCCCTTCACAACCTGACTCCAGTTTATTTTTTCAGGATTACTGGATAT
Source organism: Vombatus ursinus (assembly GCF_900497805.2). Taxonomy (NCBI): domain Eukaryota; kingdom Metazoa; phylum Chordata; class Mammalia; order Diprotodontia; family Vombatidae; genus Vombatus; species Vombatus ursinus. The sequence continues at coordinate 32,422,686 of NW_020940355.1, forward strand.
TACTCTCCTTCACACATTCTACATTCCAGCCAAACTGGCCTATTTGCTGTTTCCTTTACAGGACAATCTATCTCCTGTTTCTGTATCTTCACACAGGCTGTTCATTCTCCCCTCCCCACCTCACCCCTTCCCTTCCTTTCCCTCCATGCCTGGAAAATACTCAGTCCTCACCTTTTCTTCATGGATTCCTTGGCTTTCTTTGATACTCACTTGCATCTTCTGCAGGAAAGCTACCCAGATCCACCCAGTTATATATAAATATACAAACACTCTTCTACCAGAAATTACTTGTATCTATTTTGTATTTAATGTCCTGTGTGTATATTGTTTTCTCCCAATAAATGTAAGCTCCTTGAAGGATAGGATTTTTTTGGGGGGGGTTGTCTTTGTATCCCCAGAATCCAACAAGATGCCTGGCATATTATAGATGTTCCCTAGTGCTTGTTGAATGAATGATCAAATAAATGAATGAATGAATATCAGAGTGTAGATTTGAACCCAAATCTTCCAGATTGAAGGGACAACAAAAGAGGAGTGGCCAGCATAAGAGATTATGTTATCTTCAGGTATCATTGACTTCAAGTCCACTAAGTCATAGAGAGTTAATGCTATGTCCTCAACTCTACCTTCTGGATTCCTTGGCTTCCCAGAAAATTCAGCTGAAATCTCATTTCCTTCATGCTAGGGCCTTCCTTATGACATTAGCTCCAATTTACCCTGTATATTTCTCATATGTGCATACTTGAAGGACACTTGAAGAGATTCAATTGGATAATTCTCAATTAGAAAATTAGTGAGTTCAGCATCACTATGTGCCAAGACCCAGATGATACAATGACAAAAAAAGTCCTTCCCTCTGCTCCTCCCCCAATAATGTAGTAGCAAGCTGATGTAGAAAGGAGTATTGTTTTCTACATCATCAGAATTTCTTACAAGTAACCCTCTCCTGCTCCTTTCTAGAGCATCATCTCACATAATTTATTTTAAAGAAAAAGAGGAAAAAAAAACTCTTTGGGTTTGTCAAACATTAAATTACCAAGGTCTTTTACTACTGTGTATTATGTAAGTAATCGATTTCACTGATCCACCAGTCTGTTTCTCAGCAGTACCAGTTTGTTTTCATGATTACAGCTTTGTAATATAGTTTGAAATCTGGAAATTATAGGCTGCTTCCTCCCCGCCCCCACCCCTCCTTTTATTCCCCATTTAGTCCCTCCTTTTGTTCTTCCAGATTAATTTTGTTATTTGTTCTAGCTCTATAAAATAATGCTTTTTCTTTGGAAAATCACTTTCCCTCAAAGGGCATCAAGATTTTAATCTGTAAATTGGGGAGGGGTTGGGAATTAAATGGCATTTTAAAGTCCCTTCTAGTCCCATAGTTCTAAATCTTATGAAGTAATACTGGGCAAAAAAAAAAATCAGTCTTGAAGTGTAGACTAACTAGCTCCCGAAGGGCAAAGGAAAGTGAATATGGGTGAAATCTGGACAAGGGCAAGGTGAGTTCAACTGGGAGTGAAGTGAGCTTGGCTGGCTATCCTCACAAAACGGCAATTTTGGACAGTCAGGACAGCAGGCCCCAGCAGGGAGTCATGACATTTTCTTGGGACTTCTCTCAACCTGGGTCTTTTGTTCTGAGATGCCTTAGAATCAAAGACTCCAAGATATCTCCCTTTTCTGTTATAGTTCAATTCTTTTCCCTTTTTTTTTAGATGTTGCTGGAATACCAAAAGTTATTAATTGGGCATACTCTTTGACCCAGCAAGTCCATTACATATATCTCAAAGTACTGCCTGGAGCCTTCATTTTGTGAAGTTGTCCAGTCCTGTCTGCCTTCATTCCCCTCCCTTTCCTTTTCCTGACTTTCTGGACATGTCTCTTCAGATACACATGGTTATAAATATTGGGTTTACTTGTCAAGCTACAGCAGTAATGTAATTACTTAAAACCAAGATGGAGTTATTTAGGTGTAAAGTTAAATTCTATTTCAATAAATAAAACTGCTGAACAATAAATTAAAATTATATCACTCCTAAACCTATATTTGAACCCCAAATCTGACACATTAACAGCTGCTTGACTCTTAGCTTTTAAGGTCTTCATCTATAAAATGAAAAGATTGAACTAGAATGGCCTCTAAGCCTTTTAAAACTCTCAATCTTGGATCCTAATTGTACTAGTTTTAGAAGCATAGTGTGATATTTAGAATCTTTTTATCACCATCTCTAGTTTGCTAATGATCATTGTATATTTTTTAGTATTTAAAAATATTTAATATGTATTAACTCAAGACAGGGTTCCTCATAAAGTCAGTTGTACCAACTATGTTTTGCACTGTGTACCTGAAGAAACTTTATACCCTAGAACCTGCTGATTAAGCACTAATTATGCCAGGATCACTCCCTTCAGAAATATTGGGGAAGTAGGAGTAAAAAACCTCCATTAAAGTTGTCATCCACACCTCCTATGTGGAAGGCAACTCTGGGTTCTGAGGCCAGGGCAACCCCAGCACAAAATCTGGAAGGTCCTTATAAACAAATTAGAAAGGTTTAAAAAACAGGCTGGGTAATAAGCTGAACTTGCGCCTGCCATCTAAGAATAAAGCTGAGGAGAGGCAGCCTCTTTTAGCGGAGAGAAAGACTATGCTGAAGCTAGGAAGGACTGCTTGAAGTCTCACGTCTGACCCATCCCAGCTCTTTAATCCTGGACAAGCCATTTAACCTCTCAGTGTTTCAGACAATTCTCTAAAATTTTTAAGTTCCGGGGAAGTTGAAAACCTGTAATGCTAAAAGTGGAATCCCAGATCCAGTCTTTTATCGCCTTTCTGATGCATCATTATGTTACTGCTGCATTTACTTATGGTTTTATTTAAATATATACTTCATTACTGTTGAGGTTCAGGGGGTTAGGGGTGCTGGGACCCCAAGATCACCACACACAGGTCCTGCCTAAAAGAATTCTACCCAAGCCTTCTTTCAGCAAAAGACAAGGTTTACTAGAACATCCTCCATATTGGCCAGACTCTTAAGGAATCTGAACATTAGTGAGCTATTGGCTAGATTATAAGAATCTGAGCACCTTAATGGAGACAAGATGAACCTTATACACAGAAAGACTGTAGGTGGGATCTAGGAGGGGCCAAGCAATTTGAGGTGACTGGAGGAGGGGTCTAAGGAAGATCTGGATGGGAGTGGCCAGTAAACTTAGGTGAATAGAACCTAGGACCTGATCCACGTGACTAAGGGAGAATGGAGTTTGACTGTGGGAAGTGGCCTGGAGCCATAGGGAGGTAAGACAATGGAGGGCTAGGCTAAATTAGGGGTAACGGAATTGGGAGATAGGGTTTAGGTGATAACAAAAGGCCATCTGATGGGATTATAGCCTGGGGGGAGGGGAAATCCAGAGTTTTTTCTTTTTGGGGTCCAGATCCCAACCTCATCAATTACCACAAGTAGCTTGGATGGTGAATAAAGAGTGGTAGATTTTAGTTGGGTGTTAAAAGAAAGCCAGGGGAAGCAGTAGGCAGATGAGGAAGGAGGAGAGCATTCCAGGCATGGGAGACAGAGAAAATGCTAAGAGCTGAAAGCTGGAGTGTCTTATTCCAGGAACAAGAGCCAGGAGGCCAGTGGTCACTGGAACACTTGGTGGGCGATAAGGTGTAAGAAGGCTGGAAAGGTAGAGGGGTTGTGAAGGGCTTTGAATGCCAAGCAGGATTTTAGTTTCAATCCTGGAGGCAGCTGGGAGCTTCTGTAGTCATTACTTGTGCTTTAGTTCTTAAAAGCTAAAGCAAAGCCAGAATTAAAAGCAGCAAAGCCTGAACTCGATGTAAAACAGCCATTCGTTCCGTGGTAGTGGCCTGGGTGTCGTACGAAAAGCCAACAAAATGCTCCTCGGATCCCGAGCTTCCTCCAAAAGATGCCTTTCGCCAGTTACTCGCAAGCTCTTCCTCCTGATTTTTGTGGACGTGTTTGTTTGCAACCCCTCCCCGGGGAAGCGTCTTTAGAAGACGCCATTTAGGGCGTGTCCTTCATAAATGTTTATTAAATTGAAAGACTACAGGAGACCTGGCAGGTTTTCTTCAATGCTGATGTCTTGTTACATAGTGGGATGCTGTGGGTAAAGTTCTGGGTCAGGACTAAGAGCAAGTCAGTTCATCTCCAGGGAACTGACCTTCCTACCTTAAAAATTTACAGGATTAATTGACCAGTCAAAGTCAGGTCGCTTCCAGCACTAAAGCTGTAACCGTGTACTTTCTGCAATGTGTACTAACGTTACTTTTGAGGTACACGAGAAGAACTCAGAACCGAGCACCACCAGTAGTTTATCAGTTAATTGTCTAATTAGCACCACGCAAGCAAGTTCAATACAGCCCAATCTTTGTATTTGGCAAACCCCACGTGTCAGGAGAGAGGCACGGATAGAAACGTGCTTCCACCTTCTCCCTTTCCTCGGGGGTGCGACCGTGAAAAGGCAAAACTGGCTGGAAAGTGAGGGGGAAAGAAAAAAACGAGTGACCTGGAGCAGGAGGCAAGAGCTCCGGCCCCGGGGTTTCGGAGCAAAGTCACGCTCCGCCCGGCCCCGCCTCTCCCCTTTTAACCCGCCTCCGGTCGCCCTCGGCCCGCAAACGTGTTTGTCCGTGTTTGTAAGTTTTGTCACCAGAAGTAATGGCGCTGCGGGCGGGGCGTCTGTGGGCGCCTGGAGCCCTTTGGGCTGTCGGCCTCCCTCCTCGGCGGGTAAGGCTGGCCTCTTTGCCCTGGCTGCGCCGGGGACGGGAGGACAGGGCCGGGCTGGCGTCGCCTCTCCGGGCCGCCGCAGCTGTGAGCGGGCCCTGCGGGGCTCGGGGGCCACGGAGGGGCCCGAGGGGCGCGGGGTGCGAGGAGGCTGGGGCGGAGAACGCGGCCATTCTCCTGATCTAGAACTTGAACCTCCTCGCGCCCCCCCCTTCTTCTTCCCTCCCCCTCCCCCCCCACCCCAGACCGCCTCGTCCCCCGGGCTGCGTGTGTTAGCCGGAAAAGGAGAGTCCCTTGTTGAACCTTGTATGCCTCCTGCTCGGTTGGGGGCTTTGGGCTCCCATTTAAAATTAGATCAATTTAAAGGGCCCGAAGTTCCTGTCCTTCCCCCATTCTCTCCAACTCCCCGCCCCCGTACTCTCCCCGGCTCCATTCTGCCCCTCCCCCCACCTCCCCATTCCAAAGGCTCCCAGAACACGGAAAAACTTGAAGCAAACAGAAAAACCTCGAGTGGTGAAGGTGAGGGCTCTCCTGCACCTTTGGGGAATTTGGGCCATTGTCCTAAGTGGGAACTAAAGAATAAGCATTTATTGACTGCTTACTGTTTGCGATGCACATAGCAGCATAATAATTCATTTATACTGGCGATTTCAGTTTACAGAGTACTTACTTTAAAAAAAAAAAACTCGAAGAAACAAAACAAAAACCCCTGTGAGATAGTAAGTTGTATTATTCTCAGATGAAACTGTGACTTCCGAATAGTCTTATATAGAGTGTGCACGAATGAGTGAATAATAGCTCTCTTCTTCCAAAGATCTGTTATTTGTTGCCTTGGTGACCTGGGGCATTAAGGGACTAGCTGTTATCTTAGTCTTCCTGACTCCTGGTTGTGCTGTAAATTGCTCTATTAGAATGTAAGCTCCACGAGGGCATGGGTTGTCTTACTTGTATTTGTACACACAGCACTTGGCATAATGCCTGGAACCTGGTAAGTGCTTAATAAATGCTCGGTCTCGGTCTCTTCCCACCCACCCCTCTCACCTCCCCACTGCTGTTTGAAGAGTTTGGAATTTTTATTTTCTTAAGTAAGATGGATTTTATTTTTTGAACAAGATTTATTCCTGTGTATAGGATGTGTTTATTATTGTTCATCCCTATAAAGACAAAGTTTTGGGAATACAAAGAATTAAGATGATTTGTTTATTAGTTTACTGGTAAAGGACAAAATTATTTGCTGAGTATAGTAGAAAAAAAGTAGCGGAATTGACACACCTACCAGTTGTCAGACCATAGGCAAGTCACCTTAAGCCCTCTCAGCCTCAGTTTCAGTCTCCTTCATGCGCATACTAATTTTTATAGGTACATAGTTAGAGAGCTGCGAGGGACCTAAGAGACCGTTTGGTCAGACTTGTTCGTTTTACTTATGAGAGACTGAGGCCCAGGGCCGTTAAATGAATTACCCAAGATCATACAGTAATAAGCATCAGAGGTGAGATGTAAACCTAGGTCATCTGGTTCCAGAACCAGTGTTCTTTTCGCTGTATTGTTCTGCCTCCCTAATAATAATTTACAAAATGCTTCACACGCATTTTCTCATTTTAGCTTTACAACAACGCTGAGAGGTAGTTGTTGTTATCCTAGGTTTATAGAATATGAAACTGAGTCTGATCCAAAGAGGTTAATGACTTTCCTAAGGTCACCAAGCTAGAGGCATGATACAAATCAAGGGCCGAGGGTGTCCAGGCTCCAAGAACAGTGCTCTCTGACTACACTCAGTCACTACAGTGGTAGGAAGTACATGCTCTTAGGGGGTTAGTTTCTGAAATTAGCATGTAAACTGAAAATCCTTGTCTGGTTAAAAATTAACACTCTTTCTGCAGTACTTTGTCAAGGTAAACAGCCTCTAGAAGGTTAGAGCAACGTCCAAAGCTTTGGGATAGTGATTGGCTCTACTGACTCAGGCCCAAAGCTCCGAGGTATGCAGCTGTTGCCTCTTTGCCTAGTGGGAAACGATTGAGATGTTAGGGGGCAGAGGACAGATTTATGTTTCCCATTTCTGGGCTCCTTAGGTGCCTGAGGTTATTGATTGGAATGAGAGGGGAGGGGAATGTTGGAGGTATGCAATGCAGATTCAACTCAATAAACATTTATGTTCCTACTCTCCTGCCAGGCTTAGTCATAGGCAGGGATTTTTAACCTGAGGTCCGTGAACTTGTCCATTGAAGGGATTCTCTATCAAATGTATTGAAAAGCACTTTTTAAACTTTTCAGTGCCACACAAATATGCTATTATTGCTAACAATTTTCTCTTATTCCCCTCCTACCCCTCTTTCCCCCTCCAAATCCATCAAAAAACATACCACACAAATAGAAATCCAGGGTAGAGCTTTTGGTATAGTAGAAGAGGATTTTCCATTTTTGCTAAGTAATGACAGTCATCAGCCTACACACAAACTCACTGATTCATCATCTTAATGTCATAATTCTGGGGAGGCAGGTTGCAGTCTTTAAGCAAAATTACCATTTCTGTAGAAGTAGTTTATTGTAGGTTGCTTAGCTTATTATGCCTAGGCAAAAATGGGAGAGACAAATAAATTTCTTTCTCAGCAGAAAACTAAAAAAAGTAATAGTCCACTTACACTTTTGCATTACATATTGGCAAATTCATGTCCCAAGTTTTATCGAGTTTTCAGCTTAGTTTTTAAGGTATCAAGGAGCTCATATTTTGCTTGGGGAGGGGGGACATAAAAACGCTTTTATGGGAAAACATGGTAATGGGTTCCAACTTGAAAAAAAAATGGTTTGTTCGATTGATAGCTAACGTATAGAAGTATTAATGTATAAAAGTATTGGACTTCCACCTTCACTAAAGTAATCATAATAACTCATGTTTATATAGTACTTTCCCCACAACAGCCCTATTAGAGGAGAATCTACTTGGTAGATTGTTCAATTATTATTGGCCCCATTTTAAAGGTTAGGAGAAGCTTAACTAGGAAACTGAGTTCAGGAAATCCTGAGGTCTCATCACAGGTCTTATTGGCAATTGGAAGTGGTAGCAGAGTCCACCAGAGGTGGTAATAGTAGCCACAGTAGTTAGAAGATGACCCAGCAGCAACCTGGAAATGAATGTGTCCAGGACAGTGCAGCATCTGGAGACATGCTTAACAGATGATTAGCTTAGCCCAGATGCAGTTGTCCTCAGCAATGAGCCAGGGCAGCCCTGATATCCTCCCCTGTCTTGGCACCTTACAGAGCTAAACAGTGATTTTCACAAGGATCTCCCAATTAGTAATGTCAGACTCAGGATTTGACTTCATATTTGCCAACTCTTGTTTAATCATTCCACTTGGATACAACTGGAATCCAACTCTTCATGACTCCATTTGGGGTTGTCTTGGCAAAGATACTGGAGTGGTTTGCCATTCCCTTCTCCATTCAAACTCCGTACCAGTACTCATTCTGCTATACCATATTCTTTTTTTTTTTCCATGCTTAAGCAAAATTTATTTATTTTTTCACATTCTTTCAAAGATAAATATTATGCAAAACCTGAAGAACTGAATATGTGGAATATTGCACATGCTATAAGACTGGGTTATATGTTGGTTAGTTTTTCTAAACTAACTTTTTTTTAAGTTCCTTTTTTACTCTGTTATAAGGAAAGGCTTGCTGGATAGGGGATGGAGGGAAATGGATATATTTGGAAACAAAATTGATACAAAAATAAAATATTTAAATAAAAATTAAAATTGGCCAAGGAGATTAAATATTCCTTGGAGCAGAACTGTAATAATAAGTTGATATCTTTGGGGTCTGTTTTCAATTCCCACAGAAACATTTGGCCTTTTTTTTTTTTTTTAAACCCCAAGGAGCAAAATTTTAGATGAGAGAGCATAGTAGAGTGGAACAGGTGTTGACTGCAGGGTCAGGAAAGACCTGAGTTGAAGTTCTGCCTCTGGCACTTAGTGGCTGTGTGTGATCATAGGTGAATTAATTTTTTTTTGAATTTCCATTTTCTCTCCTGTACTATGAGGCTAATAATGCCCGTAGAACCAATCACACTGTTGTGTATCACCCAATCTGTAGTTACCCACCTAGTCTTTCACAGTTACAGGTTGGGGATCCCACAGGGCAGCTGATTACTACTCTTTCCTAATTCTATTATATAACCTAGGATGTATAGTGAGATTGCCTCTAGGCCCCCACCAAAAAAAGCTCTCAATTAGCTTTTAGCAAAATTTACTGAGATGGCATAGCCAAAACTATTGGTACATACCATTTCCCCCAAACGAGAGACATGCTCACCTCTTAGACACACAAGATCCCTGGGGACTGTGAACTCATATTTAAAGTATAGTAAATATAATAAGTGTGTGTATATATACATATATATATATAAACAAATACATATTTATATTACATATATACAATGTAAATATATAAATTAAATAAGTATGATAAACATAATAATAAAAGTATAATAAAGTAGTGAAGTATATGTGTTGGGCTACCTCCCAATTCTTGTCCAAGAAGTCCTTTTTTCCCTTTATGTAGTGCTCACGAAGTTCCTTTTAGGATACGGTATTCTGGTGGCTGAGTCATCAGCTGCTGGGCCGTGCCATCCTGCTGCTGCTGGTGCTCTTCTGCACTTCTCAGGCCCCAAGTTGGGGAAAGTTGTTAGTTGCTGTATTGGCTTCTTGCCAAACTCCACTGCAACCAGTTGTCTGCTGCCCTATCTTTCCAGATGTTGCATTGCCCACCGAGTCACTGCTTGGGCATGTCCATCTCCAGACTGCTTCTGGGTTGTATTCCAACTCCTGTGCTACTGCTACTACCTCTATGGATTTTTCTATCAATTTCAGTTGGCACAGGGACCTGTAGAGGGGATTTCAGGATCTCCTCATGTTCACTTAGCACCTTTGGACAAGCCCAAAATCGGTCTACAAACATAAATTAAGAACTTGCTATGTACTAAGCCTTCTGTTGAGGACTGGGGACCAACAAAGAAAGACTAGAACATAGCTCTTGCCCTCAAGGAGTTCACATTTTAATGGAATCAACACCATTAAATTTCTAAGCACATACAGATAGGTTCCTGTTAGTACAAATATTGAATGCCATGAAGTGGTATTATTATTCAGTTTCTTATTGCATATTTCCATTGGTCTGGAAAGTTACCATACTTTACATAATTGTAACTTCTAAGTGCAGTTCCACTTGACTAGATTTATTATTTGCACTATTAAGGACTCAGTTGAGCAAGGTATATGCAGAGTAGATGGAAAGTAGGGAGGAAGAACTGGAAAGACCTCCTGTAAACAGAGTCTCATTCATATCTTATCTCATCAAGTTTATTAAGAATTTATCATGTTGAGCCTCTTGCCATAGAATCAATTTTAAAAGCCTGCTTTTTCCCTTTTTCTTCCTGTCTTAAATGGTTAGTGAATGGCACTAATAGAAAATTGTGACTCTTTGTAAAGGAACTAAATATGTAAATGACTCTAAATACTATGATGAAAACTGAACATTCTTAAGTACTCAGTCTCTGACTTTAGCACCCCCATTTTTTTGAAGTATGCAGATGGATCTACCCAAGAAATGATTTTTGGTGAGAACTACATCCCTAGTTACTATTCACCTTCTCCTTCTACTCTCCACCCTCCATGCAAGTCAAAACCACTCTTTATCTACTAGTGATACCATTCAATCCTTTTTTTTCTCTACCAGATTGATCCTGTGGAGTTCCCGTTTTTTTCATTTAGCAGCTTCTGAATTTCCCCATCATTCTTGTCAAATCAATCTGACGTTTGCTAGGGTTCTGACCCAGATGAGCAAATGCAGTGCTGTACTCACCACACATTGCCTTCCTTACTTTCACATCTTGTCTGTCTTTTCTGCTTACAATCATGTAAGTCTATTAAATGCCAGTGTTTGCTGCAAGGGTGCATCCACGAAGTTTTATCGCATTTAGGCAAGCCGAAGACAACGTTTGTGATGAGAAGGTCATGAGACGTACGAGTCTTCAATAGTAAGTGACCATTGCTGTTACTGTTTCCAACTCCATTCCTTTCAAGGACTCTCTGCCGTGTCTGGTAGTCTGGGCCTAATGTAGCACTGAAGTCACCCAGAATTACAAGCTTGTCCTCTTTTGGCATACTCTCAAGGTCTCTCTTAAGAACTTTGGAATTGATTGTGTGACATGGGAGACACTGGCACAGGACCACCCAGCGTGGCATGCCTTTATCAGAGAAGGTGCTGTGCTCTGTGAGCGGAGCAGAATTGAAGTGGCTCAAAAGAAATGCAAGATACACAAATTTAGAGAAGCCACCCAAAATATTCGTATGGACTATTTGTGCTCTACCTGTGGTAGAACATTCCGAACTCATATTGGTCTGATCAGCCACAGTAGGACACACTGAAACTTGACTCTAACGTAATTATGTCATTTTGATCCTCTTTGAGAACGAAGGCAACAACTGACCAACAAGATTGATCCCTCTGTCACCTCTCCTCTCTCACTTATCTTGAATCTCTCTTTGTTTACTGGCTGCTTTCTTACTGCCTACAAACATGCTCATGTCTCCCCCATCCTCAAAAACCCCACACCTGATCCCTGATAACTATATTTCTCTTTGTTTTCATGGCTGGACTCATCACAAAGGCTGTCTGCATTGGGTGCCTCCAATTCCTTTCCTCTCACTCTCTTAATTCTCTAGTTTGCCTTCTGACCTTATCATTCAATCAAGATTGTTCTCTTCAGGAATTGCTTTGTGTAAAGTGAGCCCCTGCTAGGAGGACGTTGAGTTCCCCTAATTGACTCGAGTTCTAGCATTGGGGCCTAACAGTAGGTAAAGTTCTTGTTCAGGGACCCAGTTTATATCTAAGGAGACGTGTGTGGGCAAACCAGAGGCACTGGGAAAAACAAACCCCTTAATGAGTTCAGATGCTGCAAGTACTATGTAATAACAATGGAGAGCCCTTTAATGGTTATTGGCAAGTGGTAGAGAAGAAGGGGGAGGGAGAGGAAGAAGAAATCTAACACACAACTCAGACATACAAACTAATAGAATAAAACTCACATAAAGGCAGCCCTGCACTGAGGGGCACCGACACAATGGAGCCATTTAGCTGAGAAGGCTTGTGCCCATGGCAATGTCAAGCTCCTGGTAAGGGAAGTATGCTGCAAAGTATCATTCCTAGAGTGGGATACTTAAGCCCTGATTTTGGTGTTGGTCTGGAGCTGGCCGATTTGCATGTCAAAGTTCAGGGCACTGGGAAGGGTGTGTGTGGGGGGTGGGGGTTGAAATACACAGGTACAGAGAGGAAAGGCAAAACTGGTGGTTGGCAAGATTATTATTTTTGGACATCTAGTGGTATTAACCTCAAAAATATCACTTTTCCCATGCCTGGATTCTATAAACTACAGCTTTCCTTATGGGGAGACTGTCATGGTGGTCTCAAGACCACCAGTCCTTATAACACTAATGATTTGTTAATTATCAAATCTAATGGCCTATTTTTTTTTATTAGTCCTTATTCTTTGGTACCTCTCTGCAGCCTTTGATGCTGCCCATCACTTTCTTTTCCTTGATACTCTCTTCTCTTTAGGCTTTCATTCTTCAGGTTCTCCTCCTATCCCTGCTCCTGTTGAGGATACTACCAGTTTGCATAGTGATCTGGGCCCATTCACAGGACTGATGTAGGGAATCCACAAAGTTCCTGGTGGATGGGCTATTCATAGCATATGCAGAAGAGAAGCTAGAGGACTACTGTACTGGATGTCTCATGAGATTTGAGAGACATGCAAATTTATTAAATTTATTAAATCATGATTTAATGATTAAAAGAATTTTGGTGTGCTCTGAAATACAACTTTAGCTAATTATAGCCTACTGGAAATTATAAGGATCTTGTGTTAACCACATACACCATAAGATTTGACAACACAATTCCTTTTTCTAATTAAAACTTTCTGGACTTTTCTTACTTTGAACATAGTAGAACAGTGTTATATATTATGAATTTATTAGCCAGAGGATCAAATAGGGATATACAAATTTATTTATATTATACAACTGTTTGAACATTTATAATCTATATTGATATTACTAATTACCTACTTTTGATTATTTCACTAATGAAGAAAAGGGGCAGCTAGATGGCACAGTGCATGGAGTGTTGGGCCTGGAGTCAGGAAGACTTATCTTCCTGAGTTCAGATCTGGCCTCAGACACCTACTATCTGTGTTATCCTGGGCAAGTCACTTAGCCCGCTTTGCCTCAGTTTCCTCATTTGTAAAATGGAAGAAGGAAATGGCAAGCCACTCCAGTATCTTTGTCAAGAATACCCCAAATGGGGTCACTAAGAGTCACACACGATTGAAATGACTGAACAACAAATGAAGTAAAGATTGAGTTGTTAAATCATATAATTTTAGAGTTGGAAACTTAGAGATTATAGGGTTATAGAATCATAAGTTTGTTATAGAATCATAGAATTTAGAGCTGGAAAGTAATTTAGAGATTATTTAGTCTAGTCTATCCTGTATATTTTACCTAGGGGAACATACTGTGTCTCAGAGAGGTATAATGAATAGAATTGCTAGACTTAGAGTAAGGAAGATGAGTTCAAATCCTGTTCTGCCCCAGGATCTTACTAGATGTATGATCCTAGCCAAGTCACTTAAGACTCTCTGTGTCACAGTTTCCTCGTCGCAAAATGGGAATAATAAGGGTAGTTGTGTGGAGCAAATATAAAGCATTCTATAGACTTTAAAGTGCTATTTAAATGCTAGCTATTATTACTATTATTATTATTATTTATCATCCTGTGACTGAAATCTAGATTGTCTGACTCCCAAGTTATTCAAATCGGTTTTAGTGCCAAATTGTTACAAGGAAAACTAGTTTCTATTCTACAATTTTATTGCGTCATACGACGTTAGAAATAAATAACATTTTACCAAGTCTCTGCAAATACAAAAGATATTTAGGATGAGATTTATATTCATCATAAAACTTTGCTAGCAGAGTTACTTTTAATTTTAAAGGTAAGTAATTTATAATTTTGTGCTTTTCTCATATATAGACATGACTTGTCATTCAATCTTTCTTTTCATTCATCTTTTGTTGTTTTTTCTTTTTAAGTTTTTCAGTTGTGGAACAAAAGGATTATACAAAAGCAATGAGGTGGAACAAGCTAAATTCTTTGAACCTCTTAAAAAAGTGATGTTACCACCTAATAGTTTTCAAGGAAAAGTGGCTTTCATCACAGGTGGAGGTACTGGTCTTGGGAAAGGAATGACCACTGTTCTCTCCAGTCTGGGTGCAACCTGTGTGATAGCAAGTCGGTAAATGACTTACATAAAAACTTTCTTTAATTTAGTAATGAAAATTTGCTTTCTCTGAGGATTGTAATATCAACACATTGTTAATGGATGAGAGGTTAAATAATGTTTTAAATCTTGCCTGATTCCATTAAAATTTAGAATATAGTTAGATTATTTGTATGAAATCACTTTAAAGTAGAATTGTGGGGAGGGTTGATGTGCATGGAATTTGGAATATGTAATAACTCACATTTGTATAGAATTAGGGTTGGCAAAGAGCTTTCCTCAACAGCAATCCAGCACGCATCCTATTTAACAGCCAGGTTAAAAAAAATAGTTCAAATGAAGTAACAAAGTTGCTTTAATTGACTGTCCTAATTTCAGTGGCAGTAATTAATTTTCCTCAAGGAGATAATTAATCTTTTACCCAGGGTAATGTAGATTAGAATACCATTTTCAGTGAGATTGACAGCTTTATTGTAGTAAATTTGTCTTGATAGATGTTGGGGTGGCAGTAATAATAATGAAGGGCAAATGTATACAAGAACATATGTATTTGTTTACTACTGACATGAATAAAATAACAATTATAATACAGTTATTTAGTGTTTTAAGATTTGAGAAGGGTTTCAACGCACAGAAAGATGTTGGAGCTTCAGCTTTTCAGATGGGTTAAATCATCTTTGAGTCTGAAAAATATATATATAAAATCTTATGTCACCCTTGAGGGACGTTAAGACTCAGGAGCTCTACTTGCAACCCTAAGGCTATGAACTGGTTAGTTTCCTCTGCATTAGGCCTATGAACTTTGGTCTAAAGCCTGCTGCTGTGGCTTATTATTGTTTTCCATTAAAGTTCATCTTGAGAATGAGAAAGGTACAAATAAATGATCTTAAGTAACTTATTATGTATCTAGCTATAAGATGCCTTAATAATTGGTTAAAAATGGAAATATTCAACACATTAGCACGTACAGACCAAAAAAAGCACAAAAGGTCTTTAAACTTTCAATTTGACATTTTTAGTGAATTCAGTCAAATTAAGTTGTTTCAATACAGTCATAGTGTTTTCTTTATTCTCTTCCCCATCCTAATAATCTACATTTTTAGAAAAAAATTGTCCAAAAGAAAAGAAAACTTTGTAATATACAAAATTTTTTAGGACTCATGCAGAATATTGCTAATTTGTTTCTAGGAAGATGGATGTTTTGAAAGCTACTGCAGAAGAAATTTCTTCTCAAACAGGAAATAAGGTATTTGCAGAGAAGTATACTCATATTTTGTTTTTATATAAAATCAGATAATAGAAATCTTATTTATTTTAAATAATATTTTAAGCCTTATTGTTTGGTTTTTGGTCCAGTTCTATGATTTATTCAGTGTAGGTAACACCCTCCACTGCAGCAATTCTTGAAGTTATAGCCTTAGAAGGTTGCTTGGGGCAAACTTATAAGGTAACCAAGAAGTTAAGTGACTTGCCCAAAGACACATAGCCAATGTGTCAAAGGCAGGACTTGAGTATAGCCCTTTCCAGTGAGATTGGCCTTCTGTTTACTATACCACTCTCCTTTTCCCTTACTAGTTTAGGATAGTGTCTTGTTATCTAAAACTGAGAAGCTTTCAATTTTTTTCTTTCCTTTTGTGATTTTTCCAGGTGCATGCAATCCAGTGTGATGTGAGGGATCCTGAGATGGTTAAAAATACTGTCTCTGAATTAATCAAAGTAGCAGGACATCCTGACGTAAGTACAAAAGTAGGAATGCACTGTTAGTGCATTAGATGGTGAGTGTGCTCCACAAAGGGACCTTGTGATGTAAAACTTACTCTCTGAAGCTCTGAAAAACTTTGTTTCTGGGGGCCAGCTATGAAATGAGGAGTGATAAAGTGGGAGGCTATCTTACTTGTTATTATGAAGGTCTGAAACCATCCCTGTATTTAATCATCTGTTAGAATTCAACGTTTACTGATTGTTTGTTATAATTATTTCTTTTTTGGACCTAACCATGGTTTCACTGGCATAGGGTACTCCAAAAATAGGCAAATCCCTTTTCTAAGGAAGATTGGTACCTGCTTTGCAGTTTAGAATTTTAGAAGTTTGGCTGGGACAATGAGAAGTTAACAGAATTGTCTAGCACAGCCAATCTGTGCCAAAGGCAGATTTTGAACCTAGGTTTTTCTGACCCTGAGGCTGACTCTTTATCCACTGTGGTACTCTGTCTATAATCATAGTTGACATTTATATAGCACTTTAATATTTGCAAAGCCCTTTCTATAAATTATCACATTTCATCCTTACAGTGGCCCTAAAGGTAGATGCTGTTATTTTCCCCATTTTACAAATGAGGAAAGTGAGGCTTAGAAAAATTTAGTGAACTTTCTATAGTCATACACTTAATAAGCATCTCAAGCAGGATTCAAACAATAATAATAATAATAACTAACATTTATATGGTGCTTATTATATGCTAGGCATTGTGCTAAGTATTTTACAATTATTATCTCATTTGATCCTTGCAATAGCCTTGGGAAATAATAGGTCCTATTATTATCCCCATTTTTACAGATGAGGAAACTGAGGCAAACAGAGGTTAAGTTACTTGTCCAGAGTCATAGAAGTAGATTAGAACCCCAGTCTTTCTGACTCCAGGCCTGTTGCTTTATCTACTTGTGCCACATAGCTGCCCTTCCTAACTGTATGTACAGTGCACTATTTATTCAGCCATGCTCTCATAAAACTATGTACAAAACTATATGCAGGTGATGGCAGTGGGGAAGATTGGCTGTTACATTTTGGAATGATGTCCACAATGAAGTTAGTATTAACACTTCTATTTTCTGGAATTATAACTAGCTGCAGAGGCAATTCTACATATAATGATGCCCAGGTTACTCTTGATATCCTTTGATGGCTTCAAGGGTGACTATCTAAGGAAATATGAATTTCCTTATTTTTGTAATTTTATCAAAGAAGGTGTCTTGGTGGAGCATGTTAAGAACATTTTTATCATAAAACCTTTTCCAAATCACCACAGCATAGTGCCAGGCCTGTATTTAGAAAATCATGGCATTGTGGCTAACTCATTGTATGGTGCAAACACACAAAAAGGTTTTTTCAGCATTTAAAGACAAAGATCCTTTTTGGTGGAATGAAGCAACCCCCGTTTGGGTAATCAATGAGCTCGAGAAAAACAGAACGAGTGCTGCTGCTTTGTGGCCTGGTACTGATGTGGCTACCCACAATACAACTCCTTCCTATTTTATGAATTATAGTCCTTCAGTAACATTTGATGAGAGATTAGGCAATATTACTAAATGACTGAACAGCTCAGCTCCTTTGGTTACTTTCGCAACACTCTATTGGGAAGAACAAGATGCAAGTGGGCACAAATATGGACCTGAAGATAAAGAGCAAATGAGTGCTGTATTGAAAGAAATGGATAATCACATCAGCCACATTGTCCATAAACTCAAGACATTGGGATTGTGGGAAAGCCTTAATGTGATCATTGCAAGTGATCATGGGATGACCCAGTGTTCTAAAGATAAATTGAATGCTTGCATTGAATGCTCAACCTGCACTATAGTAGACACAACCCCAGTTGTTGCAATGATGCCTAAAGGAAATCAAACCTATGTTTTTAAAAAGTTAGAACGTTGCAGTCCTCACATGAAAGTCTATCTTAAAGATGATATTCCACAAAGATTTCATTACCAGCACAATGGACAAATTCAGCCAGTTCTTTTGGTTGCCAGTGAAGGCTGGATGATTGTGCTTAATGAATCATTTAAATGTGACTATGGTTGTGATAATGCTTTGGCAAGCATGCATCCATTCCTGGCTGTCCATGGCCCTGCCTTTCACAGAGGCTACAAGCACAACACAATTAACATTTTAGATATTTATCCTATGATATGTCACATGCTGGGATTAAAACTGCATCCACACAATGGAACCTTCAGTAACACTAAATGTTTATTAGCTGATCAGTGGTGCATAAAGCTCCCAGAAGCTATTATAATAGTAATTGGTGGCCTTCTGGTGTTAACTACTTTGACCTGCCTCATCACTATCATGAAAAACAAACTGTTCTTCATCGGTTTTCCTGACTTCAAATACAAAAAGAAGGTGATGACAACACTTTGGGTAACCTGTACAAAGTTTTTTTGACTGTATTGAAGCAGTCATTTGAGTTAGTCATCACATATAGGAGAATTCTGCTGGATGGTGTATCAGGAAAAGGTATACTTTGAAAGAATTACAAAGAAGTTAGATCAAACATTTTAACAGTTTTTATACATCTTTCACTGTGTTAGCAAATAGAAACTACTTTGACCATAGATAGTTCATTAGACAAGCCAAAAAGTTATCTCTTTTGCTAACTAGAAAAGTCTGCTATACAGAATTATTTATGCCACATTTTATTTTTGCAGCTATTGTACCTCCAAATACCAAAAACTTAGTAAGTATTTAGGTCTCTAGTGAATTTTTATATTTGTAAATGAAACAAAATTCTTCATATAATTCTTGTACATTCTTTTTTCACTGAGGAAAAGAGTTTCTATATTTTTGTATTAACCTTTAATAAGACCTTTCCCCTCAAGTAGTATATACCTATGATGAATTGCTATCCTTGACATAGAGTTAGGAACTAGGGAAACAGATCCAATTTAAGAAGCAATAATTCTTAGGGAAGGTAATGTGAGTTAAATTTTTTGATTGTATTAGATGTTGGAGATACAAAGATGAAAAATGATAGTCATAGAATGATAGATCTGTAGCAGAAGGGGTATCCAAGGTCATCCAGTCCAGTTCTCTCACTTTACATATGAAGAAACTGAGGTCCAAGGTGCTTATGTGATTTGTCTAGGCTTACACCTTTAGTAGTCACATTTGAATCAGGCCCTCTGACTCTGCCTCAAGGCACTTACATTACTAAGGATCTGTGTGTTTCCCTGCCTTAATAGTCTTTTAAATCTGGAACATTTCCAACAGTAATGAGCCGTGATACATAGAAATCTATGTATATAGATGGCACAAGTTTCGTTATAGGATCAGTTATATTTAACTTATGACTTTAGTGGTTTAGGGAGCTGCACTTCTATAGGTGTGTGTACCCTTTACCTCTATGAAGAGTGTAACCCCTAGACATTTGAGTAGACTATTTTTGAGGGTTGCAGTAGCCAAAAGCAAATCCATCACTATGTAGCAAACCTGGTAATGAAACTCTCTGATCTTAGTTCCATGTGTCCTTGGACAGCAGTCCCAGAGAACATTTCTTTTTCCATACTCAAAGCCTTCCCATGTTGGTTGGAGCCTCTGAAGCACTTTCAGTGACAATTACTAATTGAGAAATGCCTGCTAACAACATGACCTGAAGACAGTGGGTTGTATAACAATACGGGCAGGTAGAAGGCTAGGCCCCTACCTAATGTATTCATTAATTTGATTTAAAAAAGGTTTTTGCTAAAAATCTCTAGTGAGCCATATCCTGAAATGGGAGCAAAATTTTACCCCATGTGGTAGATGTCTGGGCACTAAACCTCTAAAGCTATGATCACTTAAATCCCACAGATATCACATAATTTCATAGGTATAAGAGACTGTCAGCTAGATGGTTCACTGGATAGAGTGCTGGACCTGGATTCAGGAAGCCCAGAATTCAAATCTAGCCTCAGATACTTACTAGCCATGTCATTTAAACTCTATATGCCTCAGTTTCCTTTTCTGTGTAATGGAAATAACAATAATGCCTATTACTCATAAGGATTAAATGAGATAATATTTGTGAAGTGCTTCGTAAACCTCAAAGTACTGTGTAAATTCTATATATTATGAATATTATTATTGTTATTACCTCAGAAGCCATCCAGTTCAACCCAAATGTTGATGCCCTATAAACATCTCAAATTCAATATGCCCAAAATAAAACCAATTCTTTCACCTAGGCTTACCTATCCTTGAGGCTTCTCTGTTTCAGTTAAGCATACTAAAATTATCTTAGTCATCCATATTTATACTCAACTTTTTTTGTTTTCATTCGTAACTCCTCACTTTCTGTTATCCCTCATATCCAGTCATTTGCTGTCTCATCAAGTCTACCCTTACAGCATCTCCTAATCCATCTTCTCTTCTCCAGTCATCTAGCCATCATTCAAGTTCAGATCTTCGTCAGGTTTTTTCTGGACTGTCTTAGTGATCTCCTCCTTGATATTTGTTCTCTTTGCTTCTAGTCTATTTATTCCCTCTCCAATCCATTCTCTACATATCTGCCAAAATAATTTCCTGGACAACATCCCTGATAGGCATATCCATCAGCCAGACTCTGAGACCAGCTATGTTCCAAGGTAAGGGGAATATAATTAGTGCTAGACCAGAAGCTTACTAGTTCAACATTGTCATCCGCAAAAGTCAAGCTTTCTATTCAGTACGGTAACTGGGTCACCATCTGATCCCCTCATGCCTCAATTCCTCTTTCGTTCTCAGCAGGGTAATCCACTTTCTCTAAGATGAGGTTTCTTATTTCTCCTCCCACCTCCAGTCCTTTTAAGTCTTGCCCCTGAATGACAGAACCCATGTCTGAGTCTCCACCACTTGATACTGGACCTCCTTTGTGCTTATTATTGTCTACTTGTACCTTTTTACTCTGAATTCTCATTACTCATGCCATTCCAATGAGGACTGCTTGGCCTTCAAATCCTGGCTATTCTTGGTTTGGCCTCTCCGGGCCCTGGTTATGACAATCTACTTCTTCATTTTTCCAGTTGGAAACAAAAAAAGCCAAAACATGCTACCTTCCTTTTTTGTCTAATTTCAAACGTCACTGTTCAATAGCAACTAAGGTACAGTTTGTCGGATTTTTCTAATGGAGGCCCTGATTTGGAATTTGGGAATCTAACAAAACTGCCTAATGAACTCAGTTTTGTAAAATTAAAAAAATTATGCATATATTATAACATTATGATTATATTTTATTAAAATAAATTCAAATTTCAAACAAATTCAGATAATTCAGTATCATATCCTATCAATCATTACATTCGATAGAAGCATTCTACAATATTTCTAGTGCAAATCAAGCATGAAATTTTTGATGACTCCAAAACTAATAAAACCTTTTTGTATATGATTTTAAAAAATTTACTAGAAAAAATAGGAGACCTAGAGAATCACCATAGTTCATAAATAATAAAACAAGTCATAATGCTGCAATCAGAGAATTAATTATTTGAAGGTGGGGAGTAGTCACTGAGCAACTCAAAAAGCATGAAAACAAAACCTTCCTTCATAGAAAACATAATGGAAAGGAAATGTAACATTCCATTTTGGAAGAAAGCAAATAAATGATCAAACAGACTCCAACCTCAATTTCCAGGCTTCCAAGGAGGGGGAACCAAATGCCTCTCAAGGAAGCCCATTTCACTTCTGCATTATACCAGTTGTTAGGAAGTTTTTATTGACATCAAACTTGACCTTTTGTTAAGTTCCACCCATTGTTCCCGATTCTGCTCTCTGGAGCCAGAAAACCCCAGATCTGATTTCTCCTTCACGTCATAGCCTTTCAAATAACGAAGACATCTATCATGTCCCCTTTGAGTTTTCTCATTCAATTCCTGCCATCTACTCATGCTCAGGCTCTGTTCAATCCCTTTTCTTTTTCTGCATTTTTTCTGTTGCAGACTTTGTTAGCTCCATAATCTACATATACATTCCTAATCTATCTCTTGAGCTCCACTTCTTTATCAAACATCTTTATGTGCCTCATCAACATCTCACTCAATTCAATATGCCCAAAACAAGCTAATCCGGTTGTCCTTCAGATGTTTCTGTTGAGCACACTGCAGTCATCTCAGTCATCCATATTCATAGTCCGGACTCATTCTTAACTCCTCACTTTCTGTCATCCCTCATGTCCAATCATTTGCTACATCTTACCAAGTCTACCTTTACAGCATCTCTTACATCTGTCTTCTCTTCTCATCTAGCCACCATTCAAGTTCAGGTCTTCACCATCTTTTCCCTGGATTATCTTGGTGATCTTTTAGCTCCTTGCTTAGACTATCCTTTCTCTAATTTCTTCTCTACATATCTGCCCAAATAATCTTCCCAAGTTAGAAGTTTTATCATATCACTCCACTGCTCAAAAAACTTTAGTGGCTCCTTCTTGCCTTTAAGGTAAAATACTGTCACGAGTGAAATTCAACAAAAGTAGACTGAAGCAAGTTTTCTCCAAACAATATGACATTTTGTTGACAAGATGTGAACCTGATAATAAAATAGGTCAGTGGATGCCTTAGTTAAGCCAAAGACTTCAAATTGGAGGCACAGATACCTTTTATAAGCATACAACAAAGAACAGAAAAGGGTAGGTGAGGAGATAATACAATTGGGTATAGAGTTGGCATCATCATGGGAGTGAGGACATGATTGGTTACATAGCTGAGGTGTGGAGGACAATACGATTGGTTGGAAGTTGGGAATAAGGGGTTAGCGATGACTCCTTCCATCCTGTAACTAAGAAATATTCGTTGTTTGAGTCTACCTGCAAAGTTAGAGATAGTGGGCCAGACTTTTTTGGCTAGCAAACCAGACATCCTTGCAGGGATAGTTTGGCGGTGTAAAGATACTACACCAGACTCCCTACTGTCCACCTGAATCCCCGAAGGATGATGTATTTTCTTGAAGCAGGAATAGAACAATGATTAGCAGGAAACTGGATTCCTAAACTTAACTCATTATAAGCTAGCTAAATTTCTGAACTAAGTTCAAAGGAAAAAGAACCACAACTTAGGCAGTTACAGGACAAGATCAATTAATTGTAAATGGGATCAATAAAAAAGATATAAAATCAGTTTAATTTTCTCAATATAAACTCTTCAGCCTGAAGGCCTATGGTAGAATCTAGCTCCAACCTGCCTTTCTCTCCTTGTTTCATATTATTCTCCATTATATCATCTACTTGAGAGCCTAGTTAAGCTGCACTATTGTTACCCAAACCAGACACTTCATCTCCCTCAAGCAGATGTCTGCAATTAACTTTCTTCTCTGAGTCTTTATCTTCCTTCAACACTCAGTTCAGGTGACACTTGCTCTGTGAAACCTTCCTTGATTCACCTAGTTGTTGATGATCTGTTCTTCTTCAGATAACTTTTTATTTACTCATTTATGTGTATATTGTGGGCTTCTTGATAAGATATAAGCTTCTTGAGGTCAAGATTTAATTTTCTCTTTGTATCTCTGGCACTTAGAATTGTTTAATTAATGTTTTATAAATGTTTATTGAATTGTGAGCCTCCTGAAAAGCAACTTATCTAATTCCATGCTCTGTGTAGTATTCCCATGCCTTGAGATTTTATGTGCACACCTAAGTTTAATCTTTTTTGTTTGAATTGACTAAGCAGTGTAATTATTATTATTTGTTTTTGAGACTAGATCTCCCTATCTTGCTAAGGCTAGAATTGCAATGGCACACTCCTGATTGGCATTTGAGCTTTGATCTACTCACTTTTTGAACTGGGGTGAGAAAGACACATTCGTCATGTAATAGTGAACTAAGGAATACTTCCTGGGCCTTCTTTCAAAGTAGTTACTTATCTTCCCCAGGGAGCTAGCTAGTGTTTTTTGTATTTTTTGTAGGCAATACTCAGTCAGCTGCATTGGTCAGACAATGCCAAGTGGTCATGGATTTAGGACACTTGTTTGTCAGGGGCTCACCTTAATGGTGTCAGATTTATATGGAAACTCAATTGACTTATCCTACTGAAGCTCAGGATTCCTGAGCTCAAGTGATCCACTAGCTTCGGCATTCCCTGTACTGAGAATGATAGGCATCATTCCTAGCCCAGTTTAATTTAATTAGTTTAGTTAAAATTTAACATCTATCTAGGTACTAGGTTAGTAATAGTATAGTCAAAATGATTAAACTGGTTTGATGAATAGACAAGATCAGTAAATGTATTATTACTACTGTTAATACTAATATTAATAATTATTAGACCCATAATATATAGTATGAATAATATTAAATAAAATATCTAGAGGAGACCAAAATGATGAATAATGAATGCAATGTGTATTTTTAACAAAAACAATTTCATTTGAAAACTGGACAACTTGATTGCCTTTTATCTAGTAGGATTATGAAACAAGAATAACAGTTATCTAGTTACCCAAGGACATATTATCCAGCTTAGATGATTCATGTGATCTTTTGTGAGGCTGAAAGAGGCACTTTGCTTTGCTTGTGAAAAGAAGAGGAGCTTCCACCTTCCTCCACCCCATCTTTCTCATAAACATACTTTGGTATGGCAGAGATAAAGTAATACAAATTGAAGCCCATAGACCCTATGGATAACTGGGTAGAATGTTTCACTAGGTTAGGAACAAAGCACTTTACCAGCTGAGATTTTCATCAAGACAAATAAAACAAAATAGTATAGAAAATGCAGTCTCAGGCAATAGTTTTCCAATGCCCTTTCATGGAAACCCAGAGATTCATGGGGCATCTCTTGAGGGTCCTTGAAGTAAATTTTGAACATGCTCAGTCCACGTTTGTTCCTTTACTTTCAAGTTCCACTCCAATATTTAACCAGGGATTATGATTCAGAGTCTTGGGGGATATAAAAAGGTTTTTACAATTTCAAAAACTTAAAAAAAATCTGCAGTAAAGAACATAGCTATATTGTTTCTTCAAGTTGATTGAATCGTCTAGAAAAAATTACATGAAAAATTAAAGCACTTGAAAGAAAATGTTTTACAACCTCCCCCCAAATGTCTATAACTTTTTTTTGTATTTTTGATTTGCTAGGTTATAATAAACAATGCAGCTGGGAATTTTATCTCTCCTTCTGAACGTCTGTCTCCTAATGCCTGGAAAACCATAACTGATATAGTTCTGAATGGCACTGCCTTTGTCACCCTGGAAATTGGAAAGGAGCTAATTAAAGCACAGAAAGGTATTTTGAGTCATTGCTAAACATTTAAACTACCCTATTAGGATGATTAACATAATTCTTAAGATGTATATACTCAGTTTACTCAAATGAATTTGCCATCTCATTAGTTCTGTAATTCAGGAATGTGGGTCCCAACCCAATCAATGCTGCCTAAGTTGTATGACTCTTTTCTGTGTTCACCTAAAAATTTGCTGCAAGGGATCTACCAAACATGGGAGAGGCCTTCATTTTCTCCCAACATCATGAGGGTACCATTGTAACCCTTTGGCTGTCAACTTGTCATCCTTTTGTCTTGCCATGATCAAGACCATCTTTTTTTCTTGTCATATGGTTTCTTGATGACATTCTTTGCCTCTGTTCTTCAGAGTTCTTTGTTGGTTATACTGCAGCCTACTTGGGCCATAGCAACCCACAAAATATATTTATTTTAATAAAGGATTTGATTTTTTTCTTATGACCTGATTTTTACTAAATTGAATTGAATTTCTAGTTTACTTGTATAAATACATTAGAAATGATTTGTGTTTTAAAAAGTTTTATAGTTCTTTAAAAAGTTTTTTTTAAAGATTTTAAAGGTTTATGACAGGCAGCATGAAAAAAATAATTTTTTAAATTAATAAAAATAAATTTTCTCTCACTTCTCTCCCCTTCCCCCCTCCTCCATTGACAAGCTAAATTTTCAAAAAAAATTTAAAAAAATTATTTATTTTTAGTTTTCAATATTCACTTCCATAAGATTTTGAGTTCCAAATTTTCTTCCCAGCTGTTCCCTCCCTCCACCCCAAGACAGTGTGCAATCTGATATAGGCTCTACATATACATTCATATTGAATCTATTTTCACATTAGTCATGTTGTAAAGAAGAATTAGGACCAATGGGAGAAACCATGAGAAAGAAGAAACAAACAAAAAAAAGAGAGTGCTTTGTTTTGTATTCAGATTCCATAGTTCTTTTTCTGGACGTGGATAGCATTTTCCATTGTGAGTTCTTTGGAGTTGTCTTGGATGCTTTGCATTGCTGAGAGGAGATGAGTCTGTCAAAGTTAGTCATCACACATTGTGGCTGTTACTGTGTACAGTGTTCTCCTGGTTCTGCTCACTTCACTCAGCATCAGTTCATATAAGTCTTTCCATGTTTTTCTGGTTTGCCTGCTCATCATTTCTTTCTTTTTTAAAAAAATTAATTTATTTTGAATTATCAGCAATCACTTCCGTAAGCTTTTGAGTTTCAAATTTTTCTCCCCCTTCCTCCCCAAGATAGCGTGCAATCTGATATAGACTATGCATTCCTATTTAACATATTTTCACATTAGTAGTGTTGTGAATAAGAATTAGAATCAATAGAAGGAACCACCAAAAAGAGGAAATAAAACACAACAGAGGAAAAAAATTAGCAAATAGTATGCTTCGATCTGCATTCAAGCTCCATAGTTCTTTCTTCTTTGTGGATAGCATTTTCCATCATGAGGCCTTTGGAGATGTCTTAGATCCTTGTATTGATGAGAAGGGTTAAGTTTATCAATATTAGTCATTGCACAATATGGCTGTTATTGTGTACAACGTTCTCCTGGTTCTGGCCACTTCACTCAGCATTAGACCGTGCAAGTCTTTCCAGGTTTTTCTGAAGTCCACTTGCTCATCATTTCTCATACTGCAATAGTATTCCATTACATTTATATACCATAACTTGTTCAGTCACTCCCCAACTGATGGGCATCCCCTCAATTTCCAATTCTTTGCCACCATAAAAAAAGCTGCTATAAATATTTTTGTACATGTGGGTCCTTTTCCCATTTGTATGATCTCTTTGGGATACAGACCTAGAAGTCATACTGCTGGGTCAAAGGGTATGCACATTTTTGTAGCCCTTTGGGTGTAGTTCCAAATTGCTTTCTAAAATGGTTGGATCAGTTCACAACTCCACTAACAATGCATTAGTGTTCCAGTTTTCCCACCTCTTCTTCAGCATTTATTATTTTCCTGTTTTGTTATGTTAGCCAATCTGATTGGTGTGTGGTTGTGATTCCTTGGAGTCATTTTGATTTACATTTCTCTAACAATAGAGATTTAGAGCATTTTTTTCATATGACTATAGATAGCTTTAATTTCTTCATCTGAAAGCTGCCTGTTCATATCCTTTCATTTATCAATTGGAGAGTGACTTGTATTCTTATAAATTTGACTCAGTTGTCTATATATTTTAGAAATGAGGCCCTTATCAGAGACACTGGTTGTAAAAATTCTTTCCCAGTTTTCTGCTTTCCTCCTAATCTTGGTTGCATTGTCTTTGTGCAAAAACTTTTCAATTTAATGTAAACAAAATTATCCATTTCGCATTTCATAATGTTCTCTATCTTTTATTTGATCGTAAATTCTTCCATTCTCCATAAATCTAACAGGTAAACTATTCCTTGCTCTCCCAGTTTGCTTATAGTATGAGCCTCTATATCTAAATCATGTACCCATTTTGATTTTATTTTGGTATATGGTATAAGGTGTTGATCTATGCCATACTATTTTCCAATTTTCCCAGCAGTTTTTATCAAATACTGAGTTCTTATCCAACAAGCCAAATTTTAGAAACTATTTGTGTTGGCTGGAATCTTATGCAATAGTCTTACAGGGTTAGTGAGTCTGAGTCCTGGTCTGGGGGGTAGAGTTGGGCAAGGAGCCCAGGTCTAGGATGAGCATCATGGGGATGAAAATTCCAGGAGTTGTTGAATAGTTGAAGTGGGCCAACGTCTGGAAACCAGGAAGTTAGAGGGAGCAAGCAGGGAGTCTATTGCTTTCTGTGATCCGAGGTAGGTCAGAGGTCTGGAAACGAGGCTGTCCTACAAGTTGAACAGGAACAAAAAGGTGGAGGAGGCGAATACGAGCAGCAATCTGGAGATCCAGGGAGTCTGGTAGGTCAGAAGAAGAGCATCCACAGTCTGATGCTGAGGTCACAGTGATTGCCCTAGAGACTTTTTTCCTATTTCCTACTAGAAACAGAAAGTAGTAGTAGGCATGGACAGCTTGAAGCTGTGCTCAGGGAATGACTGCAGCTGGTGAGAGAGTTAGAAACCTGGGACTGCAGGTGTGCTTTGATGCTGGCTGAAGTAGGCACCTGGGATTACCGAGAGGTTCTTACACTAACCTTTCTTTTTTCTTTCCTTCTTTTTTTTTGGTTTTATTCAAACTATAAACTTTTATTAGATTATGCATTTGCTACCTTTCTCATCATTGAGCAAAGCATCATAATCTATAAAGCAAACTTGGATCTTTCTATTGTCATGAGGAAGCCTTTAATAGGCACTAAAAGCTCCATTGGCTCTCTTCTCGTGGAATTACCCATTTGTATTCAGTACAGGGAAATTTTTTGTAAACATGTCATCATGGCCACAAATGATTACAAATCTTGCACAGGGAAGGAAGATTGCATGTTGCCTGTGCCAGGGCAGTAGTAAAGATTTTCCCACCAGAAACAATTTCCTATCACCCCCTCCTTTGCACTTTCCCCTTGTCTCAGAAGCTAGAAACTGCTCACATTTTAGGCTTAATCACTTTAATTAGAATCTCATACCAGAAGGTATAGTTCCAATAATCACGTAAAGTCAGCTACCATTAGAATTTAATATGAAATATTCACATCATAACAGGTGTCATTGTATTTCATTTGTTTGGAAACCTCTTAGAGAGTCAGAACTTGAAAGCTATGCCGCTGGTCGATTACCATATAGCAGTGCCATAAGCAAATGCAAACTCTGCCATCATATGGGCATTGATTATTTTTTAATTCCAATGGGACAGGAAATTCCTGTTTCCCAGCCCACAGTATACATTAGGATTCTTGCTTAGGCATTATTGATGGTAATCTTCAGTGTAATAGAATTCTTGACCCTCCTGGATATCGGTTGTAATTGTACGCTTTCTGTAATGACTTTCTGGTAAGCATCTTTAGACTTAAGAACTGCTTCTGCCTGTTCTGGAGTGGTTGGGAAGATAGCAGAATGGTACTGGGTGCCAAAGTCATTACCTTGATGCATTCCTTGTGTTGGGTTTCTCACGGATGACCTTGAGCAGTTCTCAAAACGGATGTGGTTTGGCTGTGATGTGACTCGGACAATTTCTACACGGCCAGTTTTCTTTGAGCAGACCTCTTTATAAGTTGGGTTTGAAGTGTAGCCTCCAGCAAAGCCAACTTGAGGAGTTGGACCCTTCAAGTCCCAAAATTCATGCTCTGCTCCCCAGAAACAAGACTTGGTAGGAGCTGGGGAAGGGGTGGGGTGGAGCCCCGGGCAGGTTGCCTGCTCTGCCTACATTAACCTTTTTTCCTAACCTCCAGTATCATATCTCCAACTACCTACTAGATATTTTGAATTGGATGTCCTGTAGACATCATAAACTCAATATGTCCGAAACTAAACTCTTTCTCTTTCTGCCCAAGCCCTTGCCTCTTCCTAACTTTCTTGTTACTGTCGAGAGCCCCACCATCCTCCCAGTCACTAAACTCACAAGCTAGATGTTGTTCTTGACTTCTTATTCTCTCTCACCCTTCTTCCACACAATCTGATGTCAGGTCATAATCAATTTTACCTTTGTACCATCTGTTGTATATTCTTCCTTTTCTCTTTAACACGCCACCATCGTGGTACATCATGATGCTTGGACCACTGCAAAAGCCTCCTGGTTGGTCTCCTTGCCTTAAGTATCTCCCCACTGCAATCCATCCTCCACTCAGATATAAAAGTGATTTTCCTAAGCTGTATGCCTGACCATGTCTTTTCCCTATTTAATGAACTCCAGTGGCTTCCTATCACCCTCAGGAACAAATATAACATTTTGTTTGACCTTTAAAGGCCTTCATAACCAGTTCCCCTCTTACCTTTCCAGCCTTCTTACTCTTTATTCCTTTCATATGCTGTGTTGTCCAGTGGCACTGGCCTCTTTGTTGCTTGTACAAACTACTGTTTAGGACACTGCATTTTCACTGACTGTCCTCCCATGAGGGAGAAGGACATCTCTCCATATCTTCTTGGCCCCATGGCTTCCCTGGCTTCCCTCAAGTTTCAGCTAAAGGGCCACTTTCTCCTTTGGCAAGAAACCTTTCCTGATATTCCTTAATGGTAGTAGCTTCACTGTGCTGATTATCTCCAAATTATCCTGTATATGTCTTGTTTTACGTAACTTTTTGTTTCTTGTCTCTCCCATGAGATTGTGAGAGGGCAGAGACTGTCTTCTGCCTTTCTTTGTATCTCCAGTGCTTAGCTTAGCATAGTGCCTGGAACATAGGAGGAGCTTAATATTATATGCTTATTGACACTATGTTTCTAAATTACATTAATGTAAAATAAGCAATTACAACCCTTGAACAGTTATCTAGATGGCTGTAGCCATAAAGACCACTAAATTGCCAGGAAAAATTTTAGAAACAAAATGTTAAGACATTATCTGGTACTTTTTTTTTTTTTTTTTGGCTACGCAGTGGGGTTAAGTGACTTGCCCAGGGTCACCCAGCTAGTAAGTGTTATGTGTCTCAGGCCGGATTTGAACTCAGGTCCTCCTGAATCCAGGGCCAGTGCTCTTTCCACTGTGCCACCTAGCTGCCCCATCCGGTACTTTTTAAAGCCAGATATAGTCATGCCTGAAATACTTATGTACAATGCTAAAGAAAGATGTGATTAAATTCAGTTCTATAAACAGATATTAAGTATATACTGTTTACAAGGCACAGTTCGGAAAAGGTCTGGAGAAGGATGACTAAAATTATTAAAGGAATAGAAAGACTAAAAGTAATACTTTTAATTTAGAAAGACAAAGACTAAGATTTGATTGAAGTGTCTAAAAATCCTGAAAATCATTGACTTTTTCATCAAACTCTAGAATTTTAGAACTACAGAACTTAAGCGTTTAATCAGTTTTCATCTGAAGACAAAGGAAAAACTACTTTGTACTTTGAGTGGTAACTGATTTGGAGTGGATTACTTCAAGAAAGGGGTACAGTCTGAAAAGATTCAAGACAGTATTTAGATATATTCATGATATAAAGAATAAAAGGTTATTAGGTGATGCTATTGCTAGTGATGTTAGGGAGGACATTTTTGCTTTTTTGGGAGGGGGGGACATTCCTTACTTTTGAGATCAAGATTATGAATATCAACTATTCCCTTCCTCCTTCATACCCTCTCTTTCTCTGTCCCTCTCTTTCCTCCCTCCCTTTCTGTCTTCCCTCCTTCTCTTCTTTACTCCTTTCCTCCCTCTCATGCTTATTTCCCTCTGTCCCTTTCTTCCTCTCCCTTCCCACCCTCTTTCTTCCCTCATTTTCTTCCTTCTGTTCTGCCTCTCCTTTCCTTCTCTTCTCTCTCCCTCCCCCTCCCTCCCCTCTTTTCTTACTGCTTTTCTTCCTTCTCTCCTTCCTCCCGCTCTCCCTGCCTCTTTCCTTTCCTTCCTTGGCAAAAAGCATTGAGGAATAAGCTTGATGTTCATGTATGACCAAAGTCCAATTTTCTTTTTGGATATAGGATCTCATATTTTATAAAAACATTCATGGTTATAGTCTAACTGTGTGTGTGCTTCAATGCTTCTTTGTATCCTTCAATTATCTTGGTCTCTTTTACACTGGTTCTGCATTCTTGTGATCTTCTTGTGGCTGTCTCTTCCTACAAATCACATTTAGCCATGCTCTTTCACAAATAGTTCTTGGCACCACCATCAAAGACATAATATTGAGCTGGTTTGTTGGTTTGACCCAATATGACATGTCTTTTGTTTTTATCTTATTCTGCATCTTCAGGTTATTTGACATTTAAATGAAAACATGTCATCGACCTATCAGGATTCTTTAAAATTAAACGTTGGGGTTTTGTTTTATTAAAACAGATTTCCTATTTATTTATTTTTTTTTGCCCCACATCACAGACATTAAGAGTAATAGAAAGTATGACCTCTTCCTTGATCTTGTAAGTTTTTTGTCAGAATTTGGTAGCTGTTAATTTAGTATATTGTCAAACTAGCTTAACTCCCTGCCCCCATGTTCTGCTACTAATTTACTTCCTAAAGATGAAATCTGTCCATATATGTCACTTCATTTTGTGAATAATTTCATTATTTTATGGGGACATATTATACAATTTATTTTTTTCAGTTTGATGTTTTATTTTCCACAATTACATATAAAAGTTTTTAACATTAGTTTTTTAAAATTTTGAATTCCAAATTCTCTCCCTCCCTCCCCTCCCTTCTTGAGAAAGCAAGCAATTTGATATAAGTTATACATGTAAAGTCTTACAGAACATTTCCATAACAGTCATTTTGTGAAAGAAAACACAAACCAAATAAAAACCCCAAGAGAAATAAAGTAAAAAAATATGCTTTGATCTGCATTCAGACTCTACCAGTTCTTTCTTTGGAGATTGATAGCATTTTTTCATCTTAAGTCATTCAGGATTGTCTTCGATCATTATATTGCTGACAATATAATGATAATATATAATGACAATATAAAGCTAAGTCATTCACAATTGATCATCATGTAATATTGTAGTTTCTGCATACAGTGTTCTCCTGGTTCTGCTCATTTCACTTTGCATCAGTTCATGTAAGTCTTTTCGAGTTTTTTGAGAGCATCCTGCTCATGATTTCTTTTAGCACAATAGTATTCTATCATAATTGTATACCACAATTAGTTTAGCCATTCCCCAGTTGATGGGCATCTCCTCAATTTCCAGTTCTTTGCCACCACAAAAAGAGCTGCTATAAATATTTTTATATTCACAGGTCCTTTTCCATTTGGTTTTTTATCTCTTTGGGATACAAACCTAGTATTTTGCTGGGTCAAAGGGTATGTGGTTTTATAGCCCTTTTCACATAGTTCCAAATTGCTTTCCAAAATGGTTGAATCAGTTCTTAACTCCACCAATAGTGCGTTATTGTCTCAGTTTTCCCACATCCCCTCCAACATTTGTCACTTTCCTTTTCTGTCATGTTAGCCAATCTGATAGGTGTGAGGTGGTAGCTCAGAGTTGTTTTAATTTGCATTTCTCTAATCAGTAGTGTTTTAGAGTATTTTTTTTATATGACTGTAGATAGCTTTGATTTCTTTGTCTGAAAGCTGTCTCTTCATATCCTTTGACCATTTATCAACTGGGGAATGGCTCTTATTTTTATAAATTTGACTCAGTTCTTGCTATATTTGAAAAATAAGACCTTTATTAGAGAAATTTGCTATAAACATTTTTTACAGTTATAATTACTAATTGTGTACTTTCCTCTGTACTGTTTTTCCCCTTGTGTATTCTACTCTCTCTCTTTTCACCTGATTCATCCTCAAAAGTGTTTTACTTTTGACTACTGCCTCCCCCAATCCACCCTCCCTTCTGTCAGCCTCCTTGCCCCTTTGTCTTATTTCCTTCTCCTCCTACTTTCCTGTAGTGTGAGATAAATTTCTGTACCCAAATGATTATATGTATTATTTCCTCTTTAACCCAGTTCTGATGAAAGTAAGGTTCAGGGGCTCCCTCCTATATCCCCCATTTTTCCCTCTACTGTACAAGCTCTGTCACACCTCTTTTATGTGAAATAATTTACCCCATTCTGCCTCTCCCTTTCCCCTTCTCCCAGTTTCTTCCTCTGTCATCCTTTAATTTTTTTTTTAAGCTATCATCCCGTCATATTCAACTCATACCCATTCCCTCTTATACATGTATACTCTTTATAACTGCCCTAATAATTATAAAGTTCTTAGGAGTTACAAGTATCATCTTCCCATGGAGGAAAGTCAACAGTTTAACCTTATTGAATTCCTCATGATTTCTCTTTCCCATTTACCTTTTTATGTTTCTATTGAGTCTTATATTTGAAAGTCAGATTTTTCTATTCCTCTCTGGTCTTTTCATTAGGACTGCTTGAAAGTCCTCTATTTCACTAAATATCCATTTTTCCTCAGCTGAATTATGCTCAGTTTTACTGGGTAGGTGATTCTTGGTTATAATCCTAGCTTCTTTACCCTCTGGAACATCATATTCCAAGCCTTCCAATTCTTTAATATAGAAGCTGCTAGATCTTGTGTTGTCCTGACTGTCGCTCTATGATATTTGAATTGTTTCTTTCTGACTGCTTCCATGATTTTCTCCTTGACTCAGAAGCTGTGGAATTTGAGTTTGCATTTTAGAATCTCTTTAAGGAGATGATTGATAGATTCTTTCACTTTTATATTTTACTTTCTGGTTCTAGAATACAAGGACAATTTTCCTTGGCAATTTCTTGAAATAATGATGTCTAGGCTCTTTTTTTTTTTTATCTTGGCTTCCTTCCACATGGTCCAATAATTCTTAAATTTATTTCTCCTGGATCTGTTTTCTAGGTCCGTTGTTTTTCCAATGAGATATTTCACGTGTTCTATTTTTTTATTCTTTGTTTTATTGTTTCTTGATGTCTTATGGAATCATTAGCTTCCACTTGCCCAATTCTAATTTTTAAGGAACTATTTTGTTCAGTGAACTTTTTTTACCTCCTTTTCCATGTGACCAATTTTGCTTTTTTTTTTTAATTTTTTTATTTTTTTTTGTTTTTGCTAGGCAATGGGGTTAAGTGACTTGCCCAGGGTCACACAGTTATAGATAGTGTTATGTATCTGAGGCTGGATTTGAACTCAGGTCCTCCTGAATCCAGGGCCGGTGCTCTCTATCCACTGCGCCACCTAGCTGCCCTCCAATTGTGCTTTTTAAGAAGTTCTCCTCAGTTAATTTTATATATCTTTTTCCATTTCAGCAATACTCCTTTTTAAGAAGTTCTTCTCTTCATTGGATTTTTGTGTCTCTTTTACCATTTGGCCTAATTTGGTTTTAGGGTGTTTTGTGTGTGTGTGTGTGTGTGTGCGTGTGTGCGCACCTTTTTTGCCAAGCTGTTGACTTTTTTCATGATTTTTTTTGCATCCCTCTCATTTTCCCCTCCCCCATTTTTTCTCTACCTCTTTGATTTAAAATTTTTTTTATTAACTTATTTTAATTTATCAACAATCACTTCCATAAGCTTTTGAATTTAAAATTTTTCTCCCCTTCCTTCCCTCCCCAAGACGTCTCGCAATCTGATATAGGCTATCCATATACATTCTGATTAAACACATTTTCACATTAGTGATGTTGTAAGGAAGATTTAGAACCAATAGGAGGAACCACAAGAAAGAGAAAACAAAACAAAACAGAAGAAAAAAATAGCAAATAGTATCCTTCGATCTGCATTCGAATGCCATGGTTCTTTCTTTGGACGTGGATAGCATTTTCCATCATAAGGCCTTTGGAGATGTTTTAGATCCTTGCATTGCTGAAGGAAGGGCTAAGTCTATCAACATTAGTCATCGCACAATGTGGCTGTTACAGTGTACAACGTTCTTCTGGTTCTCATTGATTTTTAAAATATTTTTGAGCTCTTTGAGGAATTCTTTTTTGGGTCTGAGACCAATTCACATTTTTTTCTTTGAGGCTTTGGATATAGCAGTTTCATCTTTGTTGTCTTCTGAGTTTATGTTTTGATCTTCCTTGTCACTATAGTATCTTGCTATGGTCAACTTCTTTTTTTGTTGTCTGCGTATTTTCCAGCCTATGTCTTGACTTTTAACTTTATATTAAAGTTGGGATCTGTTCCCAATGTGAAGGGGGCACTGTCCCAAGCTTCAGGTTTTTTGTACAGCTGTTTTTAGAGCTGATTCTGGATGTCTGTAAGTTTTCACTTCTTCCAAGATGGTATGATCTAAGGGGAGATGTTCTAAGCACTTTTTTCCACCCTGGAACTGTGACCAGGGTCCCCCACTCCCCTATGGCTGTAAGCTCTGGTATGCTGATACTCCTCCTTCTTGCCTTGAGACTGTGACCCAGGACTGCAAACTGGATCTGCATGGGGGTAATGCAACAGAACCCTGAACACAGTACCAGTAAAGGAATCACTGTAATTTCCTTTTGGCTAGTTGTCTGACCCCCTTATCATATAGGGGCTGGGAGCTCCAGAAACCTCTGTTGCTGATTCAGCTGCCTCCAAGGCCTGCCTCTGGCTTGGTGGGGGCATTTCCTGTGCTGGCCTGTGCTCTACTTTCACTCTGATGTGACAGACCTTTCTTGTCAATCTTCTAAGTTGTCTTAGACTGGAAATTTGTTCCACCCTGTCTTTTTGTGTTTTCTGCTACTCCAGAATTCATTTTGAGGCATTACTTAAAGTTGTTTGGGGGGAATTTGGGAGAGCTCAGGTGAGTCTCTGCCTTTTCTCCACCATCTTGGCTTCACTCTCACTGTGCAATTTACTTTACACAAAAGGAGATCAAGTGTAAGTTGCCCAGATTGGAAGCAGTAGTTATGATGTTCTTAGCTGTTGGAGCACAAGCTAATGAGATTATTTTCATCCCCTTAAACTCAGGAAGGGATTGTAGAGATTTTCCAGTTCAACTCCTCATTTTACAGATGGCAAAACTGAGGCCCTGAGAATTGAACTTGCTCTGTGTGTCACAAAGCAAGTGGCAGAGCTAAATCTAGAATCCAAATCTCTTGACTTTGTCAGGGTTGGTGCCTCTTCTGTCTCCCCTGAAGTACTAATTCTCCTTATATTTTCCTTCTTTTTCTCTCCTTTGTATAGCAGTTGGTTTCAAAGATAAAAACTCTACCATTTTAAATCATTATGTTTTCAGTATAATTTTGAAGGATAGTGCCTTGCAACCTGATAGAATTTTGCATTCTGAAAAAGCATATTTGTTTGCAAATAAGTTGTTAGTATCATGTTAGAAATGAATCTTTCTTTGAAAATTTTATCATAAACATTTAAATATACCAATCAGAATGGAAAATGAAACAAACGTATTGTTCTCATTCTGTATCACCTCATGTGTCTTCCCATTTTCTTATTTTAATTTTTAAAAATAGTTTTAATTTCTAACAATCAATATAAACTGTCAAGTAGCTGGAAAGTAATAAAAGATAAAAATGAAGCAAATAAGAGAAGAACTGAAATTAAAAAGAATACCGAAAAGCAATGATTGTTATAATTGTATATTTACTAATTATTAAAAGAAATACAACTCTATATAAACTTTATTTAAAAATTTCATTCTAAGTCTAAAGCCTATGAATGGTAGATCAATTGAGGCATGTTCTTACAAGGCTGGGGCCTGTCTATTTTTAATGGATGCTTTTTGTTTTTATCATGCATCACTTTTGAATATATTCTCTCCTCTCCAACCCATACCATCAAATCATTTCTTGTAGTATAAATTTTAAAAGAAAGAAAAAAAAGCTTAGAAAAAAACCAAAAACTAACTCACTTGTCTACAATGTTTGACAGTATATGCAAAATCCCTATATCTGCAGGCAAGGGAAGAAAGTACTTTTTCCCAACTCTTCTCTAAGGCCAAACCTGATCATTATTATTACATAGTGTTCTGTTTCATTATTTTTATTCTTTCTATTTACATTGTTATAGTGTGTATTGTTTCCCTGATTCTGCTTACTTCATTCTGAATTAATGAAAGTGAATGATGAAGCATGTATTAAGATTGTATTGTGTGCAAAGTACTGAGGATACACAGAAAATCAAGACAGTCTTTCCTCTCGGGGAATTTAGGTGGAAAGGTCATTGCTCTCTGCTTATTCTCTAGTCTCTTGGGTTCTGAAGAATTCTCTGGTTTTATACATGGCCCACAGAGTGTTCTGAAGTTCCTTTAATGAGTCCAAGTGCTTTTCCTATTCAATGTTATACTAGCTAATCAAGGACTTTTTTACATTCTAAAGCCTATGGACTGATTGATTGCGGCATGTTGTCACAAGGCTAAGGTCTCAGGGAATACGATTTTATCATGTAATATTTTAAAAATCATTCCTTTTTATTTTAAAAGCTCGACTTTATTTTCAGATTTGAATTCTCTCCCTCTTATCTCTCTCTACAACTATTCCCTTTGAGAAAAAAAGAAAAAAACAAGCCTAAATCAAAGACATAAGATCAAGCAAAACAAATTCCAAACTTGGCTATGTCCAATAAAGAAAAACAAACACACACATAAACATTAAATTGCACTCTTGAGTCCATCACTTTTCTATCTGGAGGTGGATAATATGTTTCATCATGAGTCTTCTGGAACTGTGGTTGGTTATTGTGTTGATCAGAGTTCCTAAATCTGTCAAAATTGATTATGTGTACCGTATTGTTATTGTATAAATCTTACTCCTGGTTCATATGAGTCTTCTCAGGTTTCTCTGACAACAACTCCGTCATCAATTCTTACAGTGCAATAGCATCCAATTACATTTATTTGACCATAACTTGTTCAGACATTCTTCAGTTGGTGAACACCATGCTTTAATTCTTTACTACTACAAAAAGAGCTGCTATAAATGAATTCTTTTCTTCTTTCTTTAATCTCTTTGGGTATATATCCAGTAGTGGTATCACTGGGTTAAAGGGTATGCACAGTTTAAAAAGACTTTGGGCATAGTTCCAAATTGTTTCCCAGAATGGTTGGACCAGTTCATAGTACTGTTTATTCATATCCTTGGAACATTTATCAATTGGGGAATGGTTCTTATTCTCATAAATTATTATATTATATTATGTTATTATAATTTCTTATAAAGTTCCCCACATATCTTAGAAATTAGATCCTTAATCAGATAATTGCAAAGAGTCCTCCCTCCTCCCTGTTCCCTGTTTTTCTTCTAATTTTAGCTCAGTTGGTTTTACTTGTGCACAAATTTAAATTTTATGTAATCAGAATTGTCCATTTTTCCTCCCATGAACCTCTTTAGCATTTGTTTGTTCAGGAATTCTACCCATACCTGCCAAAGCAGATTCAGGTTCTTCTGTTCTTCTAATTACTTCTGTACAAGCCATTTGTTTGCTTTCAGATTCTCTCAAGATTCTTATTTTTCCCTTGAACCACATAGGAACATCCTGCTATCCTTCCATATTCTCTTGGGAATACATAGAATCCTAAATGGGTGTTGCTTCAATTTCCTTTGTCTTGCAGTATTTAGAGTTCTTTGCAATTGTTTAGATATCTCTATAACCATTTTCTCTTCCATTTTAAATATTTTTCATTTTATTTGCTTGTGTTTTGAGTTCTTAGCTTAATTTTCTTCCTTTTAAGATCTTTGGCAATTTCAGGTTTTTCTTTCCTTTATATTTGTTTATTGCACATTTTCCAACTCTCATTTTATGGCAGATGCAATAGGGTTTAAACCTCTAAGGTGTTTCAGACTACTCCTACTTTGTGGAATTCATTTAACACCAGCCTCAGCCAAAGAACTAAGGAAGGAGAGGGGCAGGATACCAGCGTGTGAAAGGGGCTACAGCAACCCAAAATTAAAAGGAATGGGCATCCAGCTAGGTCAGAACAGTCTCTGTAAAGTTACTTGGGGCAAGGACTAAGTGTTGCTACATTGTAGTAGTCTGCCTTGTTATACCTTTCCCTCCTCTGGAAGTGGGTGGGCACAGTTGAGTTCTGCTTCTTGTTGCCACAGAATACTGGGATGAGGATAGGAGCAGGATGACATGAAAGAGATGGCAGCAGGAACAGAGTTATTGAGTAGAATCCAAAGCACAAACTAATGGATCAGGTTGTGTGTCGTGCCATAATGTGGGTGCTGGTGGGGAAAAGGATGCTGGAGTGAGACCATTAGCTATTAGGCTTCTCTTCTGTTAATTCATGAGGTTGTTGTCTGGCTAAGTTTCTTGCTATCCTGGCCAAAGTGTACCACTTGAACTCTTCTCTTCTCCTTAATGGACTTGCAAAAATAGCATTCATTGTAATATTTTTTCCATTAGACCCACATATTGGTTTATATGTTTTACTGCTGGATGGGTACTTCTCTGATGGCATTTTTAAAATTAATTTATTTTTAGTTTTCAACATTCACTTCCATAAGCTTTTGAGTTTTAAATTTTCTCCTCCTCCTTCTTTGCCTCCCTCCCCAAGACAGCGTGCAATCTGATATAGGCTCTATGCATACATTCCTATTAAACATATTTTCACATTAATCCTGTTGTAAAGAACCACAAGAAGGAAGAAACAAAACCAAACAGAAGAGGAAAAAAAGAGCAAATAGTATGCTTCTATCTGCATTCAAGCTCCATAGTTCTTTCTCTGGATGTGGATAGCATTTTCTGTCATGAGACTTTTAGAGATGTCTTAGATCCTTGCATTACTGAGAAGAGCTAAGTCTATCAAAGTTAGTCATCACACAACATGACTGTTACTGCGTACAACGTTCTCCTGGTTCTACTCACTTTACTCAGCATCAGTTCGTACAAGTCTTTCCAGATTTTTCTGAAGTCAGCCTGCTCATCATTTCTTGTAGCACAATAGTATTCCATTACATTCATATTCCACAACTTGTTCAGCCATTCCCCAATTAATGGGCATCCCCTCAATTTCCAATTCTTTGTTACCACAGAAAGAGCAGCTATAAATATTTTTGTACATGTAGATCCTTTTCCTATTTTTATGATCTCTTTGGGTTACAGACCTAGAAGTGGTATTGCCAAGTCAAAGGGTATGCACATTTTTATAGCCCTTTGAGCATAGTTCCAAATTCCTCTCCAAAATGGTTGGACCAGTTCACAACTCCACCAACAATGCATTAATGTTTCAGTTTTCTCACAGCTCCAACATTTATCATTTCCTTTTTTGTCATGTTAGCCAATCTGATAGGTGTGATGTGGTACCTCAGAGTTGTTTTGATTTACGTTGTCTCTAATCAATAGTGATTTAGAGCATTTTTTCATATGACTACAGATAAGCTTTAATTTCTTCCTGATTGCAATTTTTTAAACTTAAAGCAGTGTATCTGATGTCATATTTTAGGTAGACAGTTTTAGGAACATCTAGGGAGTTGCTATCCTATGCTCAGCTACCATGAGGCCAGCATTATATAGACAGGATACTACTGGGTGACTGGAAGCGGCGTGGGGCTGGGCCTTTGGGAGGACCGTATTCTGGTTCCAAGGCTGTGTCTGTGTCTGCCTGGTGGCATCCTCTTTGTTATTCCTCATATTTCTTTATAGTCTTCATATTTATAATTTCTTGTGAAACTACATACCTATGCTATGGTTTGTTTAACCGTTTCTCAGTTATTGGATGTGTGGGTTCACAGGTTTTTGCTATTAAGAATAATACTGCTGTGAATATTGTTTATCAACATAAACCTTACACTATGTCTGTATTAATTCCCTAGACATCTTAGACATCAAAAATATTTGATGTAAGGATTTTTTTTCTTAACCAGCATAATAATGCATGATGTGATTATATGTCTCATTGAGTTTATTTTTCATGGAGTTTTCTAAAATAATTTTTTCATCATTCATTTATTTCTCATTTCATTTTTATAATTTTCAATTGTATGACAGCCAGTGGCAGCTAGGTGGCACAGTGGAGAGAGCACAGGGCCTAGAATCAGGAAGATTCCTCTAGGCTAGTGACTACACTTCCCTGGCCTTCACTTCACTCACCTGTAAAATGAGGGGCTTAGACTAGATTACCTCTGAGGTCCCTGTGAACTCCAGATCTATGGTCCTGTTATCGCCTATTGGCTCTTACAGTACATGAGTCTAAATTAAAATTAAGTAAGACTTCTGGCTGAGGTCATTGTTGCCTTGGCTTTATCTTATTCGTTGAGAATAAAAGACAAAACTTTGGTTGGGGAGTAGAGTGTCTGGTGTCAGATATCAGAGGCTAATGCAGAGGCCAGGGGCAGACATCTGAGTCAGGATGCCAGACAAGTTGAGTAAAATAACCAAAATAAATAGTTCAGGAACACAGCCCTAGTCAGAATGAGGAGACACCAAGTGAGCCACCTTAAATCAGAAAAGCTGATCTCTGCTCTGGAGCACTGAACTAGAATTAAGCAGTCCCCCAACCTCAGCCTCTCCAGTAGTATGGATTCCAGGTATGTAATACTATGCCTGGCCGTGTTTCACTTTATTCCTGGAACCTCTTGCCTCCCTAAAATATCCCCCCATTGGTCTTGGTTTTACCTTGCAAAACCAAGTTAGTCTTGTACTGGGGATTCTCTTGAGTATGAGTTGGGCTAGATTGCCACTTCTAGCTCTGAAATTGTCACAGTGTCACAGTGACATAGCTTTGATTCATTGTTTCAGCCTGTTGAAACCCTTTTGGATCCTAATTTTGTCATCTCTCCAAGCATTTTACCATTTTCGGATTGGATAAGCATACTTTGCATGCTGGACAAATCTGTTAAACTTTCTCTGCTTTTTTGCTCCTTCATCTATAAAGCAGGAATGATAATAATAATTCCCTTAGCTACCACATAAGGTTGCCA
Source organism: Vombatus ursinus (assembly GCF_900497805.2). Lineage (NCBI taxonomy): Eukaryota > Metazoa > Chordata > Mammalia > Diprotodontia > Vombatidae > Vombatus > Vombatus ursinus. Next base: position 32,464,987 of record NW_020940355.1, read on the forward strand.
CAAATAAAAGTCTATGATGGATATGAAAGTGCTTGGAAAAGCCAAAAAATTACTTTTAAAATGCAGTCTTATTATTAATATTATCATTATGCATTCACGTAGGCATTTAATTGCTTAGATAATCTGGAGGATTGATTTACTGTCTACAATGACAAGAACATCTTGGGAGGCTTTATGCTAGAGAGCAGGAGAGGAGAGCTCAAAGAAGCCAGAGTAGGGGAAAGGGAAGAAACAAAAAATATCAGTAAAACAGAAAAGATTTAGAGACATTATTCCTCAAATGTAAAAAAAAAGAAAAGTGACTTTAAAATATTCTGTAATGAGAATTGTCATTGAAACGAACAGATCCCAGAGCAAGGGAAAATGCATTGGATTTGGGCTTTCAGGACAAGTTTTTTGACTGTGGTCTTGAGGAAGTCACTTAGCCTTGGGGTGTCTGTGTTTCCTCATCTGGAAAATGAGGAGGTTAGGCTTAATGATCTCTCCAGTGTCTTCCAACTCTAAATCTATGTTTCTATGAAAGTTTACCCTTGTGGTAAAGAATGCAAACAAAATGAGTAGGGGAAAATCCAACCAGTTAAGTTAATCCACCCAGTAGCAAAAAGAATTCTAAAAAAACCTCTTAGGGACATTAGGTATTTAACAATAACATCCAAGACCAGAGTTATTAGAAGAATAGAAGTAAATAAAATACATTTAGACTGGTCTTTCAGCCAGATTTTAAAAATTTAATAATCCATACCAGTTTTTGTTTTTGTTTTTTTGTCATCCTGTCTTTTACTCAGACTTCACAATTTGTTGAATAAAGGTAATGCAATATACAGTTAGGCCATTTATTACAGAGCTCACAAAAGTTGTTTTTAGCCAGTATCTTCCTCAGGTACTCCATGATCTGACCTCCCTTTGTCTATTCATCGTTATTTCCTAGAGCTCCTGAACAGTCGCCTCTCTGTTTTGCTGCAGACACATTAAGGTTGCTCTTAACCTCTCTGTCTTCATTCTCATTTTTTCCCTCTTCTCTTAGGTCCAAATCTTACCCATCATTCCTATTCTGCTTCCTCCATGAAATCTTCACTGATCATCCACGGTTATTGCCTTTGAATTCCTATAGCATTTATTGTCCATATCATGCGATTATCATTTAGTTATTGTCAGTCAGAAAGCATTTGTTAAGTGCCCACTGTGTGCCAGATACTGTGATAGGCACTGGGGATAGAAAGAAAGGAAAAGACGGCCTCTACTGTCAAGTAGGTTTCAGCGAAATGGGTGAGACATCATGTAAACAGTTATGTACAAACAAGTGATACACGGGATAAATTGGAGATAATCAGTAGAGGAAAGGCTTCTTGTAGAAGGTGGGTTTTTAACTAGGTTTCAAAAGAAGCCAGGAAGTGGAGATGATGAGGGAGAGAATTTCAGGCTTGGAGCCCAGCCAAAGGAAATCAAAGAGTCTAGAGATGGAAGTGATTTGTGCAAGGAACTACAAGAAGGCCGGTGTCATTGGACTGTAGAGTACGTAAGAGTAAGTATAGAATAAGGCTGGAAAGGTAGGAGGGGACCAGATTATGAAGGGCTTTAAAAGCCAAATAAGATTTTATATTTGGTTGAAAAGCCAAAAACTAGATTTAATTTTATATATCATATCTTTGATTATATTTAAAGTTATATTTAATTTTATGTTAGAGGTAATTGGGAACTATTAGCTTGAATAGAGGAGTACAATGGTTAGACCTGTAATTTGGGAAGATCACTTGGAGTGGAGATTGGGCTGGCATGAAGAGAGACTTGAGGCAGGCAGAACAACAAGCAGGCTACTATAATAGTCTAGGAGGGAAATGATATTGTATACTATTGTGGTGGGAATGTCAGAGTAGTGAAGGAGGTGTATATGAGAGATGTTACAAAATCAATAGTCCTTGACAAGAATTGCATATGGGTGGGATGAGAGAGAATGAGGAGTCAAGGATGACACCTAGGTTGTAAACCTGGGTGACTGGGAGGATGGTGGTGCTAGTAATGGGGAACTTAGGAAGAGGGGAGAGTTTAGGGGTAAAGATGAATTTAGTTTTGGACATGCTGAGTTTCAAATGTCTAAGGAACATCCAGTCCAAGATGTCTACTGGGCAGTTGGAGACGTGAGACTGGACTTCAGGAACAAGGTTAGGGCTGGGTAAGGAGATTAAAATCATCTGCATAAAGATGATGATTAAACCCATGGGAGCAGATAAAAATCACCAAATGAAGTAGATAGAGAAGACAAGAGGACCCAGGATAGAGCTATAGCAGTCTGTCACAGAAGGTGTGACATGGACAAAGATCCAGCCAAGGAAATTGAGAAGGAGCAGTCAGATATGATAAAATCAGAATAGAGGTTTTATGAAAACCTAGAGGATAGAAAGTATCAAGAAGAAGAGGTTAACAGTATTAAAGGCTGTAGAAGAAGTCATGAAAGGATGAGGTTGGAGAAAAAGGTCATTGGATTAGTCACTTAACAGATCACTGGCAGTTTGGGAGAGAGCAGTTTGGGGTGAATGATGTGGTTGGAAGCCAGACTATAGAGAGTCAAGAGAATGAGAAGAAAAGAAGTAGAAGTGTATATGGCAGATGACCTTCTCAAGGAGTTTAGCCACAAAAGAGAGGAGAAATATAGGACAATAACCAGAGAGTATGGATGAATCAAGTGGAGGATTTTTAGGGATGGGGAGACATGGATATGTTTGTAGACAGTAGGAAAGCAGCCAGTAGACAAGGAGAGATTATAAGTGAGAAGCTGAGTGAGAGAATGGGGATGATACAGGGGATAATTTGCTGGTGTATCAGTATGAAGGTACAAGTTGGAGAGGAGAGAGTCTGAAAACCAGATACTGATCTCATTGGGGAAAGAAGGTGAATAGTCCTAGAGGTCAGTAGACAACAGACTTTTGTTTGGCTTAAGTGAACCTCAAAGGAGGAGAGGTTACTGAGTCATGGTGGTAGAGGGGAAGCCTGGAAGTGACAATAGGGAACAAGGAATATTCCTTTGACTCATTGATTGAAATGGGGGAATGAGTGAAAGTATCATCAATGTTGAAAAGAGTGGCCTATGAGACAATGTCATCAAAAGGGAGCCAGAAGATGGAAGGAATGAGAAAGGAAAAGATTTATATGTTGCCTGCAATTGCTTATGGTTTCAAGGAATATATTCCTCTCTCCTCAACTCCTTGTGAAATCAGGTAAACACTTTGAGGACTCTAGACAAGGTCTTTTGTGCTTTTCACAGAATCTTGCAAAGTATAGCACACAAGTGAAAAAACAAAACAAACTAAACTACAAAAGCTAAAACATGTGGATACAGTGGAGACAATGGTGGGTGTTAGACTTAGTGATAGTTCTTATGGAAGTACTTGGATCTTCACTTTCCTTAGCTACAGTAGATTGTTCAAGGGAGGCAGCTTTTAATGGTGAGTGTGTTCTTCCCAGCAAGTACGATAGTCTTCTTAAGCATCTCGCATTATATCTAGATACAGTTAGATAGAAGAGGACATGGGGCATGGGTGAGACATGCCCTAAGTACTTGTATCTCTATTGAAGGAAAGAAACAAGCCTTAATTAGGTACCTACTACATGCCAGGCGTTGTGCTAAGCCCTTTATAAATCCCAGCTCATTTCATCCTCACAACAACACAGGGTGGTAGTTGCTATCATTATCCCCTTTTTACAGTTGAGGAAACTGAGGCAGACAGAGGTTAAGTAACTTTCCCAGGATCACACAGCTAGTAAGAATATGGATTTGAACTCAGGTCTTCCTGACTTCAGGCTCAGTGCTCTGTCCACTGAGCTACCTGGCTGCCTAGGGACAACAGTCTGTACTTCCTGGGGAATATATGTAGCATCCAACATTACACAGGGTCTCATATGATGTAATGTTCACAATAACATTGCATAGGTATCCTCTGGTGATGATTTTGACATTATAATGCTTTATTTGTAGAGTATGTGTTGGTAAGTCAGACAATGCATTATGATATAATGGAAAGAACACTCAACTTAAGGTCTTAAAAATCATAGAATATTAGAGCTAGAAGTACCCTTGGAGGTCATATAGTCCTACTTCTGTCTTACAGGTGAGGAAATTGAGACCCAGAGATGAATCAGCCTGTCCAAGGTTGTGCAGGGACTGAGTGAGAGAAATAGGACTAAAATCCATGTTTTCTCACTTTCAGTCTTAATACTTTTCTGCTCCGCAGTGTTTGAATTCCAGCTGTGTGATCATAAGCAAGTTTTTTGACCTTTATGAGCCATGTTTTCCTCATTGTAAAAGGGGGATAATAGAACTTTAGACTGTCTACCCCACTGAGATTCTTCAGCAGAAGTAGTTTGTAAATCTTAAAGGTGATCTCCAGGGTCCCAAAAGTGTTAGTGTAGCTAGGTGGCACAGAGTGCTGGCTGGAGTCAGATACTAACTAGCTGTGTGATCCAGGGCAAGTCATTTAATATCTACTTGACTCAGTTTCCTCATCTATAAAATGGGGATAAAAATAGACCCTACCTCCTAGGGTTATTGTGAAGGTGAAATGAGATAATAATTGTAAAGTGCTTAGCACAGTGCCTGGCACATAGTAAGCAATCTAGTTAGCTCTTAGCTATTATTAAGCTATTAAAGCTTAACTGAACTTTTTTTTTTTTTTTTTTTAAAAAAACCTTTACTAGTATAAAACAGGACTAAGACTTTTGGGACGCCCTGTATAAACAAAAGCAGAATATATTTTACTAACCCAGTCTTGGGGGTGTGAAAATAAAGTATTAGATTCGCATCCCTCAACATCCAGAGCACTTTTTTTATAACAATAGTTATATATACATATGTATATATAACAAGAATAGCAAAGTACTCTTTGTTCAGACTGATTAAATTCTAATTTGTCTATATTAGTTAAGCTCATATGCTTGATTTAACTTGATTGCGCGTTAAGACCATCCTATATAGGGATTCCTGCTGCAAGATCCTGGGATCACAGGTGTAGAGCTTGAAGAGACCTAGTTGAATCCCTTTAGTTGAATCCCTGAGTTTTAACCTGGCCTCAGGATACTTAACTAGATTTGTGACCTTGGGCAAGCCATTTAACCTTTGTCTGCCTCAATTTCCTCATCTAAATGGGGATAATAATAGCACCTACTTCTCGGGTTGTTGTTTAGATTAAATAAGATAGTATTTGTAAAGCACTTGGCACAATGCCTGGGACATAGTAGTTACTTCATAAATACTTGTTCCCTTCCCTACCTTCTGTCCAGAACTACCTTGAGGAAAGAAGCAGTGATTCACTCAATCCTCTTGCTAGGTTGGGTTTGAAGGCAAATTTCTACTAGAGCAGCCTATTTATACTTTCCTTACCATAAAGACCCAGCTGTATCATGGTGACCTGACTTGGATACTCTTTCTACTGACCATTTCTTCCTGTTGGATCCATCTTCATTCCTGTTGGCCAGATAGTTATTAATCAACTGACCCATGATTGGAGGCACTCAGGGTGCTTTGCCTTGGAGCGGACTTATTGGCCAGAAAGTTTATATTCTGGTGGCATGAAACAAACAAAAACAAGAAAAAACAGTCATTTTCATTTGGAGAAGCTAATCCTGGCATGGCCTCACTGAAGAACTCTTATTCTTTCTTCTCTGAAAAAGGGTGTTTTTGAGAGAAATGCTTCCTGGTCTCTATTAAATGCTCAAAGGCGCAATTACCAAAGAAAGTCAGGACTTTAAATTAAGAGCAGAACAACATCCAAGCATTCTAAGAAACCTGAAAAGAGAACTGTCTTTAGATGTAGGCTATAGTAAAGGGATCGACAAAAAAGAATTCTTAAGAGTTGTGTAGGCAAACGTGGGCCTGATTCTGTTCATAGTATAGTAGACCCCTGCCTTCCCTCAAGACTCCACTGAAATTCTACTTTCAATAGGGAACCTTTCCTGATGTCTCTTCTCCTACCTCTAAGGCTTTGCCTTTGAGGTTACCTTCCATTTACACTGTGTAGATATTATATGTACATTTTTTTCTTTTTTTTTTGCATGTTGCCTCCTCCATTAGAATGTGAGCTCCTTGAGGGTAGGGACTATGTTTTTGTCTTTGTATCTGGCATAGTGACCAGCTTAATAAATATTTATTGACTAATTAACAAAAAGGCCATCCTTGTATAATCCAGACATTGAATTTGAAAAGTGAGAGCTAGCTCTATATTTAATCTGAAGTCAGAAACATAAAAAGGTCCTTTCCTCAGAGTGCAGAAGAGTGGTGTTAGGCAGCAAACTAGATACTGGACTCCAGTGATATTCATGACTTGGGACTGGGAGAGAACCTTGGGGTTCCAGTGAGGGGGAAAAGACCTTTTCCAAGCTTCCTTCAGCTTACTATGAGGGCTTAGTCTTCTTGGGGAACCTGTCAGCATTTGTGCATAGTGCTTGCCCAGTCTGCTACTGAATCAATCTCCCACTGCACCACTAGAAGGATATTCCATTTTCTTCAGGATACTAACATGTAAGGCACTATTAGGCACTGAGAATACAATGACAAAAATGAAAAATGGTCTCTGTCCTCAAGAAGATTTCATTCTATTGACTAGAGACATAAGATAATTTTTATTTATTTTAAAATTTATATTTATTTGGAATTTAACAAATATTAAATAAAATGGGTATTTCCATATGTATAGTAGAACTTAATAAGATTGTACCTGAAACTGCAGATCCATATTATATACAACTTGCTTTTCTTTTTAAGCAGGTTAAGTTCAACCTGTAGTTTTCAAATTTCTCCTGCTTGTCTGAGTCTCTTTCTGACTTTGCTTTGTTTTCTTCCTTGCATTAGAAAAAAAAAGATAATTCCATAATCTTGTTTTCTTTCTTTCTCCTACCCTATCCCTATTCTCCTCTTCATTCTCCCAATTCCCCTCCTGTATTGGAAAAGAAAAAAGAAAAATAAAACCCTTGTAACAGGTAATCATAGTCAATCAAAACAGATCCCCAGATTGGTTGTGTCTAAATATGTGTATCTGATTCTGTATCTTGAGGCAGTTATTTCTTGGTCAGGAGATGGATAAAAGACTTCATTATCAGTCCTCAGCAATCATAGTTGGTCATTCATTGCCTTGTTCAGAATTCTCAAGTATTTTTCTTTATAATTTGTTAGTGTATAAATTGTTCTCTTGATGCTACTCAGTTTTCTCTGTATCAGTTCATAGAAATTTTCTCAGGATTCTCCTTTACTATCAATTTCTTTATTTCTTTTTTTCCATTTCTTTATTTCTTAATAATATTCCATTGCATTTATATATCATGATTTGTTCATCCATTCACCAGTAGATGGGTATCACCTTGGTTTCCAATTCTTTGTTACTACAAAAGGAGCAGCTATAAATATTTTTGTACACGAGTCATTTTCTTCTTGCTTTGATCTCTTTGGGAGTATAGGCCCATTAGTGGTATTCCTGGTTAGACAATGCACAGTGTGGGACTCGTGGGGAAATTGGACAACAGTGTGACAGAAATTAAGTATAAACCAGTGTTTCACACAAAATTTTAAATTGTTGTCCAGAATGGGTCAACCAGGTCATAGACAGAACAAAAGTCCATTGGTGTGTCTGCTTTCTTTCAGTCCTTCCAATAGTTATAATTTTCCTTTAAAAAAAAATCAACTCTGCCAACCTGAATAGTGTGAGGTGGGACCTCTGAGTTGCTTAATTTGTATTTCTCTATTTATTAATGATTTAGAGAATTTTTATATTATTATTGATAGCTTGAATTTCTTCTTTTTAATGGTTCTTGTTCCTACAAATTTGAATCAGTTTCACAGTATGTGTTGAATATTAAGATCTTTGTCAGAGAAACTTACTGCAGCTTTTTTTCCAGTTTGCTTCTTTCTTGACTAGTTTTAAACTATGCGGGTTTCATTTGTGTGTTCATTTATTTCTTTGTGGGTAGAATAGTTTCTGATAATTTCTGGTGTTTCTTCATTACTTTTGTGAATTTTTTTTATGTATTTTTTTTGGGGGGGGGGGCGAGGCAGTAGGGTTAAGTGACTTGCCCAGGGTCACACAGCTAGTAAGTGTCAGGTGTTCAGTTTGAGGCTGGATTTGAGCTCAGGTCCTCCTGACTTCAGGGCTGGTGCTGTATCCACTGCGCCACCTAGCTGCCACATTGAACTCAGGTCTTGCTGAATCCAGGGCTGGTGCTCTATCCACTGTACTATCCACTGTAGTTGCCCCGCCTTTTTATTTTTGATACTAGTAATTTGGTTATATTTTTAAAAATCACATTACTAATATTTTATGTTTAATTTTAAGAAATGTTATATATAAATTTATTTTCATGTATAAATTCAATATTTTTGTTTTCAATTTTGTTCATTTCTTTTTCAGGATTTCAGAATTTCTGTGTTGATGTTTTGTTATTTGTTACTTTTCTAGATATCTTAAAAAGTTTCATGCCTAATTTATTGAACTGTTTTTTCTCTGTTTGGCTGATGAAAGTGCTTAAAGATACAAACTTTCTCCTAAAGACTACTTTAGCAGTATCCTTAAAGTTCTGGTAGGCTGTCACAATGTTGTCATTTTCTTTGATGAAATTCTATGTTGATTCCTCTGTTTGCCTCAATTTTCTCATCCATAAAATGAGGATAATAATAAGCACCTACCTCCCAGGGTTTTGTGAGGATCAAATGAGATAATATTTGTAAAGTGCTTAGCACAGTGTAGGTGCTATATAAATGGTAGCTATTATTCTTACTCTTACTTTATAACTTGTTCTTTACACCCACCAATTCTTCTTCTTCTTCTTCTTCTTTTTTTTTTTTTTGGTTAGGCAGTGGGGTTAAGTGACTTGCCTGGGGTCACATTACTAGTAAGTGTTATGTGTCTGAGGCCAAATTTAAACTCAGGTCCTCCTGAATCCAGGGTCAGTGCTCTATCCACTGCGCCACCTAGCTGCCCCCTACCAATTCTTTAGAATGAAGTTATTTAGTCTCCAATTTTTAATGCTTTTTTCAAAAGGTCTGTTATTGAATCTAATTTTCTTGTATAGGATATGTTTAATATTTCTGTTTTTCTCTGTGTGATTTTTATGCTCTAATACATGGTCAGTGGTCAATTTTTATAAAAGTTCCATGTACTCCTGAGATATATGTATATGTGTGTATCTGTGTATGTATGCATATATATGTGTGTGTGTATATATATATGTACATATACACCCAGTTATATTTCCTTTCTATTCCCATTCATTAGTCACCAGAGGTTTGTCATATCTAACTTTCTAAAATTTTATTTGGAAATAAATTTATTTTTCTTTCTTGTTTATTTTTTGTTGGATTTGTTTATGTCTAAGAGGGGGGTACATTAGGTCTTAAACTGTTGGAGTTTTACTATTTTTCCCTATACATTTTTAAATTTTTCAAGTATTTAGATGCAATGTCATTTGGTGTGTGTATATATAAAGAACTGGCATTAATTCATTATCTGTGGTTCCTTTAAGCATTATGTAGTTTACTCATTTATTTCTTTTAATAAAGTATGTTTTTACTGTTGCCTTATCTGAGATAGTAATTTCTACCCCTTCTTTTTTGTGTTCACCTGGAACATAGTGCTGTAGCTTATTATTTTAACTGTATAAATCTTTATATTACAAGTTTGTTTCTTGTAAATAACGTAAGTATTGGCGTCTGCTTTCTGATCCATTCTGCTATTATCTTCCATTTTATGGATGAGTTTGTCCCATTCACACTCATATTATGATTGTTAATTGTGCATTTTCCTCAGTATTATCCTCTAACACTTTTTTACTTTCTTAGTCCCCAATTTCTCCATTTATCAAGATGAGGGTGATGAAAGAGGAGACATGTGTTCAGCACTACTGATCTATATTTGATGCTCTCTGTTTCTTCTCCTGTGACCCTCTTTTCTTTCCTTCCCCCACATCACAGTTTCTTACCCTTTCTTTCTTTTTAACTTCCTTTCATGATCCACATTCCAGGATTGGAGTTTGTTTTGTTTATGATCAGTCCTTCCTTGAATTTGTCCTTATTTTTATTCTCCATGTTGTCTCTTAACAGTTCCTTTGTTTCCCTTTTCAGTTGAATGTATTTCTATACCAAAATCTGTATGTATGTGTTTATGTATGTGTGCATATGTGTTCTGCTTGTTTTTGTCTGGTTCAAATGAAAGCGAAGTTCACCCCCTCCACCCCTTCCTCCATGATAAATCTTCTTATGTGCCTTGGATATGGGAGGGTAGCAAGCCCCACCCCCTTTCTTTCCCTTTCTTCTCTGGTTTATTATTTTTTATCCTTCCTTTTATTTCTTAAGATGATCAAAATATAATACAATCACTCCCACGTCTTCTGTTTTATTTAACTCTTTTTTTTGATCCTTGATGACGTTTGGTTTCTGGAAGGACACTTGTTTTTTTCTTCCTTTATTAGCATGTAAGCACTTCATCCTTGTAATAATCTCTTCCAATTGCTCAAATGTATTTACCTTTTTATATTTGACTCCTGTGCTTGCATTTCTTAGTTTCTAGTCAGCTCTGGTCTTTTTATCAGGAATGATTGGGAGTCCTCTTGTTTTATGAAAGGTCTATTTCCTTTCTTTAGGATTATACGTAATTTTGCCAGCTAAAATATTCGTGATTTCAGACCTTTAACTTTTGCTTTTTAGAATGTCATCTTACAAGCTCTAGCTGCCAAGTCTTGTGTGATCTCTTGAACTCTTTCTTTCTTGTGGCTTACAGTTTTTTTTTCTTTGTCTTGAAAGCTCTGGATTTTGTATATTATATGTCTAGTTGTTTATTTTAGAGTTTCTTTCAAGAGATAACTGGTGTATTCTTTCTATATTCACTTTTCTTTCCCTTCTCATCTCTGCCTTCTGGCTTCTCTGCCTTCTGACTTCTCTGCTTTCTGGCTTCCCTGTCTTCTACAGGAAGCCTCTCCCAAACCCTCTTAATTCTAGTGCTTTCCTTCTGTAGATTATTTCCTCTATTTATCCTGTCTATCACTTGTGTCTTCCCCATTGTATTGTGAGTTTTGAGGGTAAGAACTGTCTTTTGCCTTCTGTTGTATCCCCAGCACTTAGCGCAGTTCCTGATACATAGCAGGTGATGAATAAATGCTTATTGACTGACAGGTTCTGTTAGATCAAGGCAGTTTTTATTCATGATTTCATTTCTTTTTTTTTTTTTTGGTGAGGCAGTTGGGGTTAAGTGACTTGCCCAGGGTCACACAGCTAGTAAGTGTCAAGTGTCTGAGGTCAAATTTGAACTAAGATCCTCCTGACTCCAAGGCCAGAGCTCTATCTATTGCGCCACCTAGCTGCCCCCCTGATTTCTTGAGATATGATTTCTGGGCTTTTTTTGGTCATTGTTTTTGCCTCAGTTACACAGCTAAAGACCCTAGTCCCATTCCCATACTGGAAGGTTTCTACCTCTGATTGTGCTGACCTGGACTGGAAAAAGATACCTACTATAATTTCTCCTTGCATTTTCCATGGTCAGTTGCTCTTCCTCAGTCTTTGCTGAAAATTGTGAAAGAGAGCTAGGCTTCTTCTCATTCCACCATATTTACTGGTCTTCTTAGTCATAGCTTTATTATTAATCAGCTTTATTGTCTTACACATTTTCAGGGGCAGCATTCCTGGCTATCACAACTATCTATGCTCAGACTGGATCAGGATTTGTAGTGCCAAGTGCTGCTGCCAAAGCAGGTGTGGAAGTAATGAATATGTAAGTAATGATCACATTTGTCCTGCAGCTTAAGCTGATTGATGCAATTTAGTAGCACCTGCTGTCCTGGTCGCCTTTTTTAGCTCTTTTTACTTGCATCTTGATCATCTCATAGATGCGAGACACCCCAATTAGTAATGTACTAACCAGGAGCCCTAAGTGAATTTTAACCTACTTATTGCATATTGTATAGATAGCATACTTTAAAATTTCAAGATAGCCTTGTGTGAGTTAGAAATTAAATCATGTTCAGGGCATAAACTTTTTCAGTGTCATTTTATTCTTTTTTGCTGTTTGCTGCCTATAAGAATGTATAAATAAGAATGTCTCACAAATTCCAGCGCAAGGCCACTGGATGAACCAGACTCTATCCATTTCCTTCTTTTTGTCTTCAAATACTTGTAATGATAAAGTATCCTAATATGGGTGAGAATCACCCTGAACTACTAAAGAGGGAAACTGAGGCAAAGCTCTGTGCCAAAACATTTTATTAAAGGGACCTGCCCCCTTCAGTGAAGTGGACCCCAGACATTCCTCATGATCTGAGGTGCCCCCTCCTTGAAAATATTTGCATCTCCCCAGATAGGTTGCAGTACCGCTCGTAACCATTATTCCCTTGGCAGGGGAAGAATACTTTCTGGAGTGGCAAAAAAGAGAATCCATCATTTTGCTTCCGGCACATTGTGTTAGGATCACAAATAAGACTTCCATCCTTTTCAGCTTAATGGGGTAGATACCTGTACAAAACAGAGGCATTGAGGCTACCATTAGCACTGGAATGTATGTCAAGGGAGGCTTGTGTCTCTGAGTAGCCTTTCTTGATCTTCATTTCATGGTGAAAAACAATAAGAATGTTGGAACTACTAAATAGCAGGCAGTTTCTATCCATTGGAAAGGAAATAAGGAAACTTCCTTTACCTTCCCTTTACAAGGACACAGATAATTTAAAGGAAAAATATCTCCATGGCAAGCATTAGGTTAACAACATTAAAAATACAACCAAAGTATGATAGAGTCTTAATCCATTGAGTGCCATTGTAAAATATAAAAGTACCAGGTTAAAAACTACTAAAATAATGAAAAACATCCATACCCATTGGGGCAAAGGTTATTCCTTTACATCTGAAAGAGTCTTATTAAGAAAGCCCTTAGAAAAATCCCCTAAGAAAATTGACCCCAAAACTGCACAGGTTTTACATGTGAGCAATGGATCCACAAATCCTTTTCTTTTATCTTTATGACTGTTGGAGCAGTACTTTGACCTGGAGACCTTGTGTCCACAGTGGTAGAGCTGGAGGAGAAGATGATGACTATCCCTCTGGCAGATATCAGCAGTAGGTGAGGCTAATAGAAGGTCATCAATATATTGGACTAAAACTGAGTCTGTGAAGACAGTAGAGACTAAATCCTGCTGTAAAATTTGAGAGAACAAAGTAGAAGACTCAACATAACCTTGAGGCAAACAAGTCTATGTCCATTGCTGATTATTCCAAGTAAATGCAAACACGTATCTGGATTTGGGACTTATAGGAATACTAAAAAATACAGCACACAGATTTATTACTGTATAACAGGTGGCATCATGGGGAATAGAAGAAACAATGTGGCAGGGTTAGGCACCACAGGATGTCTTGGTGTAACATATGCATTGATGACACACAAATCTTGAACAAACCTGTAAGCAGGTTTGCCATCAGGGCCTGCTTTAGGTTTCTTAACAGGCAGTATGGGAGTGTTGCAGGGAGATCTGCATGGAACCACAATCCTTTGATTGTGTATCAGCATTGTACTGCGCAATTGCCTTATGTTCCCCTGTGGATTTTTCATGCCAGCCTAGGCAGTACTTGAGAAAGAATTCCTTAATTTTAGGCAATGATTAACAAAGACTGCATTAATAATCCTGCATCCCATTGGTTTAGAGGATCTGATCTAGCATAACACTTTCCACTCTTATATAATCTCAAGGAGAGTCTCATCTCCTTCTTGGACAGTCTCTTGAAATTTACTGAAATTGTCTGGTCTTTCTGCAAACGGTTCTGTACCGCTAAGTAAAGTGTCCCTGGCCTGTTACAGTTGTGCAAACTATGTGGGCTGATCCCAGGTTCCCTGACCTCTCGAACCCACAGTTTGTCTGTTCATGACTTCAATAACACCTGCTCCTCCTGGAGATGATAGAGTCTCCATGAGATCTGTCGCATCACTACAAGCTGGATTATAGCCACAAAAGATAGCCTTAAATTGATCAATAACTGCAACAGGATCCTGATCAAATCTAGGGGTATCTTTCCTCCACGTAGAGAGGTCTGAAGGTTTAAAGGGATGATGTTTCTTAATATATACACAAGACTTCCCCCTGCTGCTTGATGTACTTTGTCTATCAGCAGAAAAACTGGGTTCAGTTTCTTGAACTTTTGTTATATGAAGGGGAGCTTCAGAAGGGCTATAAGCAGGAGGGGCAGAAGAAGAAAGTAGAGCACAAAGGTCTGTCAAGACTTGATAAACAGATGAGGGATGACTGTCTCTAGACAGTGCCTCCCAGCAAGACCAATAATTCATCTGCTCCTCACCAATTTTAGGAGATAGCTCAGTGAAGTTCCGTAATTCTTTAAGTCCTGTACTTTGGCCAGAACTATCCCTCTAAACCCTTTGTAGTTTTATAACAATCTCTACACAGCTTAACAGCTCTGCCTCAAGAGTAACTCCCCCTTGGGCAGGGAGTCCACTCATATCCTAGGCTGTTAAAAGCCTGCTTAATGGGGATCCTGTAGGAACGTTTATGCCTGACCCTGTCTTTCCTGCTGGTGTCCCTGACCAGGAGTGGTGTTCTTTGGAGGACCTTACCTTGACAGAATTGAACTGAATTCCTGAGGTACCCACTTTTTAGGTTATTCCGTCTGAGCAGTTCCGCACCTGAAGACACTAGAGATTACCTCCTGTGAGAATGAGTCAAGGCAGGTAATCCGGCCACCTGAGTTCCACCTCTATGGGTGTCTCTCGTATAGCTAACAGTTAAATATTTAAGGGTTCCATTCTGGTAGGTTTACCAGTTGTTTTCAAATTCTTAATTTTTGGACCCAACCTCTAAGGCTTCAAGACCAGTTAATTAGAGCCCAAAGGTTCTTTCAGTGACTTGAATCAAGTGGTTGGTCTCTGGAAACTTCTTATGTGAACCTAAACTATTCCCTATATTCTTAGGAGTTGGGGAATCAGGGTCCCTGTCCTGAAGAGTCACATGGTTCAAACCCAGTTAGCCTTTATGAGAGACTTCTGGAGACCTGGTCATGGACCTGGTGTCCAGTTTCATAAGACTAAGACATCCCCAAGGAGGCCCTGTTTAGTGGCGCCCTTGATCATTTATGGCTTTTCATGGCTTTCACATTGGCTACCCGTACTTTCTATTTTTTCCTTCACCTAATAGTATTTCATTTTTTCTAATTACATGTAAAAGTAGTTTTCAGCATTCATTTTCATAAGATTTTGACTTCCAGTTTCAAAATTGCTCTTACTACAAGCTGCTCAAGACTCCTTGGTGTGCCTCAAGTCAGCCCTAATACCCTGAAAGTTGTTATGGACCTTGCTCTCCTATTAAAGGGGTACAAAGCTTCACTGCCAGACCCCCTTTCTGCTACTGGAATTGCAGTGCCCTGCTCCTCCAGTCACAGGCGTGGCTCCCAACAGTCTTGCCCTTTATTCCCTTTGATGTGGTGTTTATGAATACTTGAAGAAATCCAGAGACCAAGCTTATAAAGTATCCTTTTAGTTAAAAAACCAATTACACCTTAACAAGATTGATTTTAGCAAAAACTCCCAAATATGTAATGGTTTTAAGAAGGAAAAAAAAAGCAATTTCAATTCTGTCAAAACTGAGCGGAGTTTCTGGCAAAATGAAAAAGAAAAAACTGGGGAGGAAAAACCGGTTTACATGTTTAAAACCATGGCCATAAGAAACTTTTAAGTGCTCTGGTGCTTATATACTCAGACATAAATTTGAACAGTACCTTTTAGCTCAATTAGGGACTTTACTTAAAAATTTAGAAGTAAAGGCAGAGTCACCAATCTGCAGCTTGGAGAGACTTACCTCAGGCTTGGAGAATCTAGGTGCAAGTGGTAAGGGGAGTCCAGCCTCCCAGGGCTTGAATCTGTGGGGGAGCCACGGACGAAAATTTATCCAGTCTGCGCTATCTCTCGATTCCCTTGCAGGTGCAAAAGCCAAAGGAGGTGGGGGGTCCCAGAGCTTCCAGTTCTAGCTGACTTACCAGAGATGGGGGGGAAATCACCCCAAATGACCAGAGAGGGAAACTGAGGTAGAGCTGTGAGCCAAAATACTTTATTAAAGGGACCTGGCCCCCTTCAATGAAGTGGATCCCAGACTTTCCTCATGATCAAGGGCCTTTCCTTCCAGAGCCCTTATAAGTTTAGATATCTAGACATTCAGGAGTGGCTATAGAATATAGGAGGAGATGATGTCAGATAGGGTCAGATTAGTCAGATATAGAATAATTCCATTGATTGGCATGTGATGCATAGACTAAAATAAGCACAACAATGTATTAGCTGGGTCATGGGTTGGGCAAGACAGAAAGTATTTCCCCTGATTAGGTGGTCACAAGATGGATGGGCTATTTCTGAAGTTGGGCAAGAGGAGATGGTACAGGCTATACTTATATCCCAAGAACATTTTGGGGAGAACTGGGGAATTTTCGCCATGCTGAAACTCAGCGCTTGGTTGAGTCATGAAATTTGAGCAAAACAGGATGGAGATGTCCATGTCAGGGTTCATGCAGTCTTATGGTTGCGAAAGTAAGCTCGATATCTGGTAAACAAGGATTAACCATTATATTAAAGCTTGAGGCCTATTAGAATTAGAAGGCCTATTAGGGACTTCCTATTAGAATCTATATTCCTATACAACTTATGCAAAATATGAATTAAGAATAATTAGCTGTCTGACTAAATACGTATTACTAGATGAATATAGTAAAACAATTTCTAACAGTCATTATCCCTTATGAAATCATGATGAACTAATGCTGATTAGAGTTTGAATAGGGATCCTCAAGGAATTAACTTTCTCACCAAAGTAATATGTTTAGAAATGTGGGCAACAGATAAACCCTTGTTTCTCTACCAATCATTGGCTGAAGTGAGGAAACTGATGCATTTCTGACATACATCAGATCAGACTTCCTCTGTATATTTAGGGAAATCTGGGAAGTTATTTTGTGTTGCTGTCTCACCAACTAATTTGTGAATTCTGGTGGTTTTATGACAAAATTAATATTTATCTGTAGGACTGGTCAAAGGCATATCCTTCTATAGAATAAATTTACAGTTATCTCTGTCTTTAATTCTCAGTTCTTCACCTAAGACATGGTTGATTTAATCTCAGTTCTTTAATACTTCGCTTGTATTTGTAAGGTTTAGGCATGAAGGGGTCCTTTATAAGTAGTGTACTAATAGAGAACATTTGTTACTTCATGATAGAAGAATGAATAAAAAGATTGATTACCTCTCATCCTCAAAAAATGAGCCTCTCAAAATCGGTACATCACAACAAAAATGTATTTATTGGACCATTATGGAGAGGTATATACTGGGAATAAGTTGGCCACAGCATAGTACTAACGACGACAGTTACTCAAGAATTTGGCATGAAATATATAATCAAGTAGATGTGTGATCATAAAGGAAGTTGAGTTCCTTTATATAGGGTGAGATCAATCCTTCCTTGAATCTACCCTCCTTCTTATCTGCCTCTCACCTCTTTCATACCTCCTGTTTTCCTCCTGTTTCCCTGTTGTCCAAACAGATTAAGAAAGCAGGCATTTAGCAATTCAAGATAGTTATGGAGGGGGGAAACTAGGTGGCTCAGTGGACAGAGTGCAGGGCTTAAAGTCAGAGACACTCATCTTCCTGAGTTCAAATATGCCTCAGACACTTACTGGCTATGTGAGCCTGGGCAAATCACTGAACCCTGTTTCCCTCAGTTCCTCATCTGTAAAACGAGCTGGAGAAGGAAATGGAAAGCCACTCCTGTGTGTTTGCCAAGGCAATCCCCAAATAGGGTCATGAAGAGTCAGACATGACTGAAAAACAGAAGTCTGAAGTGTCTTAGTGTCCACAGTATTGTGTATATGGTGAACACCTTGTTTAATTAAATTGAATGAAAATTGGTCAGAGTACCAACTCCCATTGTCTTGGTGACATCATGTAATGTGCATCCTTAGGGGACAGATTTGCTGGGTGTGATGGCGTATGCCTGTGTTCCCTGGTGCTGAGGAGGCTTGTAGGTCTCCTGAGCTTGGGCGCTCTGAGCTGCAGTGAACCAAGTTGGGCACTTACTTGGTGAGCCCTCAGGAGAGGGAGGTCACCAAGTTGCCTAAGGAGGGGTGAACTGGCAGGTTGCTAAGATAGCATGTTAAAGCTCCTGTGTTGATCACAGTCGGATTGGGCCTGTGAATAGCCCCTGCATTTCTAGCCTAAACAAGATAGGAAGACTCAGTCTATATATATATGTATCTTTTCATTTTACATTTAGTTTAAAAGTTTTACAATCTCAAATTCTCTCCTTCCTACCCCTCCCCCACTCATTGATTTTTTTAAAAATAGAAGTGATTATTTTTTTTTAATAGGGGAAAACATTGATTTCCTATTCATTTCTTTTTTGTAATATTTATAGGTCTCTTGCATCTGAATGGGGTAGACATGGCCTGCGATTCAATGTAATTCAACCAGGACCAATCAAAACTAAAGTAAGCCTTGGTTGATACAGTATCATGGTACATAACAACTTAAGGAATGTCAAAATATTGAATACCTGCTTATTTATTTAAGATGTAGAGATGAGCATTGGACAGTTAATTGCCTTAGAATATTGAAATATATAAACATTGAAATGGCTGTATTCAGAAGTTATCTAGAATTTTGAGATGAGAACAAATGGAAGAAAGGTGATAGGTCAGCAAAACTTATGTTGCATGCGTATGCATTCATGCATTTTGGTAAATTTGGTATGCATTTCTGAGTAAAACTGACATCATAATTATCAATATTTAGGAAGGAGTGTGGTTTATTGGAAACAGCACTGGATCTGGAGTCAAGAGAGCCTGGAATTCAGTTCCAGCTGTGCTGCCTACTACCCATGAGACCTAGCAAGTCAGTTAATCTTGCTATGCCTGAGTCTCTTTATCTGTAAAATGAGAGAGTTTTGGACTAGATGGCTTCTTTTTTTTTAATTGCATATTTATTTTTAACATTCTTTTTTTCTTATTTAGTATTTTATTTTTCCCTCATTACACATAAAAACAATTTTTGACATTCGTTTTTAAAACTTGGAGTTCCAAATTCTTTCCCTTCCTCCCTCCCAACCTCCTCCCCCACTGAGAAGACAAGCAGTTCGATATAGGTTGTAAACATGTGTAGTCATGCAAAACATATCCATAATAGTCATTAACATCTACTAAAAATTTTTTTGACTTCCAAATTCTCTCTTTCCTTCCTGTTTCTCCCTGCCATTAAGAAGACAAGGAAAATATCAATTATGCCTGTATTTTTTCTATGATCCCTTTTGTATTTGGATCTTTGACCCCGAGACCATTAGGTGCTTTGTAGAATCTAATTGGCAGAAGATGTACCTTCTGCTGCAAATGACATCAGCCCATAGCCAAACTTTAATCCCTTTTATAATACACCTGACAAGAATTTTTTCTGTCCTTTGCTTGAAGGCCTCTAGTGAGGGAGAGTCTTGTTCCTTTCATCAGCCTAGCCCCCTTTTATAGCTCTAATTGGCAAGTTTAAAGCTTCCTCCCATTGCTCCTGATTTTGTTCTTTGAAGCCAAATAGAGGAAGTCTAATTCCTTTAACACATGGCATTTCAGATACTTTAAGACAGATCTTATCATGTCCCATCCAAGTCTTCATTTCTCCAGGCTGAACATCTTCAGTTCCCACCCTTGGTTCTCACCTTCAGTTCCTTCACTCCATTAGATTGTGAGTTCCTTGAGGGCACAGACTTTCTTTTGCCTTTCTTTGTGCCCACAGTACTTAGCATAGTGCCGGCACCTACTAGGCATTTAATGTTTATTGTTGACTGATTGACTTCACCTAGTCCTCTAGCATATCAATAATTATGATATAGTATTCCCCCCGCCCACACGCACACACTCTGTGATCTAGTGATATTGATCTCCTTGTTGTTCCTTGCACAGGATACACCC
The DNA here is from genome assembly GCF_900497805.2 of Vombatus ursinus. Classification (NCBI taxonomy): domain Eukaryota; kingdom Metazoa; phylum Chordata; class Mammalia; order Diprotodontia; family Vombatidae; genus Vombatus; species Vombatus ursinus. Next base: position 32,484,941 of record NW_020940355.1, read on the forward strand.
ATCTCGTGAATCTAAGCATTTTCCTTGGCTGTGTTCTATGCTTGTAACTTTCTCCCTCCTTGCCTCTGTCCCCTGGCTTTCCTGCCTTGCTTGAAGTCCCATCTAAGGTCCCACCTTCTGCAGGAAACCTTTCCCAGTCCTCTGCAATTTTTCCCAATTTATCTTTTAAATATCTTGTTTGTACTTAGCTGCTTGCATGTTGTCTTTCCCCATTAGACTGTGAGCTCCTAGAGGGAAGAGACTGTTTTTTGTTTAGCTTTTATTGTATCTCCAGCTCTTAGCACAGTGCCTGGCACATAGAAGGTGCTTAATGAGTGCCAGATGACTGAAGGAAAGACTGAAATAGGGAGAAACTCAAGGCAGGGACACCAACCAGCAGGCTATTGCAGCAGTCCAGGCATGAGGTAAAGAGAAGAGGGATGGTGTATGTGAAAGAGGTTACAAAACTAGCAATGACAGGACTTAGCAATTGATTGGATATTGGAGAGGCAGAGAGTGTGGAGTCGAGAGGGACACCTAGGTTGTGAGCTGGATGACTCAAAACAGTGCCCTTATTCTTTTTTTGATTCTGACCTTGCACTTGATGTAGCTAGAAAAAACCATTTTTTTGTTGTTCTTATTCACTGCCCCCTTCAACCCATTTGGGATTTTGGTTTTCCTATCTTCCTTTTAGACTGTGCTATGTATTTGTATTCAACCTATCAGTTAACCGACAAACGTTTCATAAGTGTGTCCCGTATGTAAAGCACCATGCTAATTGCTGGAGATACAGAAAAAGGCAAATTCTAATGAGGGAAACAATGTGCTAACATCTATGTACATATAAGATATGAAATGGGTTTATATGGGAGATAATGCCTCAGTTACTTTGTTTGCTCCTATCTTCTAAGCAGGTATTTTTTTAAAAAAAAGTTTTATTAATGCCTTTTTTTTTTTTAACATAACAAGTGTAGTCAAGTCAACAAGCATTTATTAAATTCCTACTAAGTGCCAGTTAGTGTGCTAAGTAAACCAGGGGAAAGCAAAACCATTGCCTGCTCTCAGAGACCTCACAATCTAATGAGGGTGAGGGGGAAGACAATGTGCAAACAGTTATGTACGTATAAGCTAATTGGAGGTAATCAACAGAAGGAAAGTGTTAGCATTAAGGGAGATCAATAAAGGATCATTTAAATTTACCCCTATTTAAATCTCATTTTATTAGAACCGTTCTATAATTCAAACCTAGTGAGATATTTTGGCATCCTAATTCTGTTACCCAGCCTACCAGCTATCTCTCCCAGTTTTATGTCTTCTGCAAGTTTTGACAAACATACTATCTATGCCTTCTTCTAAACTATTGATAAAAATCCCAATGGCAGGAGACAAATTTGACCTTCATCAGTATCACTAAGCCCCCCACTACCTTCTCATGGAAGGTGAGCTATTAACTGGGACTTGAAGGAAGTCTAGGGAGCCATGACGCAGAGATGAAGGAAACAATTCCAGGCATAGGGGACCACCAGTGAAAATGATCAGAATTCGGAGATGGAGTGTCTGGTGTGAGAAACAGCACGGAAGCCAATGTCACTGGAACACAGAGTATGTGGGGGTGAGATACATCACAATCATTTATTGTTATGATCATCTTCATCCCAATCCCTTTGGACAAAAACTAAGCAAAACCAGCCCAGCAGTCATATCTGACAGTGTATACTACATTCCATATCCATAACCCCTCCCTTCATGTTCTTCACCGTCTTACCAAGAGCAAGATTCGTCACTTTAATTATGTGGCATTCATCTTCTACACATCTCTGATCTGAGTTTGTTGATGAATTTTCTGTGCATTCATATCAGTCTTTTTTCCTCTTTACTGGAATAATTTATGTTTGTATCTTCATAATTTTTTTTAGAGATTCCTTTTATCCCTCTTGGGCTTCCTTTATCTTCAAAATAGTGGGCCATTGGATTTTACCTACCTTTTCCCTGAACACTTTAATATCTGTTCTCCCCAAGTCTAGGGTGTGTCAGACCATTCATAACTTTACTCTTTCTTCTCTGTCACAAACTCTATGAGGGAGTGGTCATTCTCTTCCAAGGTTCCTGATAGCACACTGTTCCTCCTTGTTGGTCAAAGTTAACTTTAGAACTGCCATTGCTCTTATTAAATGCTTCCACTTTTTGAAGGATGAAGTGATCATTAAGCCAAATTACAAATTGAACAGCTCTTCTGATCTTCCCAGAGGAGGAACAGCAAGAGATGGCTGTATGGTTATAGTCTTCTTATTACTATAATGTCTTTTTTCCATGTTAGGTCTGTGATTTGCTTCACACAATACTCATTGAAGATCACTTTCTGTTTGAATGGTATATACTAGTACTGTAACAATGCCACTTCTCTTTCTGTTTCAGTTGATTCTCATCTGAATGACATCTGCCATGTTTTTCTCCTCAGGTTCCTCATGAATATTTTTCAATTATAATGTTACTACCTCCTCCTTTAATCAAGACCAGGAGTTTTTAACCTGGGGTCTGTGAACTTAAAAAAAAATCTTGATACTTATATTTCAAAATGATTGGTTTCCTTTGTAATCCTATGTATTTTATTTTATCCATTTTAAAATATCCTAACAAGGGTTGTCTAGGTTTCACCATGCTGCCATTGGGTTCTGTAACACAAAAAAAGTTGAGAAACTGTGCTCTAGTTTCTTACTTTTGGATGTTTTGCCCTTGGTAAGTTGAATTCTAGTCAGAAGCCTCATTTGAGTGAGGCTTGGTGATATTGATGAAGGTCAAATTTGTCTACCTGCATTGAGATTTTATCAATAACTTAGATGAAGGCATAGATGGTATGTTTGTCAGTCTTTCAAAAGATACAAAACTGGGAGAGTTAGCCAGTAGGTTGGGTAATTAGGGTCCCAAAACAGAATTAGGGTACAAAAGTATCTCACTAAGTTTGAATTATAGAACAGTTTTAATAAAATGAGATTAAGTAGGGACAAATTTTAAATAATTCATGTGTGTTTAAGAAAAATAATTGTACCAGTATAAGATGATGGAGAAATGACTACAAAGCAATTCATTTAAAAAAGAAAAGAAAAGAGAAAACTTGGAGGTTTTAGGTGATTGGGAAGGTAAACTCAGTATGAGTCAATATTTTGTTGACTGCCAAAAAATTGGATGCAGGCTTAGACTCCACCAGTAGAAGAATAACATCTAGAATTGATAGAACCACTACTGTAATCAGGCTAGATCGAGGGTCCTATGTACAGTCTTCATGAAGAGACATTGGTAAGCTCATTGTGTCCAGAGAAGGATGATGAGGATGCTGACGGGACTTGAAACCATGTTACATAAGGACTGTCACCCTATTTATTACCTGTACTTTGTGTCATTAGTTTCATTACTCTTTTACTTCTTGTGTGTTGTGTACTGAGGAGCTAGGTAGTGCAGTAGATTGAGTGCTGAGCCTATAGTCAGGAAAAGCTGAGTTCAGATCTGGTCTCATATACTTATTAGCTGCCTGACCCTGGGCAAGTCCAATGTGATCCATCTGTTTACCTCAGTTTCCAGAGCAGCACCTACTTGCAGGTTGTGAGGATCAAATAAGATAATATTTGTAAATTATTTAAGCACATAGTGCCTGGCACATAGTAGGTGCTATAGAAACGTTAGCTATCATTATTATTATTGTTGTTATTCATTATAAAGCACTTAGCACAGTGCCAGGAACATAGGTGCTATAGAAATTTTAGTTAATATTATTATTCATTATAAAGTGCTTAGTACTGTGCCTGGCACGTAGTAGGTGCTGTAGAAATGCTTATTCCCTTGTGTTCTATTAGGCCTTAGCCTTCTTTTCTGCTATTCTTTCGCTTATGCTGTACCTGCTTCTTTCTCTGGTACTAAGCTTGTCACATCCCTATGAGCAGTCTTCTGTCTTTCCCTTCCTTGTCAGTTCAGGGCCCTCTAGATTAGATCTGCTATTTTCTAGGCAAAGGTGTTTTTACTGAATGTTGTTAGATGCACCCACACTCAGTTGAAACACATAATTCCTATATTTTGAGTCACCCCATCTTCTCAGCCAACTGTACTTACTGAATAAGAATCTAATGGAATATATGTAGTCTGATTGATTTCCTAACTACGTAAAAGGAAATGCCATAAAAACAATATATTAAATACCTAATTATATTCAGAATTGTATTTAGATCTGTGTACTTACTATCTATATGAATTTGGGCAAATCTCTTAACCTCAGAGGGCCTTAGTTTCCTCATCTGTAAAATGATTGGACTATATGATCTTTGAGGTCCCTTTAAGCTCTTAACATTGTGGTCCTAAACATGGGAGTGCTGGAGCCAGCTTAAATTACCTCTTGAGAGAAAATTGTTAAATTTTCAGCTTGAGCGTCTACACCTTAGCAATTGGCAAATGCTACAAATCAAGGCTTGATTTATTTTTTGTTGGTAATCTAGACCTAAGAACGTAATGGAAAAAGTGTCAGTAAGATAGATTAAACTTAAAAATGTATTGTTGATGCTTTATTTTTTTCAGAGAGATGATTGTTAAACATTTACCAGAATACCCCTGGTCCTACATCTCTTAACCTTTCTGAGCCTAACGTTTCTTAATATTTGAATTGGGAATAATAATACATGTATCACCTTTCTCACAGGTTAATTTGTAGACCTTAAAGCACTAAATGGCCTAATTATTATTACTACTATTATTATCACATCCTGAAAAATGATTATTTATTTAGAAAGAACTCTTAAGACATGTGTTTCTTGATATTTTCTGTTTTTCATTGCTACTATAATGACCATCACCCAGACATCAGGGCTTCAGCATACTAAAGACCTATACCTTTTATTGATCAAAACAAAACTATTTTTCATTTTGGTCCATTCCTCCACATAACTGAACTCAGAAATTGTTCTCTGAATGTGTCACCCTTTCCCCCATTTCCCAGGATTCAGGTGAGATTTGTTTTCTTTTATGGTTGACTCATTTCTACTCTTATGCTTTAAAGTAAAAGAAAAAGATATCTTCTTGTAAATCTTCCACACGTCTCCAAGAATTGAATCACTTTTTCTTTTTTTGTTTACTGTGTAATGCCACTATACACTTCTGTAGGTCAGTTTATAGTTTTTAGAATATGTTCACATACCTACTCTCATTTGAGTCTTACAATAAATCTATAAGGTTCCTTAGACACATACCTTTTTTAAGTGGGGAAACAGAGGATGTGCTGTCTAATGATTTTCTAGTCAAAGACTGATCAAAGAATTGCCGTTTGATTGACTCTTTCTTCAGAGCTTCAATCTCAAAGAATGAATAATATGTTAATGTAGCTTCATTTAGTCATTTATACATTTATTTGTTTGCTTATCAATTCATTGATTCACATGTGTATGTATTTATGTATGTATCTATCTGTTTGTTCATTTATTTTTATTTGGCCAGTTCATTTGCTAAAGGGGTGACATGTTGACTTATTTGCTTGTTATCCCTCCCTTCTCCCCACCACCTTGTAACCTAACCTTATTTTTCTTAATTCCTAAGGGTGCTTTCAGCCGTCTTGACCCAACTGGAGCATTTGAAAAAGAAATGATTGAGAGACTTCCCTGTGGCCGACTAGGGACTGTAGAAGAACTTGCAAATCTTGCTGCTTTCCTGTGCAGTGATTTTGCCTCTTGGATTAATGGAGCTGTGAGCTTGATTTTTCTTGGGTTTTTATTATTTAAAAGAAATAGTTGAGATGTGATCCTGGGTATGCTAAGTGTAAGATTTTTACACACACGTGTGTGTATACACACACATATATACATATGAATATACACACGGATATATATTCATACATGCACATGTATACATATATGTGTGTGGACACATAGATAAACTTAAGAAATCACCTTATTTTAAAATATTTAAATGTTTTAATATATTCTCTTTTCAGTCTTCATAATTAATTCATAATTAGATATTTATGAACACACCTTAATATCATTAAGTGCTATGTAAATGAAGGCAATTATGATCCCTACTGATATGATATGTGAAGTGTTATGTAAATGTTAGTTATGATGATGCTGTTGATGATGAAGATGATGATGATGATGTCTGTGATCTGGTGTTTCATTCTATCATTACAGATCACATTCCCTCTACACTTTTGTAGACCATCTTTATGAGTTGCTGTGGGGGAGAAAAAAAGATCACCCAGTGTCCAAACTTTTGGTGATAAGCCTATTTGAGAATAATTATAGTTGGTCCTTAACAGCATACATATACTCTGCTTCTGAACCTGAAGCCTTTTTAACTTGATAGGTCCAGCTAAAGCCTACACTTGGTGACATGGCCATCAAGTACCTGGGGTCACCTCCATATCACAGGTTGTAGAAGTGGAACTTTAATAGAATATCATCCATATTATCATTATTAGTCATCATTATTATTACTACTGAAATAATGTTTGTAAAGTGCTTTGTGAATTTTAAAGTATCAACTATTATTATTATTATTTATATTAATATTCTTGTTAGTACTACCACCACCTCCACCACCACCAGTCAAAACAAACAACTCTTTAAAATTTAGGCTTTGAATGAGTGGACTCATTTGGGTTTTCTGAACAGGATGGAAAATAGGAAATAACAATTATCTTAGAAGCCTAACAGAAAAGACTCTTCACTCTATTCCATACTATTTTTCTAGGTCATTAGATTTGATGGAGGAGAATATGTGTTTTTGTCAGGAGAATTCAACAGCTTACTGAAGGTAATGTTTCCCAGATCTGATATCCGTACATTATGTTACTAAATCTTAGTAAATATCTACTGGATCATATATATTTGTATTTTTCTTTTTATGCTAGGTATCCAAACAACAGTGGGAAGTATTAGAACAACTGATCAGGAAGACAAAAGGTTCCTAAAGCTACCCTTATCTTAATCCTTTGCTTGTGGAAAACATTGGAGCAAAATACACAGTAACTTCAGTTACATTTTCTTTAATCACTTTATGTAACACAGCTAATAAAAAAATCTTGTCATGAGAGATTGGTGTTTAAATGTCAAGTTTAATTCCAGTCTGTTCTCTTTGAATAATGTGTCCTTGTTATCCTGAGAATGAAAATGGTCTTATAAGTGAATGTGGAAAGGCAAGCGTCATAGCTTCAGTTTTCTAGGTAATTTAGGTAGAGAGCACAATCCTCCTTTTGTGGAAATTATCCATGAAATTGAAATAGGGCTTGGGACCCAAATTACCCAGATTTACTATCTTAGTAAGATATAGGTGAGTTGAAATCTCTATCAGTGGAGGAAGTTCCTAAGCTGATGAAATCCTATACTTGATGTATGGCCCATTTCCATGTGACAACTTTCCATTTTATTGTCGCTGTATGCACATTTGTCCTTGGTTCAAATATTCCATCCTTAAATTTATATGCATTAGAGTGCTTACCAAAGTTCCATCTTTAACTGGAGTTATGTATAAATGCATTCATGAATAGATATGGCTGTGCTTTAGGAACAATTAGCCTTTGTTTGCACCTCTCAGTCAATATTTATTTTGTCAGTTCTCTGAATATTTGTAAATACCTTGCCTCAATTTCTTCCTCCTCATCTACATACAAATGATGTTTCTTTACCTACAGATAGATGTCTCTAGCTGCAACTATGTCACTTGCTGCTAAACTTTGATTTGTAGCCTCCATAATTAGACACCAAACCCTCTTTTCTTCCTTTTTTACTTAGTCTCTCAGAGATTACTTCGTCACCATAAATTAGATAAAGATTGAATTAGGAAAAAAGCTTGGAAAAATGGCAGCTTAGAATCAACACCAAGGATACCCATGGTATATTTCACCTGCATTGCAATTAGGAGCATTTTTTTTTCACTCTGTACTTTATGGCAGGCAATTCTGGTGATGATGACATGAAAACTTTGCCTTCATTGTTTATTATTTATAGCTTTTATTTACATTGGGAATGTCCTAAATGAGAGGCATCATGGCAGAGCACATAAGGCTGGTCTTAGAGTCAGAAGATCTGGGAAGACCTGGGTTCAAGTCCCTGTTTTGACACATACTGGTTTTATGATCCTGGGAAAGTCACTCAGTATCCATAGCAATTCTCTAAGGTAATAAATTATGTTGATCTGCATTATTAGAGGGAGTTTCCTCACTGAGATTTCCCAGTACCAATAAAATCACAGGTCTGATTTTTTTTTTTAAAGAAGGTCCTACATGCCTCTTTTAAGAGTGTGGTTCTAATTAACTTAAAAGAATAAAATGTGGTTCCGTGAAAGTGGGAATTACTGTTAACAATAACACTAGTATTACCATACCATTGGAATTTCTGTAGCTCATTGTCTGTAATCCCTTCATTACAGAGATGAGGCAACAGACCCAGAAAAGTTCAATGACTTGTACAAGGATATCTAACTAATTAGTGGTAGACTGGTGTTAGAACCCAAATCTCTTCTCCGTTATATGGGTTGTTGCAAAATTTCCTAATTTGATGGTGTAATTATTTAACAAGGTCTTTGTGATCAATACATATAAACTAGCTGTTGGGGAAGATTACAGTAGGTTGGTTAGGATTGGTGGAGGTTGGCAAAATATTGACAGTACTGAAATGTTTATAGTATTATATTTTCTTATATTAATGTTGAGTATTATTGTTGTGGGTCATAAACCAAGGCTTGAAAATACATTTATTACAGTGAACTCTATAATGTTGATTATCATAGAACTTGATGCAAATATATGCCATTTGTATTCATATTGTATCCATATAGGGCAGCTAGGTGGCACATTGAATAGAGCACCAAACCTGAAGTCTGAAATTCTCATCTTCCTGAGTTCAGATGTGGCCATAGACGCTTACTAGCTGTGTCACTTAACTCTGTTTGCCTCAGTTTCCTCATCTGTAAAATGAGCTGGAGAAGGAAATGGCAAACCATTCCAGTATCTTTGCCAAGAAAACCTCAAATGGGGTCATGGAGAGTTGGACACAACTGAAATGACTGAACAGCAGCATTCATAGATAATGTGATACACACATACACACACACACATATGCACATGTACATATATATAAACACACACACATGTATATATACAATATATCTTTTCTATTTGCAGTTTATGCTATTTGAAATTGATAATTGTGCATGTGTGTGTGGGTTTAAGTACTAGTACAGCTTCTTCCCAAGTATCTTGGTCTATAACATTTTTACTTTTTTATTGGTCTACTGTAATATTATCTTATGGTTTTCTGAACCATAGGCATTATAGCACCATTGAGCAAACTTTTCATCTTAGGGAGTTCTTACCTTGAATTTGGGGGGGGTCATTAGAATCTAGGGATAAGGAAGCATAGACCATGAATATAATAAAATGGGTATGTATTATTGCTGTATATTACTTTTCCATTAGCACTATTCCATTAGTCTCATAGACTTTTATCCTAATTATTTTATTCAAAATAATTTACTTTCCTCATTGACAACAGAAATAGAACACACAGTTAGAATGGGATCCAAATGCTTCCTAGAGTGGAGCTTTGTTTTTTACCTGTATCTTAAATTTCATCATTATATGGAGCTCCTAGGTAAGGAAACTTCCGTTCTACTAATACAGATTGACACATGATCTGTAACTTAGTTTAGAGTAGGGGTTCTTGACCTGGAGTTCATAGACCCTTAAGGAGTCCATGGTGAGTTTTTGGAGGGTCATGGACTTGGATGGGAAAAAAAGTTACATCTGTCTTTTAATAGAATTGATTTCCTTTGCAATCTGATGTATTTTATTTTAATTTGTTTAAATTAGTTTAAAATAATTATTCTGAGAAAGGGTCCGTAGGCTTCATCAGAGCCTTCCAAAGGGATAAACCCCTTTTGACATAAAAAATTTTTTTTACACAAAAAAGGTAAATAACTCTTCTCTTAGAGAGTTGCCTGGGACCCTGAGAAGTTCACTAGCTTGTTCAAGGTTACATGGCCAGGAGCTGTTAGGACTGGAAGGTCTTGACCCTTTGTTATCTTGATATATATGATACATACTGTATTCTAACACACAGCTTTCTTCTTCCCTGCTGTGCTAGATCTATTTCCTAATTCCATGATTCCATTTACATGTGAAGAGTGCCTTTTCCCTGTCTACATTTCTTTTTGCAAAAGGCTGCTCAGGAATTAATCTCATGTGGTAGACCCAGTGTGTTTTCTAGGTGTCATTGTCATCATGTACTCTTGAGTTCTTTATAAACGGGCTCAGTGTATCCATATGACTCAACTGTGTAATTTATTCAACTAATTCCAGAAGCCAGTTTCACCTTGATTTATAATGTTAACTAAGTGGTTCAGGGGATAGAGCACCAAACCTGTAGTCAGGAAGACCTGAGTTCAAATCTGGTCTCAGACACCAGCTTTGTGACCCAGGGTAAGTCACTTAATGCTGTTTGCCTCAGTTTCCTCATCTGTAAAATGAATTGGAAAAGGAAATGGCAAACCACTCCAGGATCTTTGCCAGGAAAACCCCAAATGGGGTCATGAAGGGTCAGACATGACTGAAAAAATAACTGAACTAAGTCCTATCAATCAGCTAACTTTAGGAATTCCACAAGTAAGCTTAGAATAGGTAGAAAATGATACCATGTGGCTATTTCAAAAGGGATAAGAAATGTGCATTCTTATCATTCATGGTCCTCATGAAAGCATGTAAATGATGAGTCTTCTAGTAGATGCCAAGCCCCAATCTGATCCATCCAGAGAATGTTTTAAGAATCCATTATCTTGAAACATTTGTTATTTTTATTTTTACTCTTTAAATACAAATCTCCAATGAACTTATCTTGAACTTTAAACTTATATCACATCATATTACCAGAGTTTACTTTTTTGGGGGGTTAAACTAGAAAACAATTCCATTTCTAGACCTCTAATTGCCTCATTCCTTTTGTTTTTGTTGGATGAAAGGACATCTGTTAGGGATTCCTTGCTAGGTGGTGGCAAACAATAGATCCTGGCAAAATAATAGATCCATTAGCTCATTCCTGAATATGATTTGTTTCTATTGAATCTTCCTAATGTGAATAGGAGATGTGAGAAATGTCCACACCTCACCATGTTTTTTAATATGTTAGTAGTTTTAATTTTTTTAAAGGAAGAGATGGGTAGAAAAATAAGATTACTAGGATATTACTTATAACCAACAAATTTTGTTTCATTTCAGACTACTATAAAGGAATTGTATGTGTGTTGGTGTATGTGTGTATACATATATCCACACACATATGTATGGCAATCTTTTATATCAAATACATAGTTACATTTTTATTTTCCCTGCTAATAGTGGGGACAGAGGTTTGAATGATATAAAATAGTAGTAGAAAATTTTAAAAAATTCATTTAAATCTGATGTTTTGGAATTCAAGTTAGAGATACACAGACAGTGAGACAGGCAAGGAGACATGAGAGCACACGCTCAGATGTTAATCCCTTTGTGTCTGTCCTAACCTCAAAAGCCTCAGATTTGGTGCTATTAGTAGTCCGAATCCAAGTTTGCAGTGGAGGAGATTAGCTGTGGCTAATCCATTAAGTTGATAAACTCATAAATAGATAAATGATTGTCTTATATTAGCTGATGTTGACATCACACCTGGTTGTATTGGACCATTTGGGATACTGATCACATAAAATTTACAATATTGACCAAAGTTCCAAAGTGGGGGGAAATCTATGATATAGTACAAGTGTTCTTAATCTGGGGACCATCAAGCACCCTCACCTCTTTCCCCTGGAAAGTATATTGCCAAGGTAAGTGAACTTATCCACAGCATTCAAAATTTCTCCCATTTGCTGCAACCAGTGGTTCCATATATAGATGATGTGGTGCTGGCTGGTGGGGAACCTCTGTTTTTTTGGTGTGGATTGTTAGGCCAAAATTAGCACAAGCAACAGAGAATTGGTCCATATTCTGCTGCAGCTGAGCCTCAGAGGCTGCATTGAGTGTAGAAAAATAAGATTACTAGGATATTACTTATAACTAACCCCCCCCTCCCTCAAATCTGTATGTAGATCTCAGAGGATTTGTGAACTTGGATCGGAAAAAAATTATATCATTATTTTCACTAATTTTTAACTGAAATTAGCATTTACTTCAATTCAGAATTTTTAAAAAAGTTGTTCTGAGGAGTCTATTGTTTTCACTGGAGTGCCAAGATGGTCCATGACATGAAAAAAGTTAAGAAACCTGGTTGAAGGGATAAATACCATAGGACCATTGCAGTAGAAATGCAAAGGACCTCAGAAGTCCATATAGTCTCATTTTTATTTTTACAGAACCCACTTTCTGCAAGAATCCTTTCCTGACTCCCCTTTGTGTCACTGGCTTCCCTCCCAGATTATATTCAGTTCATCCTGTATATAAGGTTACTAGTTACTGTATATCTACTTTGTAAATGGTTGTTTGTATGTTGTCTTCTGCATTAGAATGTGAGCTCCTTGTGGGCAGGGACTGTTTTTGCCTTTCTTTGCCCAACCCTTTGCACAGGTGCTTAATAAATGCTTGTTGACTTGTCTGTAATTACAGAAGTACTAAGTGGCAGAGGTTTGAACTCGGGTCAGTTGCTCTGTCCACCTTACCAGATTGCCCACCTGGTATTGCCAGGGAACTGATGAGGCATCAGTCCTTTAATTTTCTTAGCAGTTATAATCCCTGAGGTTTTAAACAAGAGTTTTTTGGTTGAGGGCTGGAATGAAAACGGTCCATCTGTTTTTACTAAGATGTCAAACATCTTCTGGATTGGTCATAGAAAGTCAGACACTTTATAGAAGGAACAAAAACGACAAGGTGAAGCCGTTTCCCCCTTTATTTGCTCTTAATAATTAAAATCAGCCTAAATTCATTGTGTTCATGTACACACTAAGAACACAGCTTATCTACAATTCATTTAAACAATTTGGTGAATGGTATCTCTTGGTAGATTCTTTACCTTTCTTTAACTAACAGCACACCCGTTTTGCTTCATTTAGATAAAGGGAAGAAAGAATCAGTTGAAATATATGGAATCCAGAGCCATCATTGACTGTCTTCTGTGCATATACACCTTCATGTTTTCTCTATAAATAGTTTTTTTAATCCTTTCATTAGATCTGCCTCATGATTAGAGAATCAAAAGGCAGATGCTATTAAGGTCCAACAGTAACCACCAGAGATTGGTCCAGTTAGTGTTATGTGATATTGTAAACCAGTTATGGGTAGAATAATATGCTAGTAAAGTTCATCTTGTTAATAATGTAATTGAAAGGAAATAAATCTTCCCTTCAGATAATAGTATTTTTAACTCATTTTAAGCACAGTATACAAATAGAACTCAGACTATTTTGAATATTGATTTCACAAGATGGAATACAGAGCCCATGGCATAAACCAGAATATTGACAAGTTAACATTTGACCATTTTTTAAACATGAACCTTTAATTGAAAGTCAATTACTTAGTAAAATAATTGTTAGAGCTAAGAAATATTTTCAGAGGCAACAGAGACATTTGTTGAAGATGATACCACCTTTAGATGAAGAAAATACAAGAAGTATGGAAAACTAGACATGAGGGTACTTAGTATATTAAATTTAATTACACGTTACACAGACTATGATGTAAAAACAGCAGTTTACTAGAATAGTTATAATCTGCAACATGTGAAAATAGTTTAGAAAATGGATTTAGGTTCATATTCTTTGATGGCAGGCTTGGTGAGAAATACATTTACAGAATGAGACAGATCCATGTTTCTACCCAAGTGCCAACTTTTCTCACCTTGTCACCAAATTAATCGGGACCAAGAGTTTGATGAAGAAAGCTTTATGTGGTTGGGTATTTAAGAACAATGTAAATAGAGTATACGTTCCAGTAGATTGTAAACTCGAGGCAAGGACCATTTTTCATTTTGTATTTTTAGTACCTAACGATGCCTGGCACAAGCTCCCCCACTAGACTGTAAGCTCCTAGAGGGCAGTGACTATCTCTTGTCTCTTTATATTCCCAGCACCTAGCACAGTGCCTGGCATATAGGTACTAATGAATATTGATTGATGGATTTTTTTTTTTTATTTTCATGAGTACTAAGTGCATTGAATAAATGCAGTGTTGTCATGGATTTTGTTCCACGGAATAGATGTATTGATTAATTCCTTTCTTGCTATGGCTGCATAGAGGTATAAGTAATTAGTTTTCCTAGATATTTGTGTTTCAGTGAATGATTTAGCTCTAAGACCATTCTCTTCCCTATGACTGTGGGTATGGCATATAAATGCTTTGGATGTCAGACCTATGATCCCTCCTAAAATAAGGCTTCCTGGTCCATTGTATGCAATGCTTCTAATGGAGGAGAAACATGGATTGAAATGGCAGAGGATAATTTTCACAGAATAGCTCTAAGCAGCTTTTTTTTTCTTTTTGAAATCTTGTCCAGCTGTATTTCAGAAAGCAAGAGCAATTTTAGGTGGTTTTATTGAATTTACAGACTGACCCAGACAGAGACATTCTTCTTATCAATTGATCATAGAGTTACAAAAACTGTACATTACAAACAGTATAGAAACAAACTGAAAAGAATGTGCCACACATCCTGGATAATCATATATATGCAGGTAAATTTACAGATATAAAAGAAAGTACAGCCTACTCCCTTAATAGTGCACAGTTATATAGATACGATGTATCACTAGTGAGTGGATATAATTGTGGGTCTCTAGTTATCGCCAGCGCAGAGGATGAGAGCCAGATCTGTTCGGTACAGCTTGCCACCATCCGACAAAGCCATGATGCTTTTTTTGTATGTTGAAATGTTGTTAACGTCCAGATCCTGTTCGGGGAACACATGCTTCTTTATCAATCCCAAAGCCAATGAAGTTAGTGAAAAGTGAAGACAACCTTTTTTTTTTTTTTTAACATCAATGTATTTAAAGGGAAATTATACTCCATCCTCATATAAACAACAATTATTTCTCTGAACCAGTGATTCTCAGACTTTTTCATCTCAGTTCTCCTTTACATTTTAAAAAATAATTGAAGCTTCCATTATTGACCTTTTGTTTTCTGGGTTATTTCTATCTATAATTATCATCAGATGAAAATAGTTTTGACTTTGTAGACCCTCTGAAAGGGTCTTAGGGACAATATGCACTGAGGAGGGGTTCTTGGAAGACCACTGTACTAAGCTACTAATAAATCCCTGTGTTGGTTCAGAGCAACAGCTCAATACATTTAGAACTCTGTAAATGTATCTCTAGTAATAATGTTTATCTAACAATTGTATCTTGGTACTTTATTTTAACTGAGTGGACTTGAAAAAGTCTTTAAAGAGCCAGGATAATCAGTGAATAAATTACCTGCTTGTTCTTTTCACAGAGATCTTTCAGTAAAGCATCTAATTCATTTTCATCTATGTATCCATTGCCATCCTGAAAGGGAGAAAAAGAAAACACTACAATCAACCTTAGCTTACCCACAATTATATGAGCTAAGGTTTACCAAGCCAATTGAAATCTATAGCCCTATGAAGTCAGTATGGTAGGTAGAACAGATACAAAACTGACACAAGTAGTAAGTGATTAGTTCTGTCTCAATAGTATAATGGAAGAGCTAGCACTACAACTCAGAGAGTATTAACAAAGGGGAAGGAAGGAAATGAGAAAAAAACAAAAAGCCAAAAAAACCCCAAAGGACCAGAATAAGAAACCCTTGAATAACAAAGAATAGGCTATATGTTTATTTTTTTTCTTTATACCTCTTAATCTGTGAATTACTGTTTCCTAACATACATTTTCACAATGTCTCTCAACAAACAAAGAAATAGTGAAGACAAGTTACCTGATCATATAACTCAAAAGCTTTATTGAACTCTTTCCCACACATTTTGACTCCCTAGAAAACATGGAAAACATTAGACTGAAGATTACATTAAGATGCCAGGTTATTGCACTACTGCTGTACATGTTAATATCCTTCATTTCAAAACTCTACAGATTTGACCTTTAACAAGACAAATGCAATTTAAAAGTTTTATACCTGAAATTTAAGCAGGAAATTCTCTTGAACTGGTAGCAACCTTTGGGTTGAAAAAATTGTAGTGTTAGTTTTTTTTTTCTTTTTAGGCAACAGTTGATATGAAACTACATTTGTAGAGTTCTTAAACTTACCTGGCCATTTCAGTTAATTCCAGCTTTCCATCATTGTTTGAGTCAAACATTTTCAGCTGAAAGACAATGTCATGATTATAGCTATTAAATAGCACATTTGTTGCATTGAAAAAAACAAATGTCAAAGTAGAGTGAAAGCTGAGTTGCAGGCACTTTATCAGCTGCAAAGTTCTAGAAATCAGCATTTCTGAAATCTTCCAGTACAAACATTTCAGACGGTGGCATGGATCTGAAGCTAACTGAAAGAGACTAATCAAATAAATGGTATAGTATTATATAGAGAGAGTGCCCGGGCTCTGAGGTTAAAAGCCCAGAGGCCTGGATTCCAGTATCAGCTTAACTGCTTTTTTACTTATTTGACCTTGAAAAAGTCACCTTTTTTCTGAGCCTCATTTTCCTGTAAAATGAGGAGATTGGGTTAGGTAAAATTTAACTTTTTGGCAGTCTAGTAAAGCTCTAACCCTTCTCAGAAGAATGCTTTATTGAAGGAAATGTTAAATTTCAATTAGAGGTTAATGAAAATGATGGTTTTTTTTTTTTTTTGACACAAGTTAATCCCCTTCCCTCCTCCCATTCCCAGGTTAAAAACCTTTTGTGATAGATGCTTTCTAAAGTTCTTTATAGATCTAAACCTAAGATTTACTATTTAGTATTCTTACTATTCTGGTGTGGGTTTTTTTTGGGGGGGGGAAGAGGGAAAGGAGAGGAGAGTTAGATATTTGTCCCCCAGGGCTTTCCCATATGTCAGTATGTCAGTAAATATTGATTTACCCTTTCATGAAGAGGAGTGAGGGTAGCAGTAAGAGGAGCAACATCAGTTATGAATATGTATAAATATATTTATTATTTGGAACATTGTGCAAAAGGTATTGCTGTATTTGTTTTTAAGGGAAGGGAAGTAACTAGGATTGGACTGAGAAAATCGGCTTTGTCACCACAGTTTAGGGAGAGTAGAAAGGGCAAACTCTAATTAAGTTGGGGTATTTTTAAGTGTAACTGAGCCGTTAGCAGAGATCCTTGATTGGTGTCATACCTCTATAGCAGGAGATCTTAACCTTTTTTTTGTGTGTCATGGATCCCTTTGGAGATCTGATGAACCTATTGACCCTTTCAGACCCTTTTAAATGCATAAAATAAAATACATGGGAGTACAGAGGAAACCATTTGAATCGAAACAGTTATCAAAATAAATTTTAAAAAAATTTCGTGGACTCCAGGTTAAGAACTCCTGGAATTAATATCTGACTTTTAAGAACCTTTTTTTTTTTTTACATCTTTGTTGTATTTTATTAATTTTGTTAAAGACTTTCCAATTACATCTTCATTTGGTTCAGGTCCCTCTCAGGAGTTTTGTGGGCTGGAGTTTGATACTTTTCTCTTAAGGTGAATTGGGGTATGTGTGTAGAGGTAGACAAAGAGACTTTTCATTTTGCTTTTTATTGTTTTATGTTCATAAACTACAATTTGTCTAATCGTTCCCCCAAATGATCAGCACCTACTAATGTTTCTATTTATTTGCTACCGCGAACAAGTACTATGAATATGTATATGGAACCTTGAGAAAGGCTGCTTGTTCCCTTCTAATACCATCATTAAGGATAACCTTGATTCATGTATAGATGATTCTCATAAAGATTTTGTATATGTGAGAGAGTAGGCAGATTGATCAGTAATTGATGTATCTTTAGTTGTATTTTTCTGAAATTAGTAAGGTCTGAGATTTTTTTTGGCGCTTTTTGTATCTTCCATTTCTTTAAATATCTTATATATCAATCTTTTATAATCCTCATAATTATCTTACCTCTAGTATGGATCATATGCACTTAGTACAATCTGGATGCTCTTCTCATCTTTGGAAAGTTTTCTTCCCCCCCATTTTTATCTTCCTAGCACAAAACTATGATGAGAACCTTTTTTTTTTTAACTACAATCCAATCCACATTTATCAAATGTATACTACCTATAGTATGCTATGGTTGGTGCATGGGATAGAAAAATGAAACCATACATGCATGGCCCCTGCCTGTACAATCTAGTAGGAGGAAAAGATTAGACAAGTTATAATATGCTAAATATATAGGAGAGGTTTGAACAGATTGCCTTGGGAGATGTAAGGAACAGAAAAGTTATTGCTGGGGGGAATTTGGGGAGGTTTCCTGGAGGAGATTGTTCCTGAACTTGTCTTTGAAGGAAGAGAGGATTTCAACAGGTGGAGATGTGTAGGGAGACTGTTCTGGTCATGGGAAAGTCTTAACAAAGTCACGGAAATAGGAAAAGACAAGTCCTCTAATCTGATTTGGCTAGGACATGTCGATGTGAAGGGAAGTGAGACGTGAACAGAGCATAAAATGTAGGCCAGCCCCCAGAATGAATATGAGACTACTTTTTTTTTAACTTCTATTTTTTACAGCTCCCTGGAAGATGTCTAATAATGGTCACAGTCTCCTACCTTGGACAAGTAGATCAGAGTTTATTGTCCATAGGGAAATATTTCCCAAAATATGCATTTATTTTAATTAGTTCTTGATTAATTTTGCTTACTGAATCTGAACTGGTTTATGACACTAAATAAGATATGCCAGGCCATTACAGCAGGGAAAAAAATCCCATTTGAATGATACTTTTTTTTTTTTAAAGGCCAGTCTCAGATTCTACCTGGCAAGGAGTCCTTACTTTAAATAGACTTCACTTAGAACTGGAACAAAATGGGAAATTAATAATTTTAGGTATTTGATATTAACTGAGTTACTCATAGAGTAAATTTATCCATCATGACACCAAAAAAGATAATTTTCCCTATTTGAATTTGAGTGGGTCATGCTTAATGAAGGTAGAAAAAGGTCTATTTTTTTTTCCTCTGGGTTCAGTGAGACTCTCTTATATTAAGAAACACTTTTTTTATGCAGCAACCTACTTTATAAGTAATTTTATGGTGAACAGTATTAGAGTAGGTCCCAAACGAGTGCAAATAATGACTCCTCCAAAGTAATCTCACGTTTTAAAATATGCACTATTCAAAGTTATAATTATGTCAAATATGGTAAAGGTTCCAACCCAATGAAACTATGCTGGGTGAATTAGAATAATGTGGCCACTTTAGGGGAGTCATTATTAGAAACTAATTGAGACTTAGTTACATTTTTCTTGGTATTAGGTAAGCCAGAATAGGACTTTGCTTACAGCAAATATAAGTGGAACTCCTGTTAAAAGACAAATGTTAGGGTGCTATAAAGAGCAGCAGAAGCAACACTTGCCTAAAAGGCTAACCATTATAATAGAGAGCTGTGGTATAGTGAAGAATGTGTGGTCTGAAGACTTGGGTTTGTTTTTTTGCCTCTGCCGCTAAGTTCTGTGTTTCTTGGCCTCTATGTAAAATGG
Source organism: Vombatus ursinus (assembly GCF_900497805.2). NCBI lineage: Eukaryota > Metazoa > Chordata > Mammalia > Diprotodontia > Vombatidae > Vombatus > Vombatus ursinus. Next base: position 32,504,513 of record NW_020940355.1, read on the forward strand.
GGTGTACTATCTATCTCACAGAAGTATTGTGATATATAATGTATAGAAAATACTTTATAATTCATAAAGCACCCTATAAATGACAGCTAATCTATATTCCTTTTATGTATCTGGGGAGCTATATTAAGGTCCATGTTTTTAGGAGTCATATTTTAGGGGCAGCTAGGTGGCAAAGTGGATAGAGTGACGTACCTGGAGTTAGGAAGACCTGAGTTCAAACTAGCCTCAGACATTTCCTAGCTTATCTGACTGTGGGCAAGTCACCTGCCCTCTGTTTGACTCAATTTCTTCAACTGTAAAAAGGGAATAATAATAGTACCTATCTCCCAGAGTTGTGAAGATCAAATGAAATAATATTTGTAAATCACTTAGCATGGTGCCTGGCACATAATAAGTGCTATATTATTATTAGCTATTATTATTATTAGAGGCCTAACAATATGATGTACCTTAGTTGCCTACTTTAAATTTATAAAAATTTACAGAAGAACTCTCTAAGTCAGAACTTTTCATTTGGGAAAATAACTGTTGTGAAGAGGATGAGAATTTAAATCAACAAACATTTATTAGATACCTACTATGTGCAAGTTCCTAGAGATACAAAAAAAAAAGGAGAAAAAGGAAAAAGAAACAGCTCCTGCTTTTAAAGAAGTTACATTCTACTGGAGATTGGGTAGGGAGGAAGAGGGAAGATGTGTATTGTTATCTGTCTCTCAATCTATCTGCCTATCCATCCATCCGTCCATCTATCCATCTGTCCATCTATCCATCTGTCCATCTATCTATCCATCTATCACACAACTAAGCAAATTTAAATTATATAGAGAAGTCAAGGCTAGTGAACTGTCTATTGTAGCCAAATTATCTTCTACACCAAATGCCTGCTGGCCAATTACATTTTTCAGAGGTCCAAACAATGTCCTGTTTAACAGAAGAGTTAATAGATCTTCCATGGGCCACTTACACGGGTCAGTTTATTTTTGGATCTCTTTACCTAGAACTGAAAAGCAGCCATTTCTAGGTAACTCATCAGAATCATTGCATAGCCATACAAGACTTACAGTATAGAATGAAGGAGAAGGAATTCCAGATGGAGAGCATATCTAGTCTCATATAATTAAAATAAAGTGGTACCTAGAATGCCTTTTCTGACTCTAAAATTCTAATATTCCTAACCCAAAATTTGATTAGGAAACACTTAAATAATTACATAACTTTGCTGAAATGGATATAGTGATTTAAAAATAACAATTGATCTTTTTTAGTCTTCTGAAAGAAAAAAGTTCTTTTAGAGCAAGAGTTTTTATACTTTTTGGGGGCATTATGAACCCCTCTAGCTATCTGGTAAAGCCTATGGACCCCTATCTCTGAATAATGTTTTTAAATGTATAAAATAAAATATGTTGGATTAGAAAAGAAGCCAATTATATTGAAATGAAGATGAATTTTTTTCCATCCAAGTTCATGGATACCCTGAAATATTTAGGGGTCCACATATCCCAGGATTAGAACTCCTGTTTTAGCAGCAACACAGCTACTTCTCTGGTTTGCTTAGAATCAAAGAAGAGACTTACTGAACATCTGGGCCACCACTCAGAGATGGGCAATGATGTGTGTATCACTGACTGCTTTGGGTGTGACTGTGAATTCACCAGAAACAACTAATGCAGACCTAATGACATTTCACATCCTTTGGGATATAATATTTTGGAAGTTCATCTTACCATCAAGTCTGTATATTCAGCTAATTTCGTGTCATCAAAAGTCTTGTTTGCTTTTTCTAGCAAGTCCTTTAGAAAGTTCTGTTAAGAAAAAAGAGACCCAGGTAAAGCAAGCCAGTGACAAACATCTTCATGTCAATATTTCTGAAAGTTGAACATAGTGAAGCTGCCCTAGGATGGGGATGGAAGGACAGGTGAAGAAGCAGAAGAAGAGGCAAGAATTCCATAGCTTGAGACCAACTTATGTTGGTGTTCTTTTGGAATTTCAGCATAAACTCTCCCAGCTAAATGGAGTCCAAGACTTGTCTTATGCTGTAGCATGGGAATTATTGTGGAATAGTGGAAAGAATATTGGTTCATAAGTTGGAGGACTTGAGTTCAAATCCCACTTTGGCACTACCTCTGTGACCTTGAACAAATCACTCTACCTCTCATGGCCTCAGTTTCCTTATCTCTAAAATGGAGAAGATATTCTCTTAGGTCCTTTCCAGTCATATATCTATAATTCTGTGAAATCTAGAACGATTAGTATTCTTGTATTTTTCCTATTTTCTCTGAATAATTACTTCAATGAAATCAGTATTTTATTTTAATTTTATGTTGAAAGTCTGAGGGGGGAAATCTTTCTAACTCGTCTAATGATAACTGTAGTGCTACATAGTGAGAGGTCTATAAATATTTGTATTTCTCTTCTGAATGAGATACAGGGACAGCTCAGTGCCATAGTTGAATACCTTTTTTTTTTTTGCTGGAGGGAACAATTATTAATACTTACAAAGAATAACAGATATAAACAAACACCCCCAGATTTGCCTACCTTTAGCTAATTCTACAAAGGCCTGGAGTTGCAGGGACAATTCCCCGTGAACTCACACCAGCCAATTTATAATTTCCCTCACCCAAGGGCTGCCTCTGCTCAAACATCACCACTTCACTTACTACCAGGATAATGGCAAATTTCACAAGAGATAAAGTCAGGTTAGAATGACACAAGTCCCTCCTTGGCAGTAGCATAGAGCAGAATGGCAGCTTTATGCTTGGAGGATATATGAATCATAATCAAATAGATATTAATGTGGGAAAGATGAAAGAGCATGATTATTAAATTGGCAGTTGGAGTGAGGGAGTATCTATTTTTTTGAAAGTGGGATATGAAGGCTTTAGAGAAGCTTGCCATAGTCATAACAAAGCAAGTATTTAAAGATATAAAAAGCTTCCATTCCCTTTAATGATGTTTATTTCCAGTATCTTAACTTTATATCTTGAAAACTAATGAAATCAATGACAAATGTAGGTGAAACGAGCGTTTATTGTGCATGCAGATAAGTGTTCCACTTGTCCTGTGCATTTATGGAATTCTTTACTGTCCTCAAAAACTCACTGATTTTGTTGGTTATCTTGATTTTATCCTGTCAGGGCAGCAAGCCACTTCACCTAGTTTCAGAAGTTTATTCTTATCTTAAAATTCCACTTCAGAAACCAACTGAGGCATGAAAAGCTCAAAGGTGTCTGCTGGAAGTAAATTTGTATTTTTCTCAGTGGAGCTTTGGTGCAAGGTTAATTGGGTTAAGGAGTCTCATCAGAGCTAATATAGTTGTCCCAAGAATAGCCTGGGAGAAAACTTGGGACTCTGAAATATCTTGCAAAAGATAGAGATAGATAAAGTCCTGGCATTGCAGAACTGAAAATGAGCTTTCTAGAGATATTTCTTTCTTTCTCTCTCTCTCTCTCTCTCTCTCTCTCTCTCTCTCTCTGTCATAGATTCTTACAGATCAAAGAGGTCTCAATATTCATGTACGCCAACCCATACCACTCAAAAAGAAACTCAACATACTCCATAAGATATTGGAGTGGTTTGCCATTTCCTTCTTCAGCTCATTTTACAGAGGAGGAAACTGAAGCAAACAAGGTTAAGTGACTTGCCCAGGGTCATAACCACATTTGAACTCACATCTTCCTGACCCTAGGCTTAGCACTCTATCCACTGTACCATCTAGCTGCCCTTAACAGATCTTTAGACTACTACAAAGTCGGGAATGGGTATGAGTTAGGAGTAAACCCGAGTACATAATTTTGGGACCAAATGGAAAGAAAGGTAGAATATAGGAAAGACTATTTCATTAGGCCTATGGCCTTGTGACCTGCCAATTTTTTGTTGACATGGAGCCTCTCTGGGCCTTGAATTCCTTGTCTGTCAAATGGGAAGATCCGTTTTTTTTCAACCAATAAAGGGCAGTGTAATGAAGTGGATAGTGCACTGGACCTGGGAATTGGGAAGAGCTGGATTTGAATCTCTCTCTTCTGATACTTACTTGCTGTGTGACCCTCTCTGAGCCCCAGCTTCCTTATTTATGAAATGAGCTGGTCTAGATGGTCTCTAAGGTCCCTTCCAGTTCAAAACCTATAATCCTATAAGCACTTGTTAAGTGCCTACAATATACTGGGCTCTGTGTGAGATGCTAAGGCTACAACAGCCAAAACAAAAACAGTCCCAGCCTTCAACTGCAGCTTGACTTCCACTGGTGTGAGTAGAGAGATGGAGAATATGTACACAGCTAAATTAATGTAAAGTATATTCTAAAAATGTATGTCTTAGGGGAGTGGTGGTGGGAGGAAAGATCCTAATTACTAGGAGATCTTGAAGGAGGGGGCATGAGATAAGCCTTGAAGGAATCTAGTGATTCTAAGAGAAAGATGTAAGGAAGGACTGTGTTCCAGCATGAGGTGTCTGTACAAAGGCAGAGAGGTGGAAGTGGATCCCATCTCTAAAGTCCCTTTTAACTTGAAAAACCTATCAATATATATAGGGCAGAAAGCATAAAACCTATTTCTCTTGGATGATTTAAAAGAAAAAAAAGCTTTCTTAGTGCATTTCTACATAATAAGAAAAGTTCACTATATTATCACAACTTTTCAGATATAAAGAAGTCCCTTTCTGATTCTTTTTTAAAAAAAAATATGTTAATGTTTAATAAGAATTTATTTTTTCTCTCTCCTTCCCCTCTCCCTCCACAAACCCCATTAAAAAGAAAAGAAATACAAAACCCTTGTAATAAATAGAGATAGTTAAGGAAAATAAATTCCCCCATTGGCCCTGTTCAGAAATACATTCGTTGTTTTGCATCTTGAATCCATGACCTGGAGGTAGGTAAAATAGTTCATCATCAGTCCTCTGGAATCATGGTTGGTCATTGTGTTAATTAGAGTTCTTACAACTCTAAAGTTCCTAAACCACAGTGAAATTAGGAGAAAACAATATTGGATGATCATACTCCTCTCCCTGCCCCAATAGAAATGGGCCATCATTAGTGATTCTTGAAGATTTTCTTAGTTTTTCTTATTCAAAAGATAAAGAAAACATGGTTATCTAGATTGAGGACTCTTGATATCCATATAACTATTCAAAAAATAATTCTTCCATACTTTATAATTACTAGTAAATGATTACATTTTGTATAACTATAAGATCTGTGTTAATAAATTTATTCAAAGGTGCAATTTTCCTAAAGTTTAGCCCACATTTCAGAGATTTTTTTTGGGGGGGGAGAGGGAAGTATTTTCAGAAAAAAAATGTTAAGTATATAATAATGTAAGTATGTAAATTCTCAAGTTACAGATACAATATTAGTAAGTGTGGCCTCGTGGGTCTGCATATGTGATTCAAATGTATTGCTAGTCTGCACCTGTGCAAGGCATTCAGTTCTTATAGTTCTTAAGTTAGTTTGAGAAAAAACACCCTAAAACAACAATTTTTATCATCATAGTAAGGGGAAAGGGGGACCTCAGGAAAAGACTTTCATTTCTATTCTCTAGCACTTATTGCAGATGTCAAAGAATAGGTTAAAATAAGATTTCTTCACCATTTTTGTGTCATTGGCCTTTTTGTCAGCCTGGTGAAGTCTATGGACCCCTTCTCAGAGTAAGTTTTTAAATACATAAGACAAAGTGCATAGGATTACAAAGGGAACCAATTATAAATAGTTTTTAAAAACAAGTTCCTAGGCCTCAGGTTAGGAACCCTCAGGGGAAAAAATGCACCATTGGCTAGCAGTAGTTCATACAAGGATTGCCTCACCACCACCCCGTATTATGTCCTTAGCCTTTCAGAATTATGTTAGAAAGGAAGCTAGTTCACATTTTCATCACTTACCTTCAGTTCCTCAGTTTCTATGAAGCCACTATGATCGGTGTCATACTTTCTCCATGTCTGAAAACAAGGATGGCACAACCGTTTGAGTTAAATAATTACAATCATAATGCTTGACATTTATATCATGTTTTAAGATTTATGAAGTGCAAATACATTCCTTTGTTCCTTAGAACAACCAATCATTGGGTCATTTACATTTAGAGCTGGAAGAGACCTTAGAGGTGCAACCCCTTCATTTTACAGCGACTCAGAGAGGTTAAGTGACTTCCCCCTAGGTCACACAGTTAGTAAATATATGAAGCAGAAATTGCCTGTACTTAGCACCTTGGCATGTAGTAGGTGCTAAAATGTCTATTGATTTTTGATCTTGACAATTTCCACTAAGGGGGCTTTTCCTGCCTCCCAGTACCTGCATGAATTCCTCACATGACTTCAGCTGCTGACATCTAAAGAGAAGCAGGAAGTTCTCTTCTGTTGGTAGTACATGAGCCAACTGTAAAAGATCAGAAAGGAAGTTATGGTTGTTTTGAGAAACTTGAGAGTAACACTCTGGGCTTTAGTTGCTAGAATAATACTTTTGACCTATATGGCATTGTAAGATGTGCAAAGCATGCTCTCACAGCAACTTGTAAGGTAGGTGATACAAACATCATTCATTCCTGTTTTACAGATAAGGAAACGTGCCTGGGATGCACACAGCTAAAATGGTTCGGATACAGTATTGCAACCAAGGTTCCTCTTTTTTTAGGTTAAATATTCTCTCCAATATGCCTGATGCTTTTCTTTCCAGAATTAGTCTTACTAGCCAGAAATACAAGAGATGAAAAAATTGTTAATAGCTACTTCTTTTTTGATGTGTTGCTCTAGGAATATTATTGGTATTGTTTGGAATGTTTGCCCACATCACTAGCAATTTATTCCAAATCTTTTCTTTTCAATGGTTAAAAAGTGGCCTATGCAAAAATTGTTTTTCTGCCTACCCATACATACTATATGCTTTCTCCTTATTCTTTTAAATTATGATGGGTGTGGGATGGGAAAAGAAAGACAGAAAGAGACAGAGATAAAAAAGGAGATACAGAGAGCCTTATACCTTAGTGCGTTTTATTATTAATTGTCTGGTACATAAACCAATAGGTGCCATTAGAGATATTCTATACCCTTTGTGCCCGAAGTATTATACTACCAGCATCATCCTCCCTCTTTCTTTTTCTCCCTAATGCAATCTGGGCTATGCACTCTTGTTTCTGACAAGTCACGAGGCAGAGTGAGACACAACAAAATAATTTTCCTTCACATGTGAAAATAAGAGACCAAAGCCTCATACCTAAAGTTATTGAATACTTTATTCAAGAAGACAGTTAAGAATCAGTGGACATGGCAAGCCCCAAATGGCACCAAAAAGAAAAAAAAAAAGAAATTGGTTATACTTTAACAAGCCAGAAATGACCATTTACCTAGGTCAGTCATTTCCAAATCAGCCATCTGTGTACCATTGAACCACTGACTTGCTAGAGCAAAGTAAAAAATGTCAATTGGAAAAATGGATAAAAATTAAGGAGGAAGGTATTGTTTATGATTGAAGTAACTTCAACTTAATCTATTTAAACAAGCTGTTAAAAACAAAAATGGGAAATGGAAAGAAGAACAGAATTGAAACAGACTATCATCATTTCCTCAGGAAGTTTAACCAACGTAAATTAGTCTCCACAATGAACAGAACTGAAAAGCCTAGACACTGCCTCAACTAGCAGACACTTGGTTTCTTTGTCAAGACATGGCAACACTGGTTCATAATATAGACTCTTTTGTAAAATCATATAGAGTACAATAGAGGAAGATTATGAGCAGTATCACCTCATGAGAATCAGGGAGAAGGAAAAACAAGTTTACAGAAAAGATATGAGAAATCCAGTTAAACTAGATTATCCTGGAGATAAAACTAGAAGGAAGACAATAAGTGTACCCCAAATGGGAAGATATATAAAGATTTCTTTAACGAACCCTTTTCTCCACTGATGGTGATGGACTCTAATATCACAATCTCTAACGTTGCATGAGGAAGCAGAATTGGCACTAAAGATAATAAAAATGGGAAAAGTAGCCAAAATTATGTAATAAGATGTGGTGGGTAGAGGTGGATCAAGCTGGGGGTTGGTGGTGACATAATTTTGATGGTGCTGATATATTAATTCTCAAGTTATTTGGAAGAAGAGAGGGTACTAAATTCTTAGGAAAAATGATGGAGTTCATGAAAAAAAACAAGAAAATATCAACAACTACTCATCTATTTGCCCATTTTACTTAGGATAATCAACACACACACATTGAGGGTATCCTTGAGGAAGGTATGAAAAGGAAATAGGCAGGCTTTTTCAGATAGTATTCTACAGTACACAACAACTTATAGTCATATAGCTGACTGAAAGGTGTAGGGAACATAGGATTCTCACCTGTGTTTGTTGACTATCAAAACAAATTTGATTTGGTATAGCAAAATGCTGCCTTAAACACTCTCCAACAAGATGTCTCATGAATATATAAAACTCATACAAGAAACAATATTTTAAAAACTATCCTCTGATTATTAATATTAAATGAGGCCCCAATCAGAGAGATGTATGCTTGCCACAGTTGTGAAAAGTGTCTCAGTCAGTCAGTTAAGCATTTAAGCATTTACTGTATGATAAGAACCATGCTAACTACTACGGGTACAAAGAAAGGCAAGAACATGATCCTTGACCTCAAGAAATTAACATTTTGATTGGGGAAACACAAAATGCAAACAACTAGATACATAAAGATATATACAGAGTAGATAGATGGCAAACTCAGAGGGGAAGCACCAGCATGTATCTGTCATAATGTCCAAATGTAAGAGGGATTCCTAATAAGTGAAAGAAGTTTTTCACTAGAGCTCTGTTTGCGGAGCGACAGTAAGAATTCAGCATCTGCTAGACGTCCCTCTTCTATTTGGAGTCTGTGTGAAACATGAGATTGCATAAAACCTCTTAAATGAGATGAACAATTACTCAAAGGAGTTTGTGATTTTATATATATATATGTGTGTGTGTATATATATATATATATATATATATATGAATATCCAAGTGGCTGAAAAATGACTATTATTTGCATTGCTCTTCAGGTGGATAAATAACTCATATTTCTTGTCCATTATATATCTTGACCAGACATTATAGAAAGAAAATTAGTTGGGTCCAGAAATGAACAGAAGGAAAGTAGATTGGATTGTCTTTGGGAATTTGTTTAGTGCTTTTAATAATCCTAAGTTTCTTCTTGAAACAAAGGCTTGTCTTTTTGACATTAGAATTCTTCTGGTAATATTGTATGACTGCTAGTCTTTTAACAGTTTTACCCCCAAATGTCTCATTAACAAGACTTTTCCCTGTCTCTAGTACCTCCTTGGCCATATTAGAGATGACACAACTTTATCACCTTGGTGTTTGAAAAATTAAGGTTGAGTGTCACCCAAAGGGCAGAGATGCATGGTGGGTATGAATAGGCTATAATATATTACTAACGAATAGTGATGTAGCTGAAGCAGCATAAAATATTTCATTAGAGAGCTGTGTGATGTAAAAAGAGGCAGGCTGATCATGTAGTAAAAATGAAGGATAACTAATAAACATTCCATTCCTTTGGTATCAATACCATTTCAGGAGATCTAGAGAAAAACACCTAGAATGGTGGATGGAAATCCAGTGTGCAGGTTGGGAAAACATGGATATATTGTGATATTTAATGTGGAAAGGAGTATTCATATGGATGAAATCATCATCTTACTGAACATGATACCACTGAATATATTCTTGACCCAGTTTCTCACTATTATAGTAAGAGTTCATTAAGTTAGGAGAAAGAAAGTAGAGATGACAAAGAAATCCCAAATCCCTGAAAGACAAAATGGGTCATAGGGGGAAGGGAGGAGGAGTAATATGTGGAGGTAATAAAAAAAACACACAGATGGGTTAAGTCACTAGAAAGAGATGTAAATGTCAATTGAGGATATGATTCCTGCTCTAAAGTCTTTCATAACTCCCTATTATCTCTGCAGTAAAGTTTCAAGTCCTTTGCTTGACATTTAAGACCATACGCAAACTAATATTACCCTAACTTTTCAGACTTCAGTCTCTTCTTCACATACTCTGTAGTTTATTTAAAATGAACAATTATCTACTCCCTGTGATCTGCACACTCACTCCCTTATGATTTTGCTTCAATTGTTCCCTGGGTATGAAATGTTCTCTTTTCTTTTTACCTGTTGAGGTCTTACCCTTTAAGCCTGACTCAAATGCCACCTCTTTTAGGAAGCTTGCATTGATCACCATGAAGGAAGCAATACTTTCTTGTTTTGTAATTCTCAAATGCACATTACGTAGCAAGTACATACTAAATCCTTGTTGACTGATTGAATGACAAACATTGGATATTATTAGTTATCTGTATTTTTGTCTTATCCCCTTACCAAACTCTTAAATTCCTTGAGAGCCAATGGTGAATTAAATTGAATTCAACAAGTATATACTAAGCACTACTATGTGCATGGTGCTCTTAGGCACCATAACTACTATATGTTATTTAGTGATAGAAAGGAAAAATGAAAAATGATCCTTGCTCTTAAGGAGTTTACTTTCTATTTGGGGAGATGCAACATATATACATATAAGTAAATACAAGGTAATCTGAAGGAAGAAAAATCAATAAGAACCAGGGGAATCAGGAAAGGCTTCCTGGAGGACATGTCACCTGAATTGATTCTTGAATGAAGCGAAGAACTCTAAGAGGTAGAGGTGATGAAAGAGGGCATTCCAGTTATGGAGGAAAGGCTCTAAGGGCAAGAGCTGGAGTGTTGAATATGGAGAACAGCTAGTAAGTGTGCAAATTTGGCTACAATATAGTAAGGGGAATAATACGAAATACATCAGGAAGGTAGGCTGGAGCCAGACTATGAAGGGCTTTAAATGAGGGCTGAGGTGTTTGCATTTTGCCATAGAGGTAAGAGAGGAGGTTTTTGAGCTGGAGAGGAATACAAATAGACCCTTACTTTAGGAAAATTATGATGCCAGTAGTGTAGGCAATTAACTGGAGGGGAGAAGAGGCTGGGATGTTATTTAGAAGACTGTTGCAATAATCTAGGAGAGAGGGAATGAGGGCCTGAACTAATGTGATGGCCAAATGACACATCCAGTATTGGTCCTGTTGGAAGAAGGAGGACTTCCCTTCCAAAGGAAAGGTGGGAGAAACAGCAAGGCCAGATAAAGGAGTACAAGTACCTATTTAAGTACTCAAGTATCCAAGACTAAGTTTTATTTTTTGGTATTGTTAATTAATTGATTAATATTATTTAAGCTGTAAGTATGTGTTAAATTGGCAAAAACAATTTAAAGGAATGGAATTCAATATTGCCAGTACTGTCAACAAATGGGTATACCCATTCACTTCTGACGGAATTGCAGACTTGTAGAATTTTTTAGGAGAATAATATGGCAGTATGAAGTAAAAATAACAAAAAAAGTTATGCCCTTTGGCTAACAATTCCATTGTTGGGAATATACCCTGGATATATTATAAAGAACAACCATAAAAAGCTAGCATGTTCAAATTTTTTCATAGCAGCATTAAACATAATTGCAAAAAGATTGGAATAACCTAAATGTCCAATAAGGAAATGGTTAAATGCATCATGATACATGAAGATAATGGAGTACTATAATGCAGTTAAGACTGACAAGTGTGAAGAATGCAATGAAATATGATATGACCTTTATGAAATGATGTGAAGCAAAAAAAAAACTCACAGTGGAATGAAGTCTTCATTAATTCCAACCATATATAAGGAAATGAATAAGAATGAATGGACAAACAAAGAATTCTGATGGGACCCTGGAGAAAATGACTAATAAATTATAATGGCATTTCATGTCTTACTATAAATTAAATTAAACATAACTAAACATAAACTATTTAATAAGCAAGTTCAACATTGAAGATCAGTGTTATGTTTTAGTATAAATTTAATTAATTGAAAAAGTTAAAACTACGTCCATTAAGCTGACAAAATCAATTTCCCCAAACATAGGTATGACCAAGTGACTCTATTACTTAATAAACTTCAGAAGCTCCATGTTAGCTCTAGGACCCAATAGGTCTCTGTCTGGCATTTCTTACAACTTGGGCCTTTCCTAACTTTCCAGTGTCCTTCCACTTTATTCCCCACCACACTCTCTTTGATCTAGCTACATTGGTCTATCTGCTGTTTCTTGCACATGTCTTGGCTGTCCTCCATGCCTGGATGTCCTCCATATCTACCCTCTACCTCTGATTTCCTTCCAGACTCAGCTCAAATCCCACCTTCTACGAAAGATATTTCCTAGTCCCCCACATTTACTAGTAGCTTCTCTGAGATTACTTTACTGTATATTGTATTTGTACTATATGTATCTAGTTATTTATATGTGGGGACTGTTCTTGCCTTTCTTTGTATCCCCAGTGCTTAGAACAGCACCTGGAACATAGGAGGGAGCTATGTGACAGAGTGGATAGAACGCTGGACTTGGGAGTCAGGAAGACCGGAGTTCAAATCATATAGCAGAAAATTAATGCATTATTCAGAAGTACTCCCTCATTAACTAACTAGCTGTGTTACCCTGGGCAAGTTGTTTAAAAGTTTCTGTGCCTCAGTTCCTCATCTGTAAAATGGGGATAAAAATAGCACCTACTTCACAGGGATGGTGTGAGGGTTAAATGAGAAAACAAAGCTCTTTGTAAACGTTAAGTTATATTAATGCTAGCTATTATTGTTATAGAGTGCTTAATAAATGCTTGTTGACTGATTGACTGACTTTAATTTATCTTATTTCCCAAATAACTGAGGAGTTTCTCAGATTGGAAGAATTCTGTCCTTGGTTGAGTGTGTGAGCATAGATTTAGAGGGAAGGGCTAAGTAACTCTTATTGTCTTAACCCACTCCCCACATTGTCACCACTGTTTTCCTAGGTTAATTTTCCTTTTCCCCTGCATTATTACTTTAGTACTTAATTTCTGGAGAGAACAAAAATAAAGATGTTACTATACCTTAAAACCAGTGTTTCAGAAAAAAACAAGATGCATTTTATGTGTGCATACATGTATGTGTGTGTTTATATGATGGTGTTGGTTGTTTGAAAGAATGGGTAAAAAATAGCATCCTTGATGAGGAGGATGTGGGCCATTGAACGAAGTGTTTGAGAGCTCTTTCAAGACAGGGAGATGTTACGTACTGACAATGTCCACACAAAACAACTATAGGAGTCGTTTTCTAATCAAGAATTATACAGGAAATTTATTTTAATATTTGCATAGTCACAAATTTTTTATGTACTTACTGAATTACTTAAATACCAACTTGGAAGGATTCAGTTTGAGCTTTTCCCCAAGATTTTGGGAAATAATTCTATAAATGTGCCTGGTAGGTACAATATTCTAGTTACATAATTCTGGGAATGGTAATATAGTTTGCCATTCACCTCTTCTATGCAGCTTCTGACCCCTATGTGAGATAGGCCCAGAACTGCACTGAGTGGAAGTTCTTTAAATAAAAGATTTCATGTTTGCTTAGCATTGTATAATTTTTAAAGTACAAGTACTTTTATACATATTTACTTTTATTACAGAATAATTTTACATATACATATGTATATATGCATGTATGTGTATATATGTAGATGTATGTGTATGTGTATACATATGTGTATATATATTTATATATATTTATGCCTATTTGTGTCTAATGACAGCCATCTCTAGGATGGGGGGAGGGGAGAAAAAATATACAAGATAATTTTGTTGTATATTTGAAAAGAATTGCAAGTTGTGCATAATAGATTTGCAGTTTCATGTACAATCATCTTTTTTATTCCATACTATGTTATGGAAATGCTTGTTTTATTCCATAAATGAAAAATAAAATTAAGTAAAATAAGATACTTTTATATCTGTGGCTTCTGTATTTCATTAATACAGGTCTTGCTCTTATGATTTCTTTAATTGCTATAACTTGTGGTGAGTTAATGCAGAAACATATTTGCTGAACATTGCAGCCTCATGGGCAAAGAACTTGACTCAAGTATCTTTCATATTCATTTTCTCCAACTTGCACTGCAAATAAACTTGAATGTATCGAATTACTGGCTTTAAACTGGCACTGTGAGATAGATAGTACTAACAAGGCCAAGTTAGCTTTTTGTTCATTAAATAGAAGTACTCTAATTTTACACAAAACACCTCATTTCATTTTCAGAGTGGCAGCGTAGAGTGCTAAACCTGGAGTCGGGAAGACCTGTGACATTCATTAGCTGAGTGACACTGGGCAAGTCTGATTCCCTAAGACTTATCTATTAAGATATAATTGTCATCTGGCTTCGAGTGGCAGACTGAGTTCCCACACTGCTGAGATCATAGAACCTTGACCTATTAGCTTATTCCATTTCATACCATAATTTGACCTGTCAATGAGAAGAGGCTGTCACTGATTTTCATCTTTAAAGGAGCCAGATTTCCAATAACCCAATATATGACCCGAGGAATAAGGCTGGTCAATCTAGTACCTGTTTGAGCATACTCCCTTCCTGCTATACGGGCCTAGTCACTGTTTTACATATGTGACATTCTGTCTCAAATGTCTTTCACAAGTCATTCCCATCTTTGGAATGTTCTGTCTCCTCACAGCTATCTCTTATAATCTCTCCCTCTATTCAAGGCTCAATTCAAGTGCCACCTTCTATCTGAGGCCCATCCTGATCCCCTCACTTGTTAAGGTTCCTTCCTAAAATTATTTGATATTAACTTTGTATATATTTTGTGTTTAGTTTATTATGCACTTGCCATTTCTTTCAGTAGAGTGCAAGCTCCTTATCTTTATATTCTCAGTGCCTGGCACATAGTAGGTGCTTGATAAATGTTTAATTGAGTTGACTTGATAGGTGGTCATCCACTCTCTACTTAAGTACTTCCAGGGACAGACAAATCACTTTTTCACAAGACTTTCCATTTCATTTTTAGACAAAGCTGTTAGAAAACCATTCCTTATATGAATCCCAGATCTGCTTTCCTATACTTTGTCATCAGCTCGGCAGAAATTGTGCCTTCTGGAGCTGCAGAGAATGTCAACTCCCTCTTCCAGATGATAGCTCTTCAAACATTTGAAGGCAGCTGTGTGTCCCACTTAGTTTGCTTTTTTATGTCTCTCTATTCTTTTTGTAGTTCCTCAAATGCTTTTTCTTCTATTATATAGGGATGTGGGGCGAGAGAGTCAGGGAATCCATTTTCCTGAGTCTCTAGAGTAATAGTCTCCAAACTTTTTTGGTCATGTGCCTTTAATTTTTTATGTATGCAGCTCATATATATGTGTATATGTATATGTATCTATATATACACAATACAATATACACATTTGTATATATACACACATATATATCTATGCATATATAATGTATATATACTCCTGTACTAATCATTTTGTATATTATAAAACACACAAAAAAGAAAAGAAAAAGCTTAAGATAAATATGAAATACTATTTAATTATAGAGTCAATAGGAGCCACTGGAGTTTATTGGGTAAGGGAGAGGTGACATGGTCAGACTGGTGCTTTTGGAAAATCACTTTGGCAGATGAGTAAAGGGTGTAATGGAGTGGAGAGAAACTTGAAGAAGAGAGACCAATTAGTAGGATATTGCAATAGTCCAGAGTGAGAGGTGATGAAGCCCTAACTAGGGTGGTGGCTGTGTGAGTACGAGGAAAGGGACCTATAGGAGAAATATTATGGAGTTGAAATAACAAGATTTGTCAAATAACTAGATATGTAGGGTGAGAGAAAGTGAAGAGTCTGGAATAATGTTAAAGTTAAGAACACAGTTGACTAAATGAATGTTGATATCTTACAGAAATAGAGAATTTCAGAAAAGAAGTAGGTTTGGGGACAAAATGTGTCCTGTTTTGGACATGCTGAATTTATTTGCTTATGGGACAATTTAGTTGAAATGTCTAATAGGTAGTTTGTGAAGTTGGACCAGAGCTCAAGACAGAGATTAAGGATGCATATGTAGATCTGGGAATTATTTGTACAGGGATAATAATTAAACCCACAAGAACTAATTAAGTCATCAAATGAGAAAGTATTATGAGAAAGGCCAAGGAAACCTTTGGGAAACCCACAGTTACATGGCATCATGTGGATGATGGTCCAGCAAAGAAGACTGAGAAGGTGTAATGACAACTCAGAGAGGAGAGATCATTTAGGTGGTCAACAGTATCAAATGCTACAGAGAGGCCAAGAAGGATAAAGATGGAGAAAAGACAATTGGTTTGGAAATTAATAAATTTTTAGTAATTTTGAAGAGAACAGCTTCAGTTAAATGAGGAGTCAAAGCTAAAGGAGAAAGCTGAGAATCTGGAAGTCTGGAAAGATGTTGGTGTCCTTTGCATTAAGTTTAGAAGAGCAGTCAAATTTAGGGAAAAGATAATATAATCTGGTATTAGAATGTAATATATCCATGACTACTCATCCTATGCTACTCACTCTTTCCCACTGGAAAACCAAAATGTTTATGGGGTATATGTATGTGTACATGTGTATGTGCATGTGTGTGTGTGTGTGTGTGTGTGTGTGTGTGTGCTCGTTTTTTGGGAGGACCTAGTCACTGGCGGACCAGACCATGGTGGACATGGAATATGGATGCTGTGGGGGGATGGGGGAGTGGAAATTTGCTTGAGCAGCTACTGCAGATGCCAAGTCAGATTAGGATATGACTACCCTGAGGAGCTTATGCTCAATATAGCCATAAAAGGCCAGGTATGGGAGAAGACAAAGTGGATGAGTATTGAAAGGGTTAATATCATTATGTTGGAGACAAGCCCATGATTTGATAAAGGGGGAAAGGGTGGGATGTGACTTATCTTTCTACCCTTTGACTGGTTAATAACATACTAATTGGGGTCAAGCCATGGCCCCCCAGGGGCTACATTCCCCACTTTGGAGATCACTATTCTAGACAAGGAGATGACTTGAAAGGGTTATGGCAACAACATTAGTGGAAGTATGATAAGAAGGTTGTATGAAAAAAAAATTGAACCAATTCTTAAGGATATAAGGATATGATATACAAGATATTTAGGTAAATAATAGAAATAAGAATAAAAGCCATTTATCTATAGACAAATGTTGAAAGAATATGAACAAACAGGTAAAAATAAAAGGAATTGCTTACTATTAATGACCATAGGGAAGACTGTTCCAAATGACTAACAATAAGAGAAATGAAAATCCAAATAACTCTGAGGTTTCATATCATGCCCAGCAAACTGACAAAAATGACAAAGGATGAGAATATTTGATATTGGAGGAGTCATGGGAGGACAGACATACTAGATGATGAGGTTGTAAATTGGTCCAACCATTCTGGAAAGCAAAATGAAATTATGTCTAAACTCTTTAACGTAGAGAACCTGATCCTAGGCACATACCCCAAGGAGGTCAGCATAAAAAGAGAAGTCCCATAATATACCACAATATTATGTGTGTTAGTCAAGAACTGGAAACAAAGCAGATGCCCATCAATTAAGGAATGGCTAAGCATGAATGTAGTACACAAATATAATTAAATATTACTGAGATCTAAGAAACAATGTAAATGAATACAGAGAAGCATGGGAAGATATGTTTACTGATGCTAAGGGAAAGTAACATACATAATGACTCCAACAATGTGAGTGGAAAGAACAACCAAAAACTTGAAATGGAATGCTATGAAATTGTAATGGTCATGTCTGGCTTCCAAAAGATGTGAAAAAACACCTCTCCCTCTTTTTTGCAGTGATGGGGGACTCTAGGTATGGGGCACTCCAGATATTGGCAGACTTTTAATGTGTTGGTTAATTTTATTGAACTTTCCCCCCCTTTCTTTTTATTCTTTGGCATAAGGGATAGCTCTTGGAAGGTGAAAGGATGGGCAAAAGGAAATGTGTTGATGTGATCACGTTAACAAACAAATTCATGAATGGCATAGAAGTACTTTGATTGGCCCAAATGGATCAAAAAGAATTGTGATGTTCTCTGTTCTCACTGAAGATAGTATATTTAATATTGGACAAATGTGTTTCTTTGTATGTGCCATTCATTCAATAACAACAATAAGGGTTGCATAATAATAATAACTATAATAATTCTGACATTTATGCAACACTTTAAAGTTTGTAAAGCATTGTTCGTACATTATTTCATTTGAGTCTTAGGACAACCCTGTAAGGGTGGTAGGGCGATTTTATTTATCCCCATTTTGTAGATGAGAATACAGAGGCTCAGCAAGGTTAAGTGACTTGTTTGATCACATGCTTGGTCATACAACTAGTTAAATGTCAGAGGCGGGATTTGAATTCAGATCTCCTTGACTCCAAGTTTGTCATATTAGCTATTATACCACACTCCTTCAATTCACTAAACCAAACTGACAAGTCTCTTTCCTTTTGGTCTCATTGGAATGTATATGTTAAATGTGTAAGGCAGCATATGGCAATCAGTATTGCCACATAATCATTAAAATTGAATCTTTTAAAAAATTGAAAGAAAACTCACATTTACTGAATATCATATTGGTTGAACTAAATGACATTTAAGGTCTCTTCCAGATTTGACATTCTATGATTCTAAGAATATTTTAATAGCAAGAAAGTATTTAGAATATGATTATGATGACCCAAGAAAATCATTGAGTTCTATTCAAGTGCATTACACAAGAATTAGAATAGCCAGCATTTATATAATGCTTGAAGGTTTATAAAGGACTTTAGATATGTGATCTCATAAAAGACCGTTGTGACTTTACCTTCCTTGGGGGTGGAGTTGGTAAAACTTTTTTGAGTTCCCTAACAAAAGGTCCCTGAGCACATGTGTGTATTCCTGTAAAGGAAGAAGTTGGTCCTCTTAACTGAAGGATAGAGCCAGATTGTTCTTCTCTCTCTTCTGCTTAAATCATGCCTAGAGCCCTTGGAGAGGCCTTGGAGCAAGGAGAGAGCATAGAATTCCATAACTGCTCTTGAGTTATGGGATCTTGGATACAAAGTTGAAAGGCACTTCAGAGGTCATTTCTTCCAGCCCTGTCATTTAGCAGATGAAGAGACTGAGGCCTGGAGAGGTTAAGTCACTTGCTCAAGGTCAGACAGGTAGCAAGTGACAAAGCCAGAATCTGCGCCCAGCCCCTCTGATTCCAAATTGAAAGCACTTTCCATTATACCATAGATTTCCCATTCTACTTCTTTGGGGAGCTTCTTGTCCTCCATGACTTCTCAGACTCTTGCATTTTGACTTCTGACCTCATCATTCAACCACAACTGTTCTTTCCAATATTACCAATGACATAGCAGTTGTCAAATCAGGTGGGTAAATCCTTTTTGATTCTGTAGTATTTGATGTTGTTGAATGTCCCCTCTTTTTACACTTTTTATCTTATTATATTACTCTCTCCTTGTTCTCTTCCTACTCTTTGGACCAATCTTCAGTATCTTTTGTTTGGTCATCATCTTTTTCTCCATCCCTATTTGTGGATGTACCTCAGGACTTTGTCTTGGACCCTCTTCTTTTTACACATCCCCTCTGAATAATTTCAACAGCTCCTATGGATTCAAATCTCACTTTTATACAGTCTTTCTTCTGAACTTTATCCCTACATCCAATTGTTTATTGGAGATCTCTACCTGCATGTTGCATAGGCATCTCAATCTCAAATTGTTCAGAACAAAACATGACCCATTTTCCCATTGGTGAGTTTTTCCTGAGTTAGACACCAAGCCATACTTCATTCTTCTCCTGGCCTTGTTCTTTACTTCTAGATTTTAAAACCATACTTCTGCTACTATCTCATCCTAGAAATTCTCCAGCACCTGGGATCTCTTTTTTCCCTGAAACCATCTCTGTGGCCTTTTCAACCCGAAATATCCTTCTGCAAGACCTGCCTTCCTTTCCCATTGATAAGTCCCTCTTGGGCCTCCATGCCCTATTATTCACTTCCAGACTTGAAAACCATGCCCCATTCTAGGATCCTTCATTTATTCCATCCTCCTGCCTTTCAATTCCCATTTATATGTCTTCTCCCATTAGAATGTCAGCAACTTGAGTGGAGAAATTGCCTTTCTTTTTACTTTTATCGGCATTCTCATTGCTTAGGACAATGTCCTTCACATAGTAAGCACTTAATAAATGTTTCCTTGTTTCCTTCCTTTCATTATGTTTCCCCCAATGCCCTCTATTTTCTTAATTTTTCCTACTTCTGCCAAGTGTTTCATCATCCTCCCAGTAATCCTTGATTTTTCCTTTTCTCTGCCCTCTCACATCCAAACAGTTGCCAAGTTTTGTTTGCTGATACCACCTCCATAATGTATCTTGTCCACTTATCTCCACTCACAAAACTATCCTCCCTTGTATCTACTCATATAACTACCATCCCAGCTCAGGCCAACTCTCAGCTGGACTATTATAATAGTGAGGAAGAGGAGGGAATACAAATTTATTAAGCACCTACTACTTGTCAGGTACTATGCTAAGTGCTTCACAAATATTATCTTATTTGATCTTCAAAACAACACTGGCAATTATTATTCCAATTTTACATTGAGGAAACTAAAGCAGACAAGTTTAGTGACTTACTCCAGGTCACACAACTACTAAGTATCTGAGGCTGGATTTGAACTCAGGTCTTCCTGAAAAGGCCCAGAACTCTATCTGCTGTGCTACTTAGCTACCCATTTGGTCTCCCGGCCTCCATTCTCTCAACTTTCTAATCCTGTGTTCCAGAGATACCAAAAAATTACATCCCAAAGCTTAGGTTTGACTATATTGTCATCTGCTCAAAAATTCTAGTGGCTTCCTTTTGCCTCTGGAATAAAATACAAACTCAGTTATTTGGTATTTTTAAAAAAGCTCTTCACAGTCTTGGCTTCAGTTGACATTCCTAGGTGTGCTGCACATTGCTTTCCTCAATACACTCTATTTTCTAGCCAAATTGATCTGCTCACTATTGTTATTTCTATACAGCATTCCCTCTCCCCTCTCTGGGCCTTTAAAATAGGCCGCCCCCATTTCTGGAATATATTCTTTCCTCTCCACCTCATGGAATCCCTGCCTGCTTTCAAATCTCAGTTCAAGCATCATCTTTTACAGTAAGTCTATGCATCCAGTTGCTAGTTCAATTCTGCCAGAAATTACTTTGTAGATAATTCATATCTATTTAGTATTTTTTCCTTCATACCCAGGACCTATCACAGTGTCTGGCATATAGTAGGCACTTGATACATGCTTGTTTAAATAAATTAAAAGATGGTGCAGGGAGGGAAGAAAAAAAGAATAAAAAAAGAAAGTTATATGATAACTTTATTATATATTTAAAAGGAATAGTAAGTTGTACATAAGAGAATTTTAGTTACATGCGCAATCATGTTTTTTAAAAATTCTATTATGTTATGGAAATGCTTGTGCTATTTTATAAATTAAAAATAAAAAAAATTGAAAAAAAATGATGGCAGACCATTTGTCAACGTGGAAGTTATAGGGCTGAGTTGAGTACTAGGTTCTTTTACAAGCCTGTGATAGGATGTGCTGAGCATGTATTCAAGTTACACACACACACATACATATACATATACACATATCTATGTCTGTATCTATATATCTGTGTGTATAGGTGGTACAGTAGATAGAGTGCTGGGCGTAGAGCCAAGAAGGCTACTTTTCCTGAGCTCAAATCTGGCCTTAGACAGTTACTAGCTGTTTGACCCTGAGCAAGTCACTTAACCCCGTTGACCATAGTTTCCTCATCTGCAAAATAAGCTGGAGAAGGAAATGGTAAACCAACCCAGTATTTTTGCAGAGAAAACCCCCAAAATGGGCATGGTTGAAATGACTGAACAACAACAATAAGATGCACCCGGATCAAGAGGAAAACATGAACTTGTTGTCAGGAAGTGATGTTAGGTTCCCACATATTACCTAAGGGCACAAGTTAAAAGCTTGCAGATTTGACACCCTCTGAGAAAAGATCTCTGTGCTTTAGTGTGAGTGCCATAGATGAAATTTCTATTACTTTGCTGTTAAATCATTCAGCCCTCATTTTAAATTATTTTAATCAGCCTTCTCTGTAGAAAAGCTATTAGTCAGAATATATTTAGAACATTTTTGACTATTGTGGTATTTGTTAAATTATCACAGAGGTTTGGCGTGCACGTTTTGCATTCATTTTCTGAACCTCGATGTTTCCTAGCTGCCTTTGAGGGAGTCTATCCAATTTATCCATGTATCTAACTTTTAAAAAAGTATTTGGGTTAAAACATTTGCATATGTTGTATCCTCTCTGGTTACATTTCTATGCAGTATATTTTCTGTCCTCCATGCCTGGAATGTACTCCTTCCTTTCCTCTGCCCCTTAGATTTCCTAAAGTCCTAGAGAGCTCAGCTTAAATGCTAACTCTCCTACATGAAGCCTTTTCTGATCCCCTCAGCTGCTGCTGCCTCCCTCCTGAAATGATCTTGTATTTACTTTTCATGTACTTATTATTTGTGTGTGTGTGTGTGTGTGTGTGTGTGAGTGTGTGTGTGTTGTCTCCACCAATAGAATGTAATCTCCTTGAAGGGAGGGACTATTTTGTCTTTATATGCCCAATGCCTGGGTCAGAGTCTGACAAATAGTAGGTGCTTAATAAATGCCTTTTAATTTATGCAAATATGTCAGTTATAGGTCTACTGGAGGAAAGGACCTCAGACCATCTAGTCTAACAGTCCTGCTTTACCAGTAAGGAAACTAAGGCTCAATGGAGGTAAAATGGCTTGCCCAAGGTTGTATTGTGGAACAGCTAAGTGGTGTGATAGTGCACACAGTGCCCAGTGCAGAATCAGGAAGATTCCTCTTCCTGAGTTCAAATCTGGCCTCAGATATTTACTAGCTATGTGACCTTGGGCAAGTCATTTAACCCTGTTTGCTTCAGTTTCCTCCTCTGGAGAAGGAAATGGCAAACTACTCTAGTATCTTTGCCAAGAAAACCCAAATGGTATCACAAGGAGTTGGATGCAACTAAAAATTAATGAAGTCTGAAGGTTGTATAGATAGTAAGCCTCACAGGTAGGATTCAAACCAAAGCCCTACGACTCCAGAGCCAGTGCTTTGTCCATTGGGCCACACTGCCTCCTTTCCTTTGATAGAGCTTTGCCAGTTTTGAATGGTAAAATTCTAGCCTGAATGATTCAGCCCTTCCCACCTCTAATGCAAACAGGATAATGATTATTCAGTTTACTTTGACTTCTGGATGAACACTTAAATACTAGTTCCAAATGAGCATTAAATATTGTCAGATTTAGTTTCCACATTTCTATTGAAACATCAAAGTAATGCTATACTGAACATAATTAGATAGCTTATCATGATTTGGGGGAAAACATGGGGTTCATTATAAGATCAAGAATCTCTGTTTCCCCATGTTTCCCAGGGTGGGAGCTAGGGAGGAGGGTGTCTACAGGATTCTACTTGATTTTTGAATATATGAGTTCTCTCTTTCTCTCTCTTTCTCTTTTTTTCTCTCTCATCCTTCCCCCCTTTCTCTATAATATATACTTATATATAGTCTATAGACATTATATATATTATATACATTTATCTTCCTTCTAAGCTTGACTCTTATCCTATATCAGGTTGAAGGTAAAGTCTTACTTCTAAACTCTCAAACTCCTCACTAAAACTTTTCTATGGTACTTGAAGTTATCCTCGCTTTATAACTCTATTTACTCTTTTCTTTTCCTTCCTCTCTATATCCGATCTGTACCCAAACTTGCAATTCTTCCTTCCAACTCTACTCCTTCTTTTCTTCTCTACTCACTCTAACTCCATCCTCCACCAGGTCTTCACCACCTCTTCCCTAGACTACGGCAAATCCTCTAATTATTCTTTCTGACTCTGGTCTCTTGTCCTCCAAACTATCCTTACCTTACTACCACACTAGTTTTTAAAAATTATACTTCCACAAAGTTGTAGTGGGAAAAAATACTACCAAGAGTCAGGAAACCTGGGTTTTAACTCAGTTGCTCCTAGTATCCAGCTCTGTGACCTTGGGAAAATCATTTAGCCTCCTTTTGTTTTAATTTCCTCATCTGTAAAATGAAGAGATTAGGGTAGAATATTCTTTAAGGTCCCTTTCAGGTCTAAATTCTATAATTTGATGGCATTCCTTTGATTACAAACCTTAAATGGCTTAATTTCTGCAGGACAAAAGCTAAACTCTCCATTTTGACATTTAAGATGCTCTAAAATCTTACCTTTTCTTTTCAACCTTAACATTTCTTGTAACTTCCTAACAACGCTCTCTATTAAAAGTTATGCAGGCCTCTTCACTATTCTTCCAACATTATATAGAGGACTGGATCTGGAGTCAGGAAGACCTGAGTTCAAATTTAGCCTTTGATACTAACTATTATGACCCTGGGCAAGTCTTAATCTCTCAATCTTAAACTTAATCTGTTTGCCTCATTTTCTTCAACTGTAAAATGGGGATAATAGCACCTACTCTGCAGGGTTGTTGTGAAGATCAAATGAGAAAAATATGTGTAAAGCATTTAGCACAGAGACTGGCACACAATAAGAATTATATAAATGCTTATTCTTTTCCCCTTCCCCCTTTTCACACATTTTAGCAGATCTGTCATCCCCTTTCCTCTTTCCCATCCTCTTCTACCTATTCAAATACTGGCTTCAAAGCTCAGATCAAGTCCCTATTTTATAAAGCACCTTATTATAGTTAAAAGAGCTTTAATAAAATAAATTACTAGCATATTAGAATTGTGGTATAATAAGGTTTCATTGAGAAGGGAGGTTTTAAAACAAACAACATCCTGCAGAGTGGAATAAAAAGCATATACCATATTAAGGGTCAGGAAACCTGAAATTTTATATTTAAAATGTTATTGGTTGCCAAGCCCTGAACTGGTCAAAATCTGCTTACATTAATAATAATAATTTTTGTTGTTGTTTTAGTCATGTCAGACTCTCTGTGACACCACGTGGGATTTTCTTGGCAAAGATACTGGAGTGCTTTGACATTTCCTTCTCCATCTCATTTTACAGGTGAAGAAACTGAGACAAACGGGGTCAAGTGACTTGCCCAGGGTCGCACAGCTAGTAAGTCTCTGAGGCCAGATTTGAACGCAGGTCCTTCTGACTCGAGAGCCTGTGCTCTATCCACTGCACCACCTAGCTGCCCTAATAGTAATATCTAGTATTTACCACATGTGTTATCTCCTTTGATCCTCTCAAAAACTCTGAGAGGTAGGTTCTATTATCAACCCCATTTTACAGATAAGAAAATTGAGACTGAGAAAAACTAGGTGACCTGCTTAGTGTCATACAGATAACACTGTAACAATACAGATAACATACAGATAACTGAGGCAAGAATTTTGACACCTCATCACCTGGCTGCCAAAGATACTAACTTCCTTCACTTCTCTGCTTCTGTTCTCTTTCTACAGACAGGTAATTTTTATCTTTGTTCTAATGACTCCGTTCTCTAGTTACTGTACCTTCTTCCATGCAATGCCTGACACACCTGCCAAGCGACTCTTGCCATTCACTCAATATAAACTCTAAACCATTCTGTAAATAAGCTAAATATCAGGGAATACAACCAATGTATCAGATTAAACATTTGAAACCTTGTCTCCATACAGGCCTATCTAGCTTGTTACTTTACACACACACACTACACATATATATGATAACATAGGAAATACATACGTGTGTTTGTGTACATATAATCTAGGGGAATCAAGAAAATAATTTTTACATATTTTCCTCAACCTAATGCCACTGACTAAGCTGATGATAGAAATAATAACTCAGAATCCTGGAATTCTTCAGGATGGAATATTTTAAGTGTAACATGACAGGCTTTCTTCCTCTTTTAGAATTATAAAGTATGTCAAACTCTGAAATAGCCACATCTATAGTTTTCCTAATTTCAGGATTTCCAGCTAATTTTGAATGATTCAATTTTACCCATCTCATTTATGTTCATTTTAAAGTAATTTCTTATCTGAGATCATTTCATTTCCAGATTAGTTGGCCTCAATGTCAATGTAAGTCCCATTACTATTAATTTATCTGTTCATCTAGTAATGAGTTACATGTGGGCATAAAGAGAAGCATATGCCTTGGGGAAAAATTTAATTACAGCGTTGATAATAATAGTATTCTGTACCTACTTTCTATTTATGGTGATTTCCTTTTTTTAAAAAAATGTATTTCATATGTGATTGATCTCTCTAAAGCTATTTCAACCTACTGAGTCAAAGGTGTACCCTTATTAAGTATTCTTCCAAGCCAGCATATTTCTCAGTCTAATGACTATGTGAACTTAAAGTTAAAAAATAAGAAAAATGTATCTATGCTTATGTTTCACAGGAACCGCTTAAAGTCTGTCCCTTGGATGAGAAATCATGCCCTGAATTTCTTCAAGAGCCATGAAAGAGACAAGAAAAATAGGATAACAATCTGGCAAAGAAGAGAGAAAATAAAAGCCTGCTGCCTAAATCCAAGAAGTCAAAGGAGGTTTCAAAGTCTTGTTCTCATTTACTGTCAAAAGAAAGTCACACTCAATAAGAAAAGTCCTTGTCAGAAGGTAAGATTTGCTGCTCACAATTTAAATTTTTTAGAAATTCTATAGAAACTGTTGCCACTTGAAATCATAAAAAATTCAAATAGTTGACAAAAGGTACCTCTTTCCTTCCTGGAGTCAGGTCAACTGCCTGAATTCTAGAAGCCAGGGCACAGCCCTCCATAATGACATTGTTACAGACAATGTATAAGAAGGTTTTCTCTTTGTAGCAGGGAAAAGTCTGTCATATTTAATGCCAGGAAGAAAGAATTGAAATCTATACATGAGTTCTTATTGGAGATGAAGGATTAAAAAAGGCAGCATGGTTTAATGGGAAGATCACTGGATTAGGGGGTCAAGAGACTTGAATCATAATGTAAGATCTACAAACTAGTTATTTGAAATATATGAAACCTATTTGAGTCACTCTTCATTTCTAAAAAGAAAGAGTTGAACTAAGGAAACTGCATAATCTCCTTCTAATTCTGATTCCAAGTTTGTTATTTTCAGTAGGTATTTTATTTTAAAGGAAAAGTTAATTCACTCATTGTGGTGTAATAGCATGGAGGAGGATTACCAAACACTGTTTTTGACAATCTTGAGTATCTAATGAAATACATTTGTTATAACTATCTTTCAGAAAAATTAACAGATAAAGAAGTTAGCTTACCTCTACCATTCCTATTTTCCCATCATCACTCTGCCCATATTGATCCACAAAAGTTTTCATTTCAGGTGACAAATCCTAAAAATGGTCAAAATGATCAGTTATTTATTAGAAAGTCACAACTACTTTATGCTTTAAGGTTCATGATATGCCACAAAATACCTAAAATTAATAGTATTTAGTATATGCTTTATTGAATATGCTCTTGGAAGTAGAAGACACTGGGTTGATGTAGAATTATTACAGATTTCAAAGATAAAATGGGAGAGCAGTATGATATGTTTGATAGAAGGCTGGCCTTGGAATCAGGAATACCTGGGCTCAAGTCCTGACATATACTGGCTATAATCAAGTGATTCAAAAGTGTAACTTGGTAAATTCATTTAACCTCATGGCTGGAGGCAACTTTCTCAAATAGTAAGTTACAAATGAATTAGCAATCTGCACTAATGTAGGGATTTCCCCACGCTGATAAAAACAAAAGTCCAAATAAACAAACAAACAGAAAAGGTTACAGTTATGATTGCCACTTTCAAATACGTTTCTCAGATTTCTCTACCATTCTTAGTTTTGAGAATTTAGAAATATTGATTCCAACACTAGCTGACATTTTATATAGCACTTTAAGTTTTACAAAGTGTTTTTCATATGCCATCTTTACTTGATCTTCACAACAACTCAACTTCAGATATAATTATATTCTTTTACAGGCATGGAATCTGAATGGAGTGACTTGTCCATGGTTACACAAACAATAATTGCCAGAGGTAAGAATTGAACTCATGTCTCTAACTGGTTTGAAGTCCAACATTCTTTCCACCACTACACTACCTATTCTAAGCTATTCAGCACATTTAAATAGAAAATATATATTAGTAATGTGCTTAGAGACAATGCATATTCAGGATTATTTGGAACCAGAAGTTTTGAATCCTGATTTTGCTATTTGTTACCTGTGTAACCCTGGGTAAATCACTTAATCTTTTTGGGTCTCAATCTTTTTAGCTCTAAAATTAAGGGTTTGGACAAAATGATGATTAAGATTTCGTCCAGATTTAATCTCTATGATATTTGTATGACTTACTCTGCTTTGAATACATCTACCTTCAACTCCACTATGTAATCTTTTCAGCTTATTTATTAGATATAAATGTATTAGTTTATTTAAAATGTTGATATCATTAATAATTTTTTTTAAACTTGGGAGAAATTAGAAGTTAGGAAGTTAAAGAAAATCCTTCTTTGAAAAAAAGTTAGGAATGTTTGTAGCAAGGAGAAAATCATAGAGGTAGATTACTTATTTTTATATAAGAGGAATATATACCTGAACCAAAAATACTTAACGGCTAAGCTCATCTGAGACAGACCACAGCCGAGATCTGGGGCAACTTTTTTCAACTTGCTGATAACATTTAGCTTTCAGAGCTTTGCCTAGCAACATCAACTTCAAGAAGTATTTTCCAATTTTCATTTGTTTTCAACTTATCTCGCTACAAAATTCTCTATTTTATGTATGTTAATAAAGATGAGCATAGAGCAGGGTTGGATTTGTAGTCAGAGGGCCTGGGTTTAAATCTTGATTCTGCCATTTCCTCCATATGTGATCTTGGGCAAATGACCTGAACCTTGGTTTCCTTATCTGCAAAATGAGGGGAGTTTGAGTAGCTGATCTCTAAAGTCTCTTGCAGCTCTAAATTTAAATCTGTAATCCTATCAGTTGGTTTAGGAATAATAAAGCTAATTTGTTTGGTCATGCTTTGGTTTGGTCTTTCCATCTGTAATGTAAGTCGTATTAGCTTTCCAGTGCCACACAGTTTTCTTACAGTCAGAATATAGGCTAGAAGCTAAGAAGCTGACTTTGTAAACGTTGTTCTATAACATGGCCCACTTATGTGGTTAACTAGAGCCAAATAAGCCTTATTTCCCTAACTGAAGCCCACTTTAAATAGGCCACTATGTACTAATATCTAACTCTGTGGCCTTGGGAAAATCAATTAGGCCTCAGTTTTCTGATAAATGAGACAAATGTGGCATGGTTTACCTTTTACCCAGATTGATGGGAAAACCAATAAGTTAATATAATTTTAAAAGTTCTATATTGAGGCTAATCATTATTATTGAGTTGGTAGTATCACAAAGTCAATTTTGATCCAGTGTATATCTCTTTTAGTAGAAGTAAGTTAACAAAGCAATTTGAAACCAAATACATCATTTCAGCTTCATAGACTATCAATAAGAAACAATTTGACATTATTTAAATTTACATTAAAGATAAAAATGTCAAAAATTAAATGAGAAAGCTCGCAGAGTGGGAATACTATCAATATAGAACTCTTAATTTTTGATAGAATCTAATTTGCAAATTTAATTTCCCCAGAGCGGTAGATGTTAAATTAGCATTTGGGAAAACAGAATTAGGAACCAATGATTTTTAGCAACAGATTTGTAATTACGAACGTGAACTCCATGGACAAGGATTATAGTCAAATAAATGTTTTGTAGAGTGTACAGTACAGGGCAATAACACACTGAAACTTTATCATTATAACTGAATAATAAATTCTATTAAAACTCTATACACAATACTAAAAAAACTCTATACTTAAATACTAAACTTAAGACATTTACTTTGCTATTATATTTGACTGTAGGCCATATTTAATACAAATAAAACACCTAAGAGTTCATGAGTATTATGAAAAGCCTGTTTTCAGACTCAGTGACCTTTTATGTCCTAAAGCAGGATTGATAATGGACTCTAGTTTTTAGGTTTAGTCATCCAGTCTTTCCATCTTGGAAAAAGACATGAAATTTTAAAAAGTAAAATTCAATGAGGCAAGATATGTCAGGTAGCCCTATGATGAATGTGAGCTTCCAGATCTAGAAAAATTATTTAGATCTGAAATCTCTAATAACATACATCAATAGTCCAGAAAAAAGCCCAGGGATCAAGTTATCTGGCAACTTTAGATGATCCTTTGACAGTACCCAAGTTTATTATTGTGGGATTGGTTGCTTTAGTTAGAATATTCCAGAAACATAGTTGGGGAAAAATAAGCACTAACCACTTGTGAAATGTAACGTAGTATACAGGAACAACCTATAAAAAGATATAAATGTTGTAGTGGGAGGGAAACAAGAATAATCTGCAAGTATTTTTTATAGTACTTGGTGAATATTTGAATTTCCAGGAGGCAAAATGAGCTTTAAAGCATTAACTTTGTTTCTAGAAAATATGGTTTCTTTGTAAAAACTGCAGATTTATTTATATGCATATTTAAGGACATCAATCTTTTGCATAATCGACTCAAATGTTCTCATTCTTAGATGTAATAGAAAAATGGATTTTTAACAGCTGGTTATCTTTAAGTATTTTTTTTTAAAAGAGGAACAGAATAATTTTCATTACTGTAGAGATAAATGGCAAAGATATACTGAGTTGCAATGGAAGCATTTTGATGGATTTATTCACATGATAATTTATCAAGTTTTTTTTTCCTTTTTTTTTGCAGGATAACAAAGATGTAAAAGAGAAAAAAATGTTTTATCTTCAAGTTTTGATTAACATTATATCTGGACAATGTAGTCCTTATAGCATTATTTGGTTTCAAACAGAGTTGACCAATGACTTCCACAATCATCATTCATTTTACCTCCAAGGGACTGTTGTAAAGTAATACATGTCGTATGTAGATTTATGTCATAAATTTGCAGTTAGGAAGTAGGGATTGGAGATAAAAAGCCATGTTGAAATTGGAAAGAGTCATTCATATATAAATGTAAATTAATTATCTCAAATAGCTTTTCCTACTGAAATGCAGCCTTATATAAATCCCAATATATTAGTGAAATGTATAACCTATTTTTTCTTTACATAACTACCTCCTCTATATTTAAGAACATTTCTTTACACGGGAGGGCATATTCTAGTTGCATTCTGGTTGTGCCCCCGTCTCTCCTTCTAGTGTTGTCTAGGTAACAGAAATAATTCCTCATTTGTTTAATAACTTGTTTTAAGCATGAACCTTCACTGGTGATTTTCTAAATGCTATTATTGATACCAACAATCATAATGCCACTTTCTGATTCTTATAACCATCTCATGTCTCACAGTTTTAACTTTTGGATTACTCTATTACGAAGAGATATGAAGACCTTTTCAAACTAAATTTTTTTTACTGCAGGTTGAGGTGCTTATTGCTCAGTTTTTCCTCCTGACGATGGTTGAGGACCATGTCCCTCCCCCCACCTTTTTCTCCTTCCAACACAAGAAACAGTACCTTTTGCCACATAGAAAACCTGCAGATCTATTTTCTGACCACCAAGGGGCAGAAATAGATTTCTGCCCCCTTCACTTTCCACTAAGAAAGCAGAGTTAAAGATAAACTCAACTAGCTAACTCCGTGTTGCAGGTACTGATGTGCAGAAAGGATCAGAGACCAGCAGCTCTGACCCTTGAGGCTTTTATATCACAAGTTCAAACTACATGATTTTAAAGCACCTACATTTCAGCTAGTAGCTTTTTATCTTCTACGAAATTACTTTTTTTAAAAAGGTATTTGGAAAACATCCTGTTTTCAAATAGTGAAGAAACCTTTAAATGTAAATTAGTTGAAAAATAAGTTACTGCCACTTATCTTTCAGAAGAACGTGCAGATGCATTTTTTTCACCGTGGCGAAAGTAATTTTTTTTTTAAAGAAATGGCACGGACTTTTAAATAGACGAAGGAAAAAATAACCTACACGACAAAAACAACCCCCAGACCTTAAAGAACCGAACCTACCAATCCAGCCTTCTTCCGCGCCTGCTGCAGCTCCTGGATCAAGTTCTGTAGCTCCTTACCTTCCAGGTAACCACTTCCTGCAAACAACAAAGACATTTGACTGGTACTCCTGAGTTTTTTCCTTCAACTCTCGGGTTAATTTTGTGTGAGTGAGGGCGGGAGGTGGGGTGGTGTGTGCGGGAGTGTGCTGGTCAGAAAGAACATTTTCAGTTCCTACATTCACAAGCAACGGAGATACCAGGGCACAATTATAGCTCTTAAAGGTAGTTGAGGGCAAGCAGAGCATTTCTCAGGTTTAAGGCAGAAGACATTTAAACTTTAATCCACACAAGGGGGGCAAAATGGATTGAGTAGCTGAGGGCAACCACAGAGCTCTCAGAGAGCATAGCAACCTACTCCCTAAAATGAAGGATCTCTCCAGAGCAGGTTTCTCCCTCTCCTCCCCCCCACCCCCGCAGCCCTAGCAAAGATCTTGTAAAGACAAAAGTTTTGCAATTACATTAAAAATGAAAACAACCACATCCATACACCCCTCCGACAAAAACCGCACAAACTTTTGGACTGTTTGTACAGCCAGTAGTGGTGGTAATGAAATTAGAGAAAAGACAACTGCACATCACGGGGCGGGGGAGCAACTTGAGACAGTAAAAAACTAACAGAAAAAAGATAATCACCATCAACGTCGAAATGGAGCCAGATCTCGAAAAACTGTGAGGCTGTAATGAGGGATGCTTGCAAGTGGGACTCTGCCATAGTATCTGTGATATCTGGGTGTGCCAGTGTGTATGTATATGTATATGTGTGTAGCAAACGCGTGTGTATGACAGACGGAATGTGTGTGTGTGTGTGTGTGTGTGTGTGTGTGTGTGTGTGTGTGAGTGAGCGAGCCAAAGAGCAAGTGGCTATAAGAGAACTGGATCCTGGAACTGCCGGGCGCTGTCCACGGTGCTGCTCAAGTCGTTCTGTCCGTGATCCAGATTCTCTCCAGCACTCTCAGCTCACGGCTCTCTGAATTTATCAGGACAGCCTCAAGCCCAGCCACGCCTCCTCTTGCCTTCCATCCATCCCTCTCCCCTCGTGTCCCCGCCTCTTGTTCCCTCCTGTCTCTCTCCTCCCCTACAGTTTGCTTCCTTTTCTTCACAATGAAGCAAAGCTGCGCGCTTGGTGTGGCTGGAATCATCAGGTGGTGGGAGACCCCGCCTGAAGGCTAAGCTCAGACAACTTGGGTTTTCTTCTTCTAGAGTTTCCTCTGCTGAAAAACCACAGCTAAAATTCACTAATACATACAAAATAAAATTACTTGATAAAAGTACTCATTTTTTATTAAAAAAAAAAAGGAAGTTGGTCAGGAGTTTTGTTGTTGTTGTGGGGGTGATTATTTGGTCTAGACCTGTGATTTCAATAGTTTAGAGAACTCCCCAGCATTTATCACAGTGTCTGACACATTGTAGGTGCTTAATAAATGTTTATTGACTGATTGGAAACTCCATCTTGAACTTATTATCTTAGTTGTTTATGTCACCAAGAGCTTAAATGACTAACCCACAACCACACAGGTAGTATGTCGAAGATGCTAGACTTGAACCCAGATCGTCCTTATTCTAAGACTGGCACTGTATCCACTATTCCACTGGTCAAGAATATTAGAAAAATACAAATCATGACTATCCACTAATTTTAAAATAATGATAATAATAAGAATTATTATTAAAACTCATTCACATTTCAAGTGGAAAAGGTGAAGTGGTGAAAAGAAGTAATTAAATCATAACTATGAACTGTTAGGAATGTCTCACTCTTCACTAGCACTTTTTAAGATTTACATAACCCTCTCATAAAACACTGTAAAGTAGGTAATGCAAGTATTATTACATCCTCATTTGATAAATGAGGAAATAGACTCAAAGTGGGTAAATGACTTGTTCAGAGTAACATAGCTAGTATGAATGAAGATTGTAAACCCAAGTCCACTGATTCCAAGTGTAGAGCTATTTCCCACCACATCATACTGTCCCTCTTTGTCTTTGTCTTCACATTACAAAGTGAAGTTGTGATTTGGAAATCAGTTAATTTGACAGAGGTGATTAATGACCTTTTCTTTTTGTCTGAACTACTGATGTTCTCTTTATGAGAAAGATTACTGAACTCAAGGTCAAGAAGACTAGAGTTCAAAAATTGCTCCAGATACTTGTTACCTGTGTGACTCTGGGAAAATAATGTAACCTTTTTTGGACTCACTTCTTCATCTATAAAATGGGAATAGTAATGTCTGTAGCCCTTACTTCACCGGGTTGTTATCAGGAGCAAATGGGATAATGCATATAAACCTTACAAACGGTAAAGGCTGTGTCAATGTTATCTATTATTAGTAGTAGTACTGTTTGCAAAGTTTCCTATGATTTCTTATAGAGTTTGTATGGGTCATACTTTTCTCATTAGGGGCTAATTCCTCAGCTTGATATACTCTCTAAGATCTTCCACAATCTAGTATCAGTTTCCTTCCAAATTAATGAATGAAAAATAATTTTTTAAAGCATTGATTATGTGCCAAGCATTGTGATAAGTTTGGATGATATGAAACAAAAACAAAAGTCTCTTCCCTCAAAGAACTAACAAGAAAGCACATAAAGGAAAATTGGTAAGGGAGTTGGGTATGGTTTGGAAGTGGCATGGTGTCTTAGTTCTGGATAAAATAAGGTGGAAACTCATTTATCAGAACCAAGGGTCTAGGGACTAAGTTCAGGTTGCAGTAGGAAGGGGAGAAGGAGGATGGCCAGTACGCAGATGATATGGTTTGGAAATGGCTAAGAAGTGTCGTGATGGTTTCTGCAACATTACATCATATTATACCCCTTTACTTATCTAGCTCCAGACAAACTATTCCTGGTCTATGTCAACATTTCTACCCTTTTATTATACTGTTTCTTATGCTTACAATATCCTTCTTTTCCAGTCTTCATCTATTGAAATTCTGCCCATCTTTCAAGAAAAAGTTTAATAAGTATAAAACAAGTTAGTAAGTATAAAAACAAAATTCACCTTCTACATGAAGCTTTCCCTAATATCTCCAAGCACCCAATTTTTTTTCTTGATCAGAATTATTACAATGCATTGTGTGTGCTTCTCTTATTTTACTAAAATTCCATTTTGTATCATATTTATTGATATATTAATCTTAATTCTTTTAGTAGATTGCAAATTCCTTGAAGGTGAGAACTATGTCATATTTTTCTGTCTCCCATAGTACCAAAATAGTGCATTAAACATAATAGGTAAATGATTATTTCATTGACAGATATTTGGTTATTGAAGATAAAAGTAGAGTTATAGTTGGAAAACTCCATTAATAAGATAATAGCCCAAGGGAAATTTCAGGACATTTTAAGTTACCAATAGGTGAAAGAAAAATTCCCACAAAGACAAATGCTTAGAAAGCAAATTGTTATTTAAAAAATTATAAATGAAACATCCACTTCTATGATATTTGTTGCTAGTGACCCCTTTGAAAGTAGGAGGCCAACTAGTTATTTCTCTCAATTACCTTTTTTTTTTTAGTGAGTCAATTGGGGTTAAGTGACTTGCCCAAAGTCACACAGCTAGTGAGTATTATGTGTCTGAGGCCAAATTTGAACTTAGGTCCTCCTGAATTCAAGTCTGGTGCTCTATCCACTGCAACACCTAGCTGCCCCTCTCAATTACCTTTTGAGACCATCTCTAATTACGATGAGGTAAGGTATGGCACAGGTACAAATGAAGTATCAAATCTTGTCAGTATTGATTTGATATTAAGTCACTAAGCCCTATCATTTTTCTTGCATAAAAGTGGTAGGATACATCAATTTCTGTTTCTGGGAAATATGACTAAACCCAGTTGGTAACACTGAAAGTTTTTTTTTTTAATTTATTAGGCCACCTTTAACTTGGCAATATTGCAATGTCTGTCTAACTCCAAACTCTTTCCCTCAATTCAAGGCTGCACATAAAACTGCCAGAATAATGTTCCTAAATCACCAATATGATTATGTCACTTCACTGTTTAAAGCCTTCAGGGGTTCTCTAGTATCTCCTAAAAGAAGTTAAATTCTTTAGCTTGGAATTCAATATCTTTCATCTTTAACTTCTCCCATATCTCAATGACTTCCATACACAGACACACAGACACACACACACACACACATACATATATATTCCTAAAGTCTCACCAAACTAAACTGTTCTATTCTTTGAACATACTCCATGCATCTCCCTACAAGCAACGTTCCTGTTGTTTGTATTAACTATAAACCTTATCGCTCCTCATCATCACTTGTGAAATCTTAAATGTCACCTTGAAGAAGCTTTTCCTGCTTCCTCCAGTTTATTGTGACCTCTCCCTTCTTGGAACTATCCTCTCCCTCTTTTACATTTGATAATGCAATGATAGTTCAATCACAATCTTTCCATGCCTTGTAGAACTTTTGTGTGCCTCTTTCACAGAACCTGTAATATTCTAATTTATAAAATAGTTATTTGTGTACTTGTTTATCCTCAGTATTAGACTGGAGTTCCTTTAAGAGAGGGAGTATGTGTTATTCATTTGTTAATCCCTTATAGTACCAAATACAGTTCCTTGAAATTATAATGCATAATAATTATTTGTTGAATGAATGACTGAAAATGGGAAAACTGATTTGTATGAATGTAAAAACTTAACAAAAATCTTTGCTACTTGCTTCATCATAGAGACTGCACTCTAAATTCTGTGAGGACCAATACTTTCTGATTTGGAAGGAATCCTTGCTGGCTTTCTTGACACTTGCATAGCCATAGTGATTGAGGTCAGGTATAGACTCATATTTTAAAAGATTTGTTATGTAATTGCTATGGGCACTGCCTTCCATTGTACAGCTTAAAACCTTTGTACAACTTCTCATCCTGTGCTATTTTTGTCCATGTATTTCCACAAATTATCCACAAAGGAACCATAGAAGAGTTTGAAATGCTTTGGGGGCCTCTGAGTTGAGATCTCCACCTAGCAGACAGTTGGAGATGTATATTAGAATTCAGAAGAAAGATATAGGCTAGATATGTAGCGAGGTGAATCATTTGTATAGAAATGATAATTGAATCTATGAGACCTGGTGGTTGATGAGAGTGTAGATAGAAAAGGGTCCTCTTTCAGAAGGGCAAAGAGAGAGTGCCCTGAGGTACATTCACACATGGGTGTGATGGATGATGGGCCTATAAAATAGACTGAGAATAATTGGTTTGCCAGGAAGGAAGAGAACCCTTTTGATGTCAAAAGTGTCATGAAAACCAAGGAGGAGAGAGTACACAGAAGGGGGAGGTGGCTTACAGTGTAAAATTTTTTGCTGCAATGAAGTTAGGATGAGGAGATGAAAAGATAATTGGATTTGGCAACATTGA
Source organism: Vombatus ursinus (assembly GCF_900497805.2). NCBI lineage: Eukaryota > Metazoa > Chordata > Mammalia > Diprotodontia > Vombatidae > Vombatus > Vombatus ursinus. Next base: position 32,541,926 of record NW_020940355.1, read on the forward strand.
GATCATTAGTGATCTTAGAACACTTTCAGTCAATTTGTGTGCATGTATGTGTGTGTGTGTGTGTGTGTGTGTGCAATTAGAAGCCTGATTTCAAGAGATTTGAAATGAGAGTGGTATAAAGTGGAAACAGGTAGTATAAATAGTTTTTTTTTTCTCTAGAAGTTTGGTTTTGAAAAGGAGGAGTAGGATGATAGTTTGAGAGGATGGTAGAATCAAGTTTTTTAAAAAAGTAATGGGGGGTACAGTTAAGTGATACAGTGGTTAGTGCACCAACCCTGGAGTCAGGAGGACCTGAGTTCAAATCCAGCCACAGACACAACGCTTGCTAGCTGTGTCAAACTGGGCAAGTCACTTAACCCTGATTGCCTCACAAAAAATAATAAAGTAATAGAGGGATGTAAGTATTTTTGTAGCAGTAAAAGAGGAATCAATGGATAAGAAACAATTGAAAATTAATGAGGGAGAAGGGAATATTAAAGGAGTAAGTTCCTAAAGGCAATAACATCAAGCAAATACATAGAAGAGAGGGTGTTGTCAAGCAGATGGGAGGGGTAAGGCTGATATGGAAAAGTATGAAGGAGCTGGTAGGTAGCAGCCTAAGAAGGTAACTTTTGCCTAGGAAACCTGTATTTGCAGGAGTAAATTTGCCAACCATAGGTTATCAAGGCACGTATTTGCAGGAGTAAATTTGCCAACCATAGGTTATCAA